>NC_087571.1:6101252-6411502 GCF_036250125.1 Pseudopipra pipra
GATCACTTGTAGCTGCTTCTCTGTGCAAACCAGATCTCATTTGCATCGGGGAGGAACCGCGTGCTGCAGGCAGGGGAAGCTGCTGCCACCACTGGAGATGCTCCTCGGGTGTCATTTATTGTCCCTTTGGCTTGCAGCTCGTGTGTTCCATGTGCAGTGCTGGCCCAGGACTCGCTGGTGAGGGTGCCTGGCACTGCAGTGTCTCTGAACGCTGCGGTTTCACAGGCGCCTCCCGAGCAGGAGAAGCGTTAATGTTTCTACATCTTGTTTTCATGCTTTACTCGTCCCAGTAGTAAAGCTGTGCAAAGGCACGAGCGTTCACAAGGAGCAGGAGTCAGGAAGCAGCCCCTGGGTGGGGGCTGGTGATCACCTGGGTGGCTGGTGGGTGCCCAGCCTGGTTCTCCCTCCCAGATGGGATGTGAGACACGTGGCTCCTTCCAGGGAGGTGATTGTTGGCTGCCCCAGGTGAACTCCCTCTGCCTCTTGGCCGACTTCCACGCACTTAGTGCTGCTCCCCGTGCTCAGCTATTGTATAATCAATCCGACATCCTGGCACGTCCCGTTGTTTAAACAAGAGCTGTGGCTATTGCACACAATAGATGTACAACACGCGCCCGACGGTGTCAAGAATTAACTTCATAATCATCTCCCTGATCTTTCTTGGCAGAGCTCTGGCATAACCTGTCGTGTCTTATCTAGGGATGGCGTGTGAGTTATAGTTAACTCCGCCCCGGCTCTCCGGGTGAGCCTGGTGGTGGGCCAGGTTTTGGAGTGCCTGTGTCAGGATTCCTCCCTGACATCCAGCAGAGCCACTTGGCTCCTCCAGTGCTCTGGGTGCTGAGGGCACCGGCTCTAGTTTGCAGCTGCATAACATCTGGTGGGGGGTCTCCTGCCTGAAGGTTGGGGAAGGGAAGAGAGCCCACAGGTATGGGCCACATCCATGTGTGCCCTCACTGAGCATCGTTTCCACACCTCAGCCCTGCAGATGTGATCATTTCATTTGCAGAAGCTGTTAAAAACACACACGTGTCTCTCTTTCCTGCAGAGAAGAGTTCTTTGGAGATTATATTTTTGTTGTAGTGGAGAGCAGATTTAACCAAATACCCGTCTGCACCGTGTTGGCATCTTGCAGTGCCAGGTCCTAGGAAATGTGAATGGCTGAATTTCTTCTTTGTTTATCCGTATGTACACAATGTCTGAAACAAGCTAAAAATGATGAATTGTGGCTAATGCTGCTGCGTGATGGAGATAAGACCATAATTATTTGTTTGGGCAGCTTAAACCAACACCGAGAGCCTGATGGAAAACACAGTGATAATTTAAATCTCTTTGTGTGGGTCTCGTGGGCTGTGTGACCAAGCGTGAACTCGCAGCACGGGCCCGTGTGAGTTTGGCACTCGTGCGTGGTTAAAGGAGGTCATTTTGGTGTCACGCTTCACGTGCCGCCCCCCGAGCGTGCTGGGCCCCGTGTCTGGGGACAGACACGCTTTGGGCTCCTTTCTGGCAGCCTTTAGCACCTCTGTGCTGCCTCAACCTTGGCAGTTTCCTACTACTGTAGCGAATACTAGTAGTATTAGTGGTGCTGCAGGTGGGAGTGCAGTCCCTGCACGTCCTGCCTGCTCTGGAGAGGTGCCTGGGTCTCCCTCGCATGCCCAGCCCGTCCAGGCTTGTTAGGAGAGAAATGGGTGGGTTGGGCTCCAGCTGCACCTGAACCCGTGGCAGGGGTTGTAAATTTTGACGTTCATTATGTTTGTTTTGCCTCAGTTTAATTAGCTGATCGATGAAAGCCTATTGAGATCTGACCTCTCCTGCCGGCTCCGTAAATCAGCTCCGGCGGTGCTGGAGCGGGGTCTGTGCACAGTCCCGGCTGCTGAGCTGTGCTGCCACATCCTCGGAGCAGGAATGGCCTGGCTGAGGGGCAGCACAGCCCTGCCCTGCTCCTGTGTTCCTCTGTCCCTCACCCCTGGGCTCTGCCCTGCTCCCTGTGCCCTCTCAGGCCATGTTTGATGTCTCTTTGTGCTGTGATGTGTGAGCAGTTCCCGTGGTTTACAGTGGATCCTTCGCTCCCACCTTCTGGATACTCCCCTTCCGCCTCCCCCTGTCCTTCACCTCTGCCATGAGGGTCTCTGCCCCTTCTGCTCCTCAGCAATTGTGTCTGGAAGCCTTTAGAATGGAATCACAGGATGGTTTGGGTTGGAAGGGACCTTACAGATCACCTTGTTCCACCCCCTGCCATGGGCAGGGACACCTTCCACGGTCCAGGTTGCTCCACGCTCTGTCCAACCTGGCCTTGGACACTTCCAGGGCTGGGGCAACCACAGCTTCTCTGGGCAACCTGTGCCAGGGCCTCCCCACCATCACGGGGAAGAATTTCTTGTGTATATTTTGTTTTCATGGTGACCCTGGAGACACATCATTTCCTTGGAAGGGGGATTCAGAAGCCCCAATCCCAATTCCTTTTTGCCCTGCCAAATCTTGCCTCTCCAGCTTCTGCACGCTTGCATTTAGCTCCTTCTTTTTTAATCTTCTTTTCTTGGTTAAGACTCCCTTCCAGCTATCTGAGCCAAGCTGAGCAGAGATGTTATCAGTGCTCTGAGGGTCATCTGTGTTGCTTTCCAGTTGAAAGCAAGAGGCACTGAGACCCTGAGACATATCCCTGTCATTACTCCCACTGAACTGTTAGCAGAGAGCAGAGATGCACCCACAAAGGCAACAGGACTCTCCTGGATCTGTCAGGAGAGATGGTGCTGCTGGATGTTGAATGTGATGCCACTGTTTCCCCCTGTGAGCTGTGTTGGGACTCTGTTGGGACAGGCTTTTGTTGTCAGATTTCTTTGGCTCTGAACAGGGCCCAGAGAAACCCCCATCTCACATTCAGAGAGTCCCTGGGGTTGCAGCCAGAGCTCTGAACTTAGAGGGGTTTGCATTTAATTATAATGAAAATTTCAGTTCTGTAATGTGTGTTTAAAATCAGGCAAAGCCTCTCCTGTCCCAGCACTGCTCCCTCCTGCTGCTGGCACTCCAGGCATCTTCCCTCATGGAGCACCAGTGGGATCCCTGGGCTGCTCCTCTGCTTCCCATGGCAGCAGCAGCAGTGCCTGTGTCCTCTGAAGAGGGTGACAAACCCCTCCTCACCACCCTCTCTGTGCCAGGGCCACCTCAGCCTGCTCTGCTCCCTGGGCAGCTCAGTCCCTCAGGGCTTTCCTTGCCCCTAAATCCAGGGATTCAGCACCCTTGCCCTGAGCCGTTAGCACTGTCTCTCCTTTTTCAGAGTTATTTTGCCATAATCTGGAAAAAACGAACTGTGTCATCTTTGGCATGTTTTCCTTTTGATCCCAGCTTTCATTATAACACTTTTTCTTGAAGAAAAGTGTTGGAGAGAGAGAAGGTGAATCTGAGGGTCAGATCGGAGGGTCTGTGGTGGATCAAGGTACAGGAGGAAAAGCTTTTGCATCCTGCATTACCACTATGTATTTATGTTTCAGTGTAAAGGGGAAAAAAACGCACATATTATCAAGTGATGCACTTTTTTATCTTCTTTATGACTTCTAATGCTATAGCTGGTTTTTTTCAAACTGCTAAAAGCATAAGCATTAAAGCAATTTTCCGGAGTAATATAGCAAGAGGTCTGCAGCAGCTCTGCAACATTTGATAATAGTTGCCATCTTCAGCTGAAGATAATGATGTTAACAAATGTAATGGGAGTAATGAGTGGAGATTCAAAAAAGCAGCTTTTGTTTAATTTTTTTGTAATGCAAATGAGTTGGGGAATAAAGAAGAAGAGCAGAAAATAATGAAAACTTCATTGGAAATGAGTCTTAATCCTTGCAGCCAAGCACTGGGAGGTAGGAGGGAAGGAGAGGGATAGAAGTTGAGGATGCTCTGTCCCTGGAAGTGTTCAAGGACAGGTTGGACACGGCTTGGAGCAACCTGGTCTAGTGGAAGGTGGCAAGGGGTGGAACAAGATGGTCTTTAAGGTCCCTTCCAACCCAAACCATTCTTGGATTCTGTGGGGTGGCTGGGCTCTGTATTGGAGTGGAATAAGGTGAAATTTGGTATCCTGGCAGGACTGGCTCAGGTGGGCAGGAGGAGTCAGCCACGTGCCAGGAATTGGAAGGGGCTGCCCAGGGAGGTGGCAGAGTCCCTATGCCTGGAGGTGTTCAAGAAATGACCAGACGTGGCTCTCGGTGCTCTGGGCTGGGGGACAAGGTGGGGGTCAGTCAAAGATTGGACTTGACGATCTTGGAGGTCTTTTCCAGCCTAAATGATTCTGTGATTCTGTGACTCCACAGCCCAGCTCCTCACAGCCATGGGCCTGGGGCTGGCTGCTGTCTCCTGGCATGGCTGCTTTCAAGCAAAGCAAAACTCCCTTCCTCTTGCTCCTGGGAGGCTGGAAACCCTGTGTTTTCTGTTCCTGCAGCACCTTCTACTTTAGAATGATGCCAGCTGAGTTCAACCTTATGACAGCCCAGCAACTCCCTCTCCCCATCAGAACAAGTGAATTTGCTTTATTTAGATTGACTCCCAGCCCAAGTGATAGGTATGAGGCTGGCACATGAGCGTCCTTGTGATGAGGACTGGCACTTATGCATGTGCAGAAGATTCAGGTCTGTCAGCTTGTGTCAGCTCGCCTTCTACAGAGTGTTTAATCTCCTCACCCTTGGCCAAGAAATGCATTAAGAGCTCTGCAGTGAGTGGGAGCTCAGGAGTGGAGCGATGTTGGTGCCTGCCCCTCTCCTGAGGGTGCCCTGCGGAGTGATGGGATGAGGGCAGCGGGAGGGAGCACCAGTCAGACTGGGCACTGCTCCTGGAGGGGAGCTGGAAACTGGGAGGAATTGGAGGTACTGAACAACCCCTCTTCCCCCCGACGGGCTGTTCTTAGAGGTGTAAGTGGAGTGCCAGGAAGGTGGTGTTTGGACCGGGGCTGGGGAGGCAGGGAGCAGGGGGTGACCCCTGTGCCCGAGTCGAGGCGATGCCGTTGCACTGGAGGCCGAGCTGGCTCGTGCTGCCAGTGAGCAGATGGTGGTCACGGCTGCGTGAATGTCCTTGGGCACGAGGAGCAGCGTCCCCGGCCCGGGGGGGATCCCGTCTGTCCCCTTTCCGCGCTGCCGCAGCTGCGGCGGGACCCGCTCCCGCCAGCCTGGCCCCGGCTCGGGGCAGAGCAGAGCTTGGTCCGGGGGATTTGGGTGGCTGTGGGGCTCCCTTGCTGCCCGGGGACAGGGCACCTCTGGCAGGGTGCCCTCTGCAGCATCGCCTCTCCCTGCATGTTGCATGTGAGCAGGCAGGCACCGAGCAGTGCCATCATCACTGGGGGTGTTACTGGGAAAGGTGGGAACCCTCCTGGGGCTTGTGTGTGACTCTCTGCCACATGAGAGATGTCTCTCAGGGCCCTCGATGGCAGTGGGTGCTCAGCTCAGGGGTCGCAGTGAGGAGGGGGTGAACATCTTGGGGGACAGGCCGTGCTGTGAACCAAGAGCTTTCACACTCTCCTCATCTTCCCTTTTTTTTTTTTTTTTTTTGCAAGGGTGAAGATGTGAGTTATCGCATCTGGCTTTGCAATTTGCAGCTTTTAATTAATCTGAAATTTCAACATAGAGTTTTATGGTAAGCAGAGGCATCTCTGCAAGCTGGGGAGGGACCTTAAGGATGATCTGAGATGAATCTGTGGGATGAGATACCAGTGCAGTAAACAAGGCTGTATAAAAGAGGGCTGTGGAGTAAAAAATGCTGAGATATCAAGGCAATGATCTACAAATGAGATTTCCTTTTGGTGCCCTTCTCTGTTACAAGAGTGTCCATTGGCTGGTCTTTGTTCCAGCACCGACTGATGATGATAAGTGAAATCTCAGCTGTCTGTGTGTGATGGACACTCAGTCCATCACCAGGGGACCTTTAGGCCAAGGGAGGAGGGGTCTGTTGAGTAAGGATGGTCTGGGACCTGGGCTTGGGTGAGGTGCTCCAGCCTGGAGGGGCACAGCAGGTACCTGAGCTTCCCTAGTGTTTTGGGCCAGTTGTCCTCTCTCCATAAGTGGCTGCAGCACTTTGCTGGTTTTTCTTGGCACGTAGGGTCAGAATTGTTCTTTCTCTGAATCCCGGCACGATCATTTATCTTTGTGGTGTATCAGGGCTCATTGTTGTGGTTCCTAAATAATCCAGCACTACCAAACTCCTCGTTACCTGCTCTACCCTTCCTTGCTGTCCTCTGTGTCACCTCTCTGCAGAGCAAACAAGGGTCTCCTGGATGCAGGAGCTGTGCTGGGTCTGCATGGCCAGTGCCCATCGCGTGCCCCTGGTGTCACTGGGCTTGCTTGGGCTTGCTTCACTCCCTGTTTAACTTCCTGCAGCTTTCAGAGTGGTGTATTATCCTCTGATTTCCCTCTCCAGCCACCTAAAGCCTGGAAAATTGCAATAATGAAGGGTAATGATAGAGTGTGGGGAGCAGGCTTCCATTTGAAGTCTCTTAAAGTTGTATAAACACAAGCAGGAAGCGTTTGTTTACAAATATTTTCCTGTGAACAATCGAGGGGGAGAGCAAGCTCCATTTGTCTCTGGCTGAAACATCCTTTCATTCCCTGAGCCTCCCAGGCTGAATCCCTCAGGAACAGGTTGGGAAACTCCCCAGCCTCGGGGGCTTCTTGTCCTGCTCCCGAATTGCAGCCCCCAGACCCGGTGCCAGCAGACCCACTGGTGGCAGTGGAGGTCCCTCCGTGTCTCCCTCCCCCCCGATGGCTCCACAGGAATGTGGGTCCTTGTGGCGTGGAAATCCCACTGGAAATGCAGGCGAGGGGCAGGCCGGGAATTTGCTTTTAACATCAATATTCAGAAATAGTGCGTGTGAATAATTGATGGTCCTGCGAGCTGGGGCTTGTCTGTCTGTCACAGCAAAGCAGAGGTGACAGAGTGACAGGCTGGGGTGGGGGGAGACTCCCACCCCTCCTGGGGCACCAGCAGGGTGGCTGCACAGGGTGGGATTGGCCTGGACCTTGGCAAGGGCTGCTGGGCTGCTCCGGCTGCTGCCGGGGAGCTGGGCAGGGTCTGTGTGCTCACCCGGGTCCCAGGCAGGGACAGGGTTGTCCTGTTCTCCAGCCTGGGCCGTGGGACCTCCAGCAGCTCCTCCAGCTGCTCTCCAGGTCCTGCTGTGCTGCCGTGGCCGAGCCACCGATCTGAACGTTTTAGGTGAAAAATAATCTGTCAGCAGGATTTGCCTGACCTTAAATTAGCTCTCACAAGAAGAGCTTAACCCTCATTGCTGGGTCAGTGTCTCCTCCCTCCCCAAGTCAACCTGGCTGCCTGCCTCTGTCCCCTCTCTATTTTAATCTCTATTTTTACTCTTTCTTTCGGGCATCCTTTGTCTTTAGGGTGATTACACGGTTCTGTTCCGAGCAGGCAGAGGCTGCCATGTTTTCTGTGAACCACTGGCAATTAGACCAGAATAGCTGTCTCCTTAATGATAACGTGCTGTGCAGCATCGCTGCGGTGCTCGCACCACCAGGGACACAATCCCTGGGAAATTTGGGTGCTACAGGGCTGGGGCAGGGCTGGATTCTGCAGGAGTGCTGATCCATCTGCTGGCAGATCCATCTGCTGGCCCTGGGACAGTTGGTGTGGTGCAGGATAGCCCAGCTGGCTTCACTTCTGGGCCGTGCAGGGGTTATGCCAGGGGTGCAAGTGGCTTTACCTGCTCCTGCACTGCCCTGCAGGTGGGATGGGCAGGTCACTCGGTGGGGCTCAGCCTCCCGCCAGCCTTGGGATGCAGCAAAGCCTCACAGTTCCCCCTTCAAAGCCTCCAGCACTCCCTGCACGGAGCAGGGGAAGAAGAAAAGACCTCCCCGAGCCCAAACTGCAAAGGAAAGAGAGAGCTGGAGCCTTTATAGCCAGAACCCTGAGCGGGAGGGAGGAGCAGGGCTGAGCTCCCGCCGCTCTCTCTGAGCTGCTCTACAAAGCAGCTCCCGGCTTGGCGAGCGAGATACAGCGAGAGGTTTGGAAGTTGTGACCTCAGCAAATGTATTAGACGGGAGAAAAGAGCTTTTTTCCTTTCCCCCGTTCCAGTGTCAGCGTAGCCGTGGCTTTTAAACCACATTATACAGGCTTGTCATCCAAGATAAAATGTTATTAAGATAAAATGCTACACGGGGAGCAGTAGGGGACTTCCCACCGCCGTATTTCAGCGCAGCCGTAGGACTGCGGGGCCGCGCTCTGCCGCCGGCGCTGAGCCGGCGCCTGCAGCCAGGGCTGCCAGGGACGGAGCCTGTGATGCCCTGCAGCAGGGCAGGACCGGGATGTCGTGTCCTCCTGCACGCCCACGGGGCGCTGGGCGCGGGGAGGTGCTCCCCTGAGTGTGCCAGCGTGCCCCAGTGCCTCCTTCCCCTCTCCCAGCCCCTGTCACCCGCGGGCAGGCTGGCGAGGCATCAGGGCACCGGCCTGCGTGGAGCTGACAGGGAGCATGTGGGTGGCCCAGGGGCCTTCCCGGGGCCCCTCCTTCACGGGTCAGGGCACTCTGCGCCTGCCTCCCTCTCCTCTGGCCTCCCTGCCCTGCATCCTCGCAGCCCCCGCTCCCAAGGCCACCTTTTCTGTGTGGCTCCCCTCCCACCCAGCACCCCACAGTCCCCAGCCATGGCCAGTGCAGCCGCTGTTGCACATCCCCGCGCCGCTGTCGTGCCTCCATCCCCTGCTTATGGCTGGCACAGCCTCTTTAGCCTCGCTGACAGCCTGTCGATAATATTAATGTACTCCAGCCTCCGTTAATGTCCGTGTGAAGTCTCCTCCTGCCCTCTGCCATCTCTTTTCCGTCACTAGGCGTTTGTGCCGTGTGGCTGTGACATTAATCTGCTGAGCTGTGCCGGCAGTGTCAGTGTGAGTGGCTCTGGAGCGCAGGTGCAGGATTTCGGGGAGCTTTCCAGACCCGTCCGCCAGTGACAGAGATGTTAAGGTGAATCCTTTAAAATGACTTGAAAAGAGCCAGGCTGTGTGCCCCGCTCCTCGGCAGCTACAAAAGGAGAGGGCAGGAGCATCTCACCTGGGCTCCAGCACATCAGGAGGGACCCCGAGGTACGTGTGTGATCTGCAGGCAAAGCACACGCCAAAACATGGAGCGGGAAGAGCTGTTTGACCTGACACCAAGGCAGAACAGAGAGAGGGAAGAAAGGGGAGAGGAGGCAAGTGTAGCTACAAGGCTGCGTAATCCCTCGGTTGAGCCCAGCGAGTGCTGTAGCTGGAACATGAACTTGTCCTGGGCATGTTCAGCTTGTAAGAGGGATGAATGTAAAAGCAATGCTGTTAGCTGCCTTATTAAAGGCTTGGGTCTAAGTCAATATGCACGTGTCCCAGGTGGCTCAGTGCCGTAATTCCTAAAGCTTCATACTTCTTTGCCAGTACTTTTTGCTCTGAGGTTCTTCCATGTCAGTTAAACCCTCCCACCCCTTTGCTGTCCCGGGTTTACATCTCATGTGTGGGGAGAAGAGTGACCTGGGGCAGGGTAGAGGCTGAGAAACCCACCTGAGCTGACACCATGTGTGGCCCTTGCTATGGGACTCACCCCATTCCCAAGTGCTGGGGCCACTCGGTCTGGGGCACTGCTGGAGGTGGCAGTGCTGGCGTGGGCTATGGTGTCACACCTGGTGGAACACCTCAAGGTCCTGCCCTGGGGGAGTCCCCCCCCCAGTGTTTCCAGCATCACTCCCTCCTGCCCTGCCCATGTGTGTAAAGTGGGGCTGGGACTCGTGGTCCCAACCCGGAGTGCAGCACCCGCCGGATTGTGGCCATAAACAGATCCCACAACCTTTGGCCAGCACAGGGATTCTGGAGCTGCTGGAGCATGTGGGATTGCATGTGTGGGGCTGAGCGTCTGCTCGACTCTGCTCTATCTGCTCTGGTGAGCAAATATTTGCAGGCAGAAGGAGATAATCCCTGCTGATACAGGTATTTACCCATCCTGTGCAGTTCCTCTGCCTCCTCGAGTGCCAGGCTGAGCAGGGACCCGTGCAGTACCTGTCCTCAGGCTGCCAGGAGGTCCCTCACAGGGACTGCCACAGTGTGGGTGTTTTCCACGCTTTTCTTCACCCTCCTGCCCTCTTCCACCCCATTCCTCCTTATACTGGCACAGGTTGCCCAGAGAAGCTGTGGCTTCTGGGAGTGCTCAAGGCCAGGTTGAACGGAGCTCTGAGCAACCTGGTCTTGTGGAAGGTTTCCTTCCCATGGCAGAGGGCTGGAACAGGATTATCTCTAACACCCTTTCCAATCCAAACCATTCTGGGATGACTCTGTGATGCTGTGTGTGGGGCTGCCCTGAGCTGGGAGCACCAGGGTTGTGCAGCTCTGTCTCTCTGAGCCCTGGGGACCCAAGGCTGGGGTCTGGAGGGGACAGATGAGCACTGTCAAGGGACACGTTGCCCCATTAATACTGCTGGGCCCTCACAATGCAGGCAGTCAGCACCAGACACGCTGTTCTCCTCAGTAATGGGATTTGTTTATAACCCAGGGACATCCCTTAAAGCTAATGAAAACCTGTATTACTGCAGGCTGCTTCCTTATTTGTGGGATCCCTCTGTTCGCCCTTGTGTTCGACTTACACGTGGGTGGAAAAGCCCCACGCTGGAGCACCCCCTTCCACGCCCCCACACTGCCGGGGCTGGAGCTTTGGGACTGGAGGCTGCTGGGGCAGCTGGGGCGGATGCAGCCGGGTGGCTCTTAGGGCTGATTGCACACAGGCACAGCTGGTGCCAGGGAGCTGAACAATAAAGTAGCCACTCTGGGCTGATTGGGCTAATCCGTGCTGCAGACCAGGGCCTGTTTTCATTAGTTTTCCTCGATCAAATTAGATTGCCAGACGACAGATCCTATTAAAGCAGGGGAGACCTCCAGCATGGCGTGTCCTGCTGGTCCTGGGACTCCGGCCATCGCCAGCGCCCGGAAGGGAGGAGGATGCTGGTGGTGCAGCTCCTGGGCACAGGGATGCCTTTGCCCTTGTCCAGGAGTGGAGCAAGGACTGTCCCTCAAGGGCACATGGCTCTGACCCTGCCCAGCACCGCAGCAGAGCCCTGTGCCCTTCAGGGGGAGAGCTGCCCTCTCTTGCAGGTGCATCACTCCCCACACCCCTCGCTTTCAGCATCCCCCCAGCCTGCACCGAGCTGGCTCCAGGCCTGTATTAATTTAATTTCGTTTTTAACTCTCCTCCTCGCAGGCAGGGCAGGCCCAGCTGCGAGCTCTGGCACGAGGCTGGTGTGCTGTGTGCTCCGAATAGCAGATCACGCTGCCCTTAATCCGGCTGCGTGTTCGCGGGGCTGGTTCTGACTCAGGATACGGGCAGTGGGATTTGGGCCTCCTTGAAATATATTTCCTGGTAGAGGTGATTGATCGGTCTATTGATGACTGGCTATTGATTAGCCTTATGTGGCTCTGAGTCTGTCGGACTTCAGCCTGCCCATAATCCATCAGGAATTACTTCATCCCAACGTGAGATGTGTTGCCACAAAAAAACGTTTGTGAGGCTGGGGGTGCAACCGGCTATTCTGTTGACAAGACCATGGCAGTGCCACCAGACTTTGCCAAGAGCCACTGGCTGCTCTTCCTGGTCATTAGGAAAGCTGAGGTTTTCTCTGGGGTGGGTCGGGCTTGATGTCTTCAGAAAAGATTGAGCTCAGTGGGAAAAGTGTTGGTGTGAGGGACCTCCTGTCCCTATGAACCAGCTCCGAGTGGTGACCATACAGGTGTTGAGGGTCTGGGATTAGCTGCTTTTGGATATGAACTTCTGGAACCTGATGCCTTCAAATTTGAAAATAATTTCATACCAGTACCAGGGATGGGACTTGTTTTATGCAGCCAACATCCCTTCTCCTTGATTGAAGAAAGAGGCAGTGCTGGGGTGGGACAGAGTTCCTGGCAAGCATAATTAATAGCAGTTTTGCTGCTCTGCTTATTGATTCACTATGGAGTTACTTCTTCCAGGAGGATTTCCACTATCATGTTCGTGGTGTTATTTGTCATCTCAGTGCTGCAAAGCCAGGTCCAGTTTTGCTTTGGGCATATTCCCACCAGAGCCTCCTGTGGGTCTGAGCTGATGGCCCAAGGCACAGGTTGATGCCAGATGATGTGGGGGTGGCCCTGGATTGGTGGTACCAGGTGGGTCCCCCCTTGAGGGGGGGCACAGGGGTCCGAATATCCAGGCACAAGTTGATGCCAGGGATCCTCAGCAGTGCCTGCTCCCACTCACCAGCACTCCGGTGTGCCGAGTGGTTCTGTGTAGGAATAAATGTTTCAGTTGCACTATAAATAATGGAGCGAGTAACGATGTTGTGTAAGCGGTGCTCTGGGTTTTGCCAGAAGGGACGTAGTTTGTTGTGGGGGTTTTTTTTTGTTTTGTTTTGTAGTGGGATTTTTTTGTGCTTGCGTTTTACCTTTTCTCTCCCCCTTTTTTTTTTCCCCCTTGAGTCCAACACAGAAAGCTTCACCTGTGGGACTTGAGGGAAGGGAAAGAGATTAAACTGTTGAAACTGAGTCTGAATTCTTGTGGGTGTGCTGTGCAGTGGTGTGAAACCAGCAGTGTTGTTTCCCTATGGACAGGACCAGCCTTCCATGGGCACGGGGGGTTTGGGTGGCTTTTAGCAAGTGGGGTTTTGTGTCACCTGCATCCAGAGAGAAAAAGCCTGACCAGAGTCCAGGTGCCGAGGGCAGCAATCACCTGCCCATGGCCATGCTGGGATATCCTGATGGGATACAGCTGGGGGAGGAGGGGCTGCTCTCCCAGAACCAGCCCTGCTCTCCCAGAACCAGCTCTGCTCTCCCAGAACCAGCCCTGCTCTCCTGCCCGGCACAGCCACAGCACCCGGAGCGGTGAGTCCTGCGCTCGTGTCCATGTGGGGAGGGGTTGGCAGAGGTGGTCTGGGCTCAGCCTTTCCCATAAATATTGCCCAAGCCTGGCAGCCTCAGGCATTCTGTCTCTGTGCTCCTGTGGAAAGGGGAGCTGTGTGAAGCTCCCTGGATGTGCCATCCAGCTTGTTTTGGGGAGGATGTGGATGCCCTGAGCCCTTACTTGCAGGAGGTTTCCTCCTGCTCCAAAGAGCTGCCTGGTCCCAAGTGTTTGTGGAATGGCCTGGAGGGCTGTGGGGACTGCCAGGGGAGCACCCCAGGGGGCTGGAGCAGCTGGGCTCCCAGGGGAGGTGTGACTGGACCCGGGGAATGGCCACAGACTGCAGAGGATATCGGCTTTACTCTCTGGAAGTGTTAAAACCATAAAGCTGTGTTTTAATCGTGGGTTTAAGGAGGGAGTGGAGGGAGCAGGGCTGGAGCTTGTGAGTCCACAGCTTGTGCTAAAGTCAGAGCTCTGAGGCTGACTCTGAAAGCTGGCATGTTGAGACCCCGGCTCTTGCAGTGCCCAGGTGTGGAGCTGGCCATGGGCACCACTGCTCCGTGCTGGAATGGGCAGGAGGCCACTCCTGGCACTGTGTGATTCCAGGGCTTTTTGTTCTGCTTTAACACAGCCTAAAAGCACTAATGAGGGGGGTCTGGCTTGCAGGAACGAGATGTGTGCCCTGGTTTGGGATGTGAAAGCAAAAGGCATCCGAGTGCCACGAGCTCAGTGCTGGTGTGAGCGGCGGCTGGCACAGCTGAATTCCCAGCTCCCAAACCCCACTGAAAGGCGTGTGCACACGAGGGTGTCCATTGTGCCTGTGTGGGTGAGGGTCTGCTGGCCAGTAGCTCCAGCTCTCTTTGTGCCTGGGGCAGGAGGAGCTTGGGACAGGGCTGTGGCTGCGCGGGGGTTCCACCGTGCCCGGCGTGGTTGGCTCCCGATTCCAGGCAGGGCCTCTGAGTGTGACTGGAACATACACACTTTACAGTAATTACGCCCAAGAATAAGATGTTGTGTAATTGTGACTGGAAATATGTTGTTGGAGCCAGAAGCCCCAGCTGTGGTGAGCACGGGCTGGGTGTGCTGTGAATGCAGGATGATGAGGAGCAGGTGGGGGGAGCTGGTAAGGGGGGCAGCCACTGGCGCTTTGCAGGAGACCAGGGTAAGCAGGGGGATCTTCATTTGCTGTGCCTGAGGAGAGCCAGCAAGCTCCACCTGTGGTTTTATTTCTAATTCACCTGCATCTTTATTCCTCCTTGTCTGCCAGCAGCGATGAACGGCCCCGGGTACCGCAGGGGGCTTGTGCTGGCAGCCCGTGGTGCTGGCTCAGCTTCCAGGGGCTGAGCAGGACTGGTTTTCCTACCCCTGGTGTCTGGGCTGACCACGTTGGCACTTTTTGATGCACTGAGCAGTGTCTGACCTGCCAGAGATGCCGAGGTGCTGCTGGGCAGGAGGTGGCTGGAGGCAAAGGATACTTGGGGCAGTTGGGGGGAAATGCAGATTTCAAAGGCACCCGACTGGAAAAGAGAGGCTCCCAGCAGCTCCCACTGCTCTGCCTCCTCTTCTCAGAGGCAGCAGGCTGTCCTCCCCTTTTCTGGGGGCCAGCAGCTTTGTGGACTGCCCGGCAGCCCCATGTTCAGCGGGGGAGTGGATTAGAAAGGGGCTTTACTTCTCTTATAGATGAGTGCTTTTAAGCACTTGTGTGTTGTTGTGCGTCCTGCTGGGAAGGAGCCAAATGTTCCGACAGCTGGCCAGACCCTGGATTGGGGGGACTTTAGCTGTAGGTGTTGCAAACAAGGTCTTAATTGATTTATCTGGACACATGACTTTTAATTTTGTGGTGGAGTTAAGAGCCTTGCCCCAAATCAGGGGGAAGGGGAAAGAAATGAGCTGATGTGGTGTCTCCTCATCCGTAGGCTGGGATCTGGGTTTGGAGCGGACTGTGCATGGCAGGAATGCCCCAAATCCCCTGCTCCTCCAGGGTTTCCACTCTGCCTCAGAGTGGGGTGGTGACAGGCGCTGAGCCAGAGAGTCCAGTGGACCTGGGACAGCGGGTGACACCTGGATGTGAAGGGCACAGAGAAGGCTCCCTCCCCTCTTCCTCCCTGATTCTGCTCTGAAGTGCTGGGGAGAGGAGGGAAAGCACTGAGGGGACCTTCCCCTGCGAGTGGCAGCAACATGAATATTTCACAGCTCTCCGGGCCCGGCGGGAGCGGATGGATGTGGGTGCAATTTTGCTTGACAAGTGCCACGTTCCCAGGGCCTCCCCGCTGCCCTTCCTGTCATGCCTGGGGAGGGGGAGCAGTGTCACCTGGGCATCCCCTGGCACCGTGCTGGGCTCTTCCTGGTGCCTGGCACAGGGGCTGCATGCTGGGGGTGCTCAGACTGTCTGAGAGTTCCCACGCAGTGCAGGGAAGGAGTTTGGAAGGAGGACTCCCACTGGGACTCCGGGGAGCACTGCGGGGAAGTTTCCCCTGTCTGATGACAGTTTGGATGCAGCTTTCCGGGAGGTTGTCACAGAAGGTCCCGGAGCTGTGGCCTCTCCCCCGGGTAGCAGAAGGTCCTGGATGCGTGTCCCCGTGTCCCCTGGGTCGTGCCCCGCTGGGGCGCAGGGCGCTGTCCCTGCCGTGTGGGGTCGGTGCCGCCGCGGCAGCTGGCACGGGGTGGGCTGGGGGGCTCGTCAGCCGGAGACGGCCACGGCCCCGACTTGGGTCTGGCCTCCATCACTTCCTGTAGGAAATCACTTCACTTACCCAGATGCGAGCGTACAGCCGCGCTGCCCGCGGGCTGCCCTCCGCTCCCCCGCCAAGCCCCAGCCTCTTACGCAAATCGCTTTTCACGCTTCCTTAATTGAAACTGTCAGATGGGCTTTACCTTTTTTTTTTTTTTTTCTTTTTTGTGTGTGTGTATGTGTGTGTGGTGGTGATACAGACGTATTAATTCCACTATGGATATCCCGGCAGCCAGGAGAGATCAATAAAATGAGGTTGCATCTGTGACATATATATTACAGGAGCGGCACCAGCAATATTTCATCGGGGAAAGCCGAGCCAAGTACACGCGTGCAGAGCCCTGCAGAGCACATTTGGCTGTGTAGAAGGCAGAGTTACTGCCTGACTTTAGTGGCACTGGTTTTCCATGCCCCCGTGCAGCCTGCTTGGCACGGGAAGGGGAGATGCCCCCGCTTTGCTCGTGTTGCTGCACATCTCTCGTCGCTCAACCATGGGACACCTGTCCAGGGTTATTTTTTGGCGTGTTCTGAGTTCGTGTCTGAGGGCCTGAGGGCACAGGGTGCCCTGGCACCGTGTCTTGGCACTGGTGCCACTGGGCTGGGTGCACCAGCTCCGGCTACTTCCCACCCCCCACCCGCCTCCCTCCAGAAATCCCCGCAGCGGGGATTTGCGCTTTGATTATTTTCAAATACCGGTTTGTGTAAAATTTGATTTGAGGAAACATTTTTCTCCCACATGCTGTAGGATTGAGGGCGTGTAATCCCTCCTAAATCGCCTGGACGAGGTTTGTATTGCAATGCCAGTATCAGAGCTAACAAAAGGGGATTAGACGGGAAAATTCTGCGTGAAAACCTGCCGCTCTTTGAGGGCTTTTAGTACAAAGAAGATAAGATAGGTAGAGCAGAGCCATTTTTAACCCAGTTTTTAATGCACTCAGTGCCTCTCCTTCCAAGGCAAAGGAGAGGGGAGATGTCATTCCTTTTAACCCTTTCCCCTCCTCTGGCTCTGAGAGTCAGTTGATACTTTCTTGTAGGCACAGCTCCAAGAGGTGCTGGGTAGGAAAACTGCCAGGAAATGCCCAGAGCAGGTTTTTATTCCCTTTCCAAGCAGGTGGTGGGCAATGGGAGAGCACCGTGGGAGCCCCCAGTGCTTGAGCTGCATCAGTGGCTGTACTTTGAGCTGCAGATCCTGGCTGTGCCACTCACTGCCCCTTAGTGCTGCCCAGCCGGGGAGTGAAGCACATCCCCACCTCCCCTGCCTGGAGCCAGGCACTGTGCCTGCGTGTCCCAGGGATAGCTGTCCCATCAGGAACGGAGCTCTGCCCCACAGGGGATGGATAACTGTCCTGTCTGTGCCGTGTCACGCCGCCTGTCACATCAGTGTCAGTCAGGAGGCGGCATCGTAACAGAGACAGCTGTCAACCTTTGCGGGCAGAGATCCGCCCGCCAACGTCTTACAGGAGCTCAGCAAGTGCCAAGGCACATCAGGCCAGGGGAAGAGATGCTCCAGGGGGAGATGAAAGGATCCCTTCAGTGGAATTCATGTGGAATAAGCTTTCCACAGGAGATATTTCCCGCTAATCCTCCTTAGCGCTCAGCTGATGCCTTGAAGCATCAGGGGTTTATATGCCTTTTAAAAATTCATTCTCTCTGCTATAACAGCAGGTGTGTGTGTTATCAGCTGCCCTGCCCAGGCCCCTCTGGTGCAGGGCTGCACTCTGGGACCCACTGAGTGTCCTGCTGCAGCGAGTTCTGAGGGTCACCTGAGCCAGGTGAAGGCAGCCTCCTCTCTGTTGGTTTTGTGCTCCCCTGGCAGGGGGCGAGTCGGGTCATGGCAACCGTGAGGTTTTGACAGTGGGTCTGTAGTGGGGCAAGTGGAAAGGCATTGTGGGCACCCAGCACCGAGCAGCTGGTGGGATGGGAAAACACCCTGAGACCTGCCTTAGCCCCCATCCATCTGCCCCTGCTAATTGCAGCTGGACTTATAATATTCCACTTATCTGGTCAAGGGATACATGTTAGTTATTACAATTGATTATCACTAAAACCCGTCTGATACCCAGATTTACAGCGTGGCTGGAGAGCCAGGCGGTCTCCAGGCCTGAGCAGCCAGGATCTGGCACACTCCTCCAGCCAGAGCTGTCTCTCCATAGGTGTTTGGCCAAGGGGAAGCTGCTTTTCCCTTGACTCTGCCCTCCCTGTGCCTCTGGTGTGTCCTGCAGAGCCGCAGGGGCTCCCGGGGGAGCAGAGCCAGCTCTGTGCCACAGCTCCCACACCGGGCAGGGTTTTACTGCCGTGGTTTATGGTCCTGGGCAGGGTGAGGATGATGGAGCTGCGAGAGCTGCCGGTGCCAGGTTGTCTTTGTTGTGCCATCTGCGCGTGCGAGGCGCTGGCTGCCCGTGCACCACACCCCGTGGTGGGCCAGGTCCTGCAGATGTTCCTGCTCCCAGGTTCAGCAGTGAGCACTGTGTGGGGAGAGCCATCACCAGTCTGCTGCAGATTAATAGTCACCAGCAGGTCAGGCTCTTGGAGGGGACATTCTCTGAGCGACTGGGCAGTTTTCCTGCTGTTGGTGGGGCTGTGCCTTTCTCGGCCGTGGCCCTGGGAGATGTGTGGCAGCTCCCGGTGCTGTGGGTGCTCAGCGGTGCTGGTTCTGCCTCGTGCATCTCCCCTGCACCCAGCACGTGGTTGGAGCTGCAGGAAGGGGGTGTGATCCTGCTGGAAAACCAGCACACAGCATCTGTGAGAGCCCGTGCAAGGCAGAGAGGTGTTTCTGCAGCACACACAGCGCTCTTGTGGTCTGTGTAGTGGGGGGGGAGGCAGAGAGGAGCCCCTGTGCCTCCTCAGCTTCACAACAGCTCGATGGCTCCTTGATAAACAACTTGACAAAGTGTTAAAATCCTGAAGGCGGGGCTGGCAGGGGAAGGAGAGGGAGGTCATAATTGCACGGGAAAATAATGAACTGCGCTCTTCTTGGAATATGCAGCGGCCTAACAAGAATCGGAAAATTAATTATCTTCTGTAATTAGTGTAATGACCTACACTATTAGAGGTTATTTACAGCAGGAATAAAACTTCCCCCCTGTAAATGTCAGGCTGTGCTGTTGGAATACAAAGGCTGGAGCAAACCCTGCATCAGGGGCAGGGCAGGGTGCTGGCCACCTCTGCTCAGCCAGCCCCTGACCTGCACCTGGCCTGGGTTGTGCTGGCAGTGTCCCTTCATCCCTGGCTGGCGCTGGAGAGGGCTGGCTCTTGCATCCCCCGTGCTTTGTGTCACCTGGGCTTGGCCACTGGCTCTGTTGCTTCATGGGGACTCGCCCCTCTCAGCCGGATCAGAGCTTGATTTGGGTGGGCTCTCCCACCCTGGGGCTTGTGGCTCCTGAGCTGCCCCTGGCAATAATGCTGATCTCCCTCTGGAGTGCTGCCCATGCCTGGATCTTTGCCATTCCCCTGTGTGAGCACGCCCTGCTTCCTGCAGAATCCCCCTCTGTGCGGGCTCTGGAGAGGCCCTTTCCCTCCCGGAGGCACACGCCAGCTGCGTGTGCACAGCTCAAAATGGAGACATTAGCCGGCTATTGTTCCTCAGCCCGAAGCTTTCATGGCTCTAAAACTGTCTCTTTTTGGTGGCCAGGATGCATGAAATGGGTCCATAAGCAGTGTGTTTTCAGCACAGGGTCCCCCGTGCTCCTCAGCAGGGATTTGCCTCCTGCAACGGGGCATTTGGGATTGGTTCTCAAAGTACTGCTGAACTCTGCTTATCCCTTCTCCTGCCTGGCCACATTCCCGCTCTGTCTCTTGCCATCCAGGCTCCTGGTCCAGGTGCCACACGGGGATGGGATGGGATGGGATGGGATGGGACAGGATGGGATGGGATGGGTCCCACGGGGAGGGCAGTGTGACCGTGCCCTGGGGTGCTGCCCTGGGGTGCTGCGGGTGCCATCTGCTCTGGAGCAGATGGGCACTGGTGGTGAGCAAGGAAGGGTAGGACAGGGAGAAGGTGTCCGTGTGGCGAGGGTAACCTGAGAATTACTTGACATTTTAGCGCGGAGGATCATGGCTCTTGCATTATTAAAGGCACGGTGATAAAATGCCTCACCTGTCACTGAGAACCGACATCAATAATTTAGTTTGGCACCTGGTGATTAAAGTGAAATAAGCACTGGCCCGACTCCCTTCCCGGAGCAGCACTGGTGCTGCCACATCCATTTCTGCACTGGAAGCCCGTGCAATGTTTTCCCTGGATCCTGGTCCTTGATGCTGTTGGGCTGCTCTGGCTCCTGTGCTGGGCAGTGTTAGCCAGGCCCAGCGTGTCCAGGGATCCATGTGGTGCCCAAACACTGAAGGAGGATGGAGACAGGGCTGCTGCTGCAACAGCTGATGAAACCTCATTGTATAAACAGAACAGAGTGGGGCTCTTGAAACTGAGAGTGTATTCCTTCCAACAGACCCTTAATGTAATTTGAATGTACAATCGAGGGTTTTTATAGCTTAATATTCCAGTGTTTGTGGTGCATCCTGGAATTTAAGTGTCTTAAACGTAATTATTGTTAATTGCTCGCACGATTCTATAAACTCATCCAATTAAAAAAAAGTTATTAACTTTATAAAATATCGCAGGCATCCCACAGTGCAATATATTTGCAGGAAATAACGGCTGGAGCAGGCAGAGCTGGGGTGCAGCGAAGTAAATCGGTGACACCTTGTATCCCTCCCTCTCCCTGAAGCCCCCTGGGAGGGTGTTGTCTCCTTGGCTGAGGAGATCATCATGCCCTGGCTTGGTGTGCTGGGATGTGAGTAGAAGGCCATGGCCAGCAGGATGCTGAGTGGGGCTCTGAGGCTGGGAAGGGACCTCTGGCTCTTTGCTATGGGACCAAGCAGAACCTCACTCCCTGTTTGTGCAGGGGAGCACCTGGGGATGCTGGGGAGTCCTTGAGTGGGGCACAGAGTGAGCAGCAGCCCCTGGGGAAGGTGAGCGGGGCTGGAAGGCTCTGGGTGGAGCAACATTCCTCCCTCCTGGCTTGCTCCACGTCCTCCCCGAGCTGGGGGCCAGTCACGGCCGGCCAGGGCTGGTGATTATCATCTTACAGTCTAGAGCCAGAATTTATAACCAGGGATTTATTGTCCCCTGATCGCTCAGTGCTGCCATTTGACTCATGCCCTGGAAGAGTTATTTAACACAGAGTGAGTGGAGTTGTGCTAATGCTGCCTCATGCACATACATCTTCTCCAACCTCCTCCTCCTGATTTCCTTGTGGGATTAAAATCCTGGGCACCCGTTAGTGTGGGCTCAAGCTCAGTCTGGCACAGTAGGATTTCAGCTGGAGCTGCCTGACTTTGGAAAGATTGACCTGGCCTAGGCTAGAAGGTGTCTTTTTCCCTTTCCATCTCACTGCTTTTCCAGCGGAGAAACAAACAGTCTGTGGGAAGGAGAGTTTTGAAGAAAGGAAACTTTCTCTCAGATGGAGACAAAATTGAATTCAGTGCGTGACTGAAATGAGAAGCTTCCACAAAAGCTTCATTTTGTCGAAGAAGTATTTCCTATGGGATTGCTTCTGTACAAAAGCCTTGGTGAGGAGCTATTACAGCTGGTCAAATGCTTTCTCTGAGAGCTGTTTGTGATACTTGCCTTCTCCATCTCTGTTTGTGTCCCTCACTGGAATCACACTCCCTGTGCAGTGGTCCCAGCCCACGGGGCAGGACCAGCGGCCACCAGCCAGGGCAACTCCAGCTGCCACCGTGAGGATCAGTGGCAATTAATCCATCCTCTAAACAGCAGGTTTTGCAGGTAGATTTTCCATGTGAAGTAGCTGCTGATCTAGTGGCTTCTGGGACAGTGACGGGCTGACGGAGAGCACGCATGAAGCAGCATTTGTCAAATTAATGAGGCATCATAAATTATATCCACAATTTTCTCTTCCATTTCCCACCGCCCCCTCCTGTCACTGGCAGGGAGAGGGGACCTTGAGGAGCCCCTCCCGAGGACCATGGGCATAGAGGCTCTCCAGCCGAGCGCCCACCTGGGTCTGGGATGCAGGCTCAGCCCACTTGGCTGGATCAGGGGGAGAAAAATGCCAGCAGTTCCTTGTTTTCACTAGGAAACTTGATGTAACTAGTATTGATCTCTCTATTACCTCTGTGAAGGGCAGCTTCATTTTTCAAGCAAAACAACCTTTGTATCTGAAATATAGAAATTGATTTTGAGTGGGGGCTGCTGGTGCTGGCAGAAGGGGGTGGATAGAAGCAGGGAGGATGAGGATGGAGGTGCAGAACAAGGAGAGAGTCCCTCCAAAGTCAGGAGACACGTCAGGCTTGTCTGATCATGTTACCTGTGATCCAGTGTGGAAATAACTGTGCTTGAAAGTCAGCAAATAAACTTTACTGAGGGTTCTTTTTCTCTGCAGGAAACAGAGCAGGGAGGTGACAAGCTGGCAGGAAGGAGGGTGGGTTTGGGAAGAGCCCCATCCCTGGCAGGGAGGTGGCACACGGCTCCTGGCTGTAGTGGCAGTGTTGTGTTGTGTTCACTCTTGGAGCTGGGATGGACTGGGAGCAGGTCTGGGAACATCCGGGGCTCAGGCACTGTGGGGAGGGCACCCACACCAGCTCCACCAACAGCTTGGAGCCCAGCTAGGCACACAGGTTCGTTTTAGGGTTGTTACAGTCCTGCTTAATTGGCTCTCGGGCTCCCTGTGCAAGGCGTCCAGCGCATCTTAATGAGGGATTCTCAAAGACTGGCTTTTTTTTCCCTGGGACTAGAACGAGGTGGTGTTTAATATTCATGTGTAGCTCTGCTCATTTGAAAGGTAACAAGGGAGTTCGATTCCCTGCTGGCAATGAATCGTAATGAGATCTGGGCTCCTAAATCACCTGCACATCACGGTGCTGCCTCTTCCCAAAGCAGGCTGGGCTGGAGGTGGCCGCCCCACAGCCAGGTCTCCTTCGGTGAGCCAGCACGGACTGAAGGGTTTCCAGGTCAGCGCCGGCACCGGGAAATGCTTTTCCACACCACTTGTGGTCGGGATCTGGAGTATCTCGCCACAAGCAGTCACGGAGGTCGAGTTGTTAGCCAAAAGCAATTGGATGTTGACATGACAGGGAGACGCTGCGGAGCGAGAACAGTTCCTGACAGACGTTCTGACAGAGCTGTTAAAGCCTGGGCTACAGGCAGGGATTGAGCTGATCTTTGACCGTTCGCGTTAGTCCTTGTCTGCCCACACTGGGATTTCTTGTGCTTTTCTGCCTGGTGTCAGGTGCTGGATGTGGGGAGAGGCAAGGGGTGTTGAGAGGCTGGGTGCTGGCACCAACTAGAATGCAGATGGCCACAAATATCATCAGCATCATGTTTGTTGATGAAGGAGCTGGGAGTTGGAGCTGCCTGGCAGTGTCCCCCACTGTCCCCCAGGCCCTCTCAAAGGTGTCAGCCATAAGGCCATTCATCCTCCCCTCGGCAAAGGAGGGCACTGCCACCTCCCCACACACTGTGCCAGCCTGGCCTTGGAGAGGAGGCATTTGTGATCCCTACTTGTTGGGAAGAGACAGGAAATAGCCATGGGGAGCAGAGCTTTCACAGGGCTTTTGCTTTCCATCTGCTCCCCTGACTTTACTGCCATCCCCATCTCGCTGTGCTTGGGGACAACAGGGGGGAGGAGGCACTGGCCATGTGGGTATGTTGGGGAGGACCCCTGGGCATCTCTTACTTGGCTAGAGTGTATTGTACAGCAAAATGGTGGCTCCTGGAGCCTTTCCAGAGGATGGTTCTGCTGAGCAGATTGCAGCTGTGCAGAGGGGACCACACCAATGTCATCTGCATGCACTGCCCGTACACGCCGGGGAAACCCCTCGCTCTCAGCCTGGCTGTGATTGTCCCTGGACAAACCTTTGGAGCTCTGCATGGAATACTTGTGCCTGGCTTGCCAGGGAATCACTCTTGTTTGTGGAAAAGATGCTTTCCCCATTCCCCTCATCCTCTCTCCCTCCCTCCTGCTTTTCCTCATTGTCATTTTAGCCTAGATTAAAGAAAATAGGGTGCAGCGCTGTGCGCATGTTCCGAGCGGTGTCTTTTCACAGTACTGTACTGATGCCAAGCAATAATGACAGGTTCAAGCTTTTCTGCATCACAAATGAACTGCATGCAAATGGCTAGTCCTGAATGGAGAATAATTGTCAGCACGGAGAGTCCTGCCTCCACCGATCCAGCCCCACCTTGCTTCCGAGGGGAGAAGGCTTCAAACAGTTAACGGGGATGGAGACGTGGAAATAGCGGGGAGCTGCCGTTTCCACTCTGCTAGAGCCTAACCTGTTAGTGCAGAGCTGTGTGAAGAATGTCAGGGATTTGTTCCAAGCGTTATCGAGATGTGGCTTTACATCTGTAAATCCTTTTACGCATCGCAGCTCAGCCGTGAGGCTTCCCCACGTGACGGGCAGCGCTCGCTGCTGGCCCGGGCCAGCGCCGATGTCGGACGTGACTGTGGGGCCAGCCTGCTTGGGGTGAAGCACCCACAAAATGCTGCGTCTTTTTACCTAATTCTGGCTGCAGATTGGCCACAATCTGCTTGCTCTCCTCTGCAGAACCATCTCTCTCTCTCTCTAAGCCCCTCCAGTGCTTTCATATTGCCCATTAGCGCCGTTCCATTGTGCGCGTTGATTATCCGGAGTTGGGATCGTGTCTGTGAGAAGCCAAGGGTAGGAGCCACACAGCTGGTTTTGGCTGACCCTTGGGGAGCTTTTCCAGCTTATGTCAGCCGAGGATTTGACTTAGCACCACTTGCTTCTCCGCCACAGTATTACTAGCAGAACTGGATTTAGCAAATGATTGTGACAATCTCCAGCACTATCAGAAAAACATGCTCCATCATTCACTGTGATGTGAGCTGATGAGGGGGAAAAAAAAAGGCTTGTTCATCCATCAGAAATTCAGTGATGCTGTCTCTAGGTGAGCAATTTGCCGGCGTTACCTGGTGTCACTCATTAGACACAAGATGTAACAGTCTCATTTACTCTTTGGGCTTCCTGCCACTTAGTTACTTTGCATTTGACTTTGCACATGAAACTTAAGCTCATTTTTAGCCTCTGTCGAACTCGGCTTTCAGATTCCTGCTCATTAAGCCCAGTCCCAGTGTGTGGGCTGCATGCACAGGAGTGGGGTTTGGAAGCCAAAAAAGTCCCCTGGTGCCTGTTGCCATTAGGCTTTGCAGAACAGCGTGTGTGTGTTTCAAAGACAGCAGAGGAAGCAGTTTCTGCCCTCCCATCACTAGGTCTGAACTTTCCAAAATGCCTGGGCTTTGGCTGCATTTTAGCTCCTTTTTTTTTTTACAGATTTGTGGGCTTGTAGCTTTTTGAGATATCTACATTTTTACGTCAAGTTTGATTGATGCTTGTAGCCCATTTAGAGTTTTTTGGTACTCGGACACAAAAGAAGGGGGGCAGAAAGTGCAAGGACTTGGTTTCCTCTGAGGAAGCAGAACCAGGGCTTGAGCAGGTGTTTCATGGCCAGTGCTTTGCTGGTGTCTGGAGCAGAGGCACCAGAAGATGCAGGTGGGGGCACGTTTCAGTACCGAACCCGAGTGTTTCCCTTCTTGTCTCTGCCGCTCTGTTTATATGGTTTTAGCCCCTCCTCTTGCTGGACAGAAGGTGTGAGAGCAGGGGGGAAGGTGAAGCTGTGAGTGCTGCTGACTCACTCCTTTACAGGCAGGAATGGGGCAGCTGCTGCCTCTCCCTGAGCTCCCAGAATTTCCTGCAGCCATCCTGGCTGTCTGGGCCTGTCGTGCAGCTGTGGTGGGCACTCCAGTGGCCGTCACAGTACAGCTTGTGTGTCCCTTTCCAGCCTGTTTCTGTGGACAGAGGTGGTCCTCTTTGTTTTTAAGAGAGTCCCTCCCATTTATCTGTCCCTCACTGCGTCATCTAAACTGTGTCCTATCCTTGCTGGCTGACATGCACTGGCTTAGGGTGAATTTCAGGCTTGACACAGGCAAAGCACCAAGTGATTTTGAGTAATGTTAAACTGAACTGTAGGATGTGTAATCAAGGATTGGGAATGATTCTGCGAGATACAGATTAGAAAACTGGCACTTAGAAGGGCTTGGGTTTGTGCTGAGACCAAAAAAATCCTGTTAGAAGCAGCTTTTATATCTTTACATCATTGCTTTAGTTGTCATAGCTCAGCTCTTCAGGAGGCAGAGTGTGAGGAGCAGTTGTCTGCACCCTGATGAGGGAGAAGATGGTAATCCCTGGATGTGCCTGCACTGATGCTGGAAAATCAGTGTCTTGGCCACCGAAGAAGGGGCTGATTTCATTACCTGTGGTGTTTAATGTGGTACAGAGCTTGTACCAACCACAGTTCAGGTTGAGACACACATTACAGTGATAGTTGTGCAAATTCCAGAGCATTAGTGTTATTGAAATGTCAGGCTGATGTCTTCCTCAGCATTGAAACTCTTAATGCACTTCATCCTTTCACACTCGTGGTGCTCCAAGTTAAAGCATGAGAAAAAAGGTGGTTACAGAGCAGAGGATTAACAAGAAAGAAGCCCTGATGCAAGGCTGCCATGCAAATAGCTTCCTTCAGCACTTGTGCCTTTCAGTCAGGTTAAAATCCAGCAAGACATGTTCATTTTTGTGACAACAGTCTGAAATTTGTTCATGTTACCCAAAGGGAGCATTAGCAGCAGGGCTGAGCTTTTATGGAAAAGAGCTGCTATGGTCAGATTTGGCCACTAATGACAGTTGTGTGGCCAAACTTACTGTACCCCACAGCCAGGTGGCAGGAGGAAAGATCTTCTGTGACTGCAGGTACAAAGCTGGCGTGGGGCTTGTGGACATTGGTGGGCTTTTAGAATCATTGAATAGTTTGTGTTGGAAGGGACCTTTAAAGGTCTTTCAGTCCAACCCCCTGCAAGGAGCAGGGGCATCTCTGAGTCAATCAGGTTGCTCAGAGCCCTGTCCAACCTGAGCTTAAATGTTTCCATGGATGGGACATCTATCACCTCTCTGAGCAATCTGCCCCAGTTTCACCACCCTCGTTGTAAATAAACCTTCCTTAAACATAATCTAAATCAAGCCTCTTTTATTTTAAACCACTTCTCCTTGTCCTTTTGCCTGTACCCAGGTGGTGTCTCGGGGGAGAAACTGTTTAGGGAAATGAAAACCACCGATGGCGTCTCCTCACAGCCGTGTGCGTGTGCTGGGTGGTTGTACGCTTCTTCAGGCCACCTTGGGTGGCACTTCCCACTCCCCGGGGCTTCCCGGGGAAGTCACTAGATCTGTGGGTGGGAATTCACGCTGGCAGCTGAAAGGTTTTTGCGGGGAGGAAGAGCTGAGAAGCTGAATCCTTCCTCTGCCGCACTGGCACGCTCAGAGCCCTCGGTGCCGAGAACCTCTCGGTGTCTTGGGGGAGAAGTACCCGTTCCTCTCCCTCTTGTAAATAAATAAAGCAAAGTGGCGTTTTTTGAGGGATGCTGAGCGCGGGGGTCCCCGCGGGCGGGACGGGCGCTGTCCGCGGTGCTGAGCGGGGCCGCAGGGACCTTCTCGCTCTCTGCGACTCCCCGAAAGGAGGTTGGAGCCGGGTGGGGATCGGCCTCTGTGCAGTAACGAGCAACAGAACGAGAGGATACGGCCTCAGATTGTGCCAGCGTAGGTTTAGATTGGGTATTAGGGAAGATTTCTTCCCCAGAAGGTTGGTAAGCTTTGGAACAGGCTGCCCAGGGCAGTGACGGAGTCACCAACTCTGCAGGTGTTTAAAAGACACGTAGAAGTGGCACCTGGAGACATGGTTTAGAGCTGGGTTAATGGTTGGACTCGATGCTCTTAGAGGGCTTTTCCAGCCTTTATGATTCTATGATTCTCCATCCTAAGCATGGGCCTGGCTTTTCTCATGCCCTCAATATGTGCACTTTGCACCAGCCTACTATTTTTCCACAGTGGAACTGGCTCTTGTTCAGTGTAACTCATTTCCTGCTCAGTGCTGCTTTCAGTGCCTCTCCTCATACAGCAGCAGAGAGGAATCCAGTCCCCAGGCAGTGAATTAGGAGGTGGTAGCTGCTCATTTTTCATCTCTGTGATAAAAAAAATCTAATGCAATCATCAAAAAATAAAGCTGCGTTTTTCATGTCTTCACCATTAGGAATGTCTCTTGCTACTGCTCTCTTTTCCCTCCTACTCCCAAATTATTGAGGTCTCAGCAGTGTTTAAAGTCTCGTGGAAATTTACTTTTAGATGCCAGCAGAGGGGTGGGAGTTTGAGTAATCTCTAGGGCAATAACATTCCAGAAGTGTTGTGTTCCCTTAATAAAAACACTTTTTATTCGGAAACATAAATGTTATTCTTCCAAAGGCACCATCCTGAACGGGGCCATTCTTTCTTGTCCTTTAGCTTAGGATATTACAACCCCTGGGAGACGTTCTTCAGGTTTAGTAGCCATAACCTTACGTTTATTGCGTGTGTGGCCACAGCAGCCCCCTCAGATAATTTTGTTTAGGGCTGTGAAATTTGCCTTCAAAATTGAAATTGAATCCATTCTGTGCTTTCAGCAGCCTGATGGGTTCCTGCATGTCTCTCTTTCCCAGGGATGTTTGCGGTTATTGATGCTGAGTGGGGCTATTTATCACAGACAATACAGAACAAAGAAGAATTTATTAATAAGCCTCCTGGTCCCATATGCTTTCCTGAGGAACCTGAAGCATGCTATTTTCTCCTTGCCCCATTTATATCTGCATGGTTTTGCTCCTGTCCACTCAGATTAAGTGCTTGCTGAGGAGAAGGAGTTGCTCCGTGGCGTATGGCCGAGCCAGACCGAGTGCTCCGGGAAGGCTGGGTGGGTTTTTGGCTGGCAACAAATAGGGAAATAATGAGGAATCCCATGAGACTGGCAGCAGGATGTGACCCAGAGGTGGGGGCCAGCATGCTGGTGTTCCCCAAGCAGCTGCAGGGGTCTCAAGGAGTGCTCTGCTCAGTGTTTGGCACAGGTTAGTTTGCATCTGACAGGGAGGATATCCACAGGCAGGAGTTGTGCTGTGCCCTGCTGGGTGGCAGGGGTGATGTGGGGGCAAGCAGCACATACCTGGGGCCTGGGGCCCTTCTCTTGCCTTACTTACAATGAGATCACAGAATCATTTAGGTTGAAAAAGACCTCCAAGATTGTTGAGTCCAACCTGTGACCGATCCCCCCCTTGTCAATTAGAGCAGAGCACTGAGTGCCACATCCAGGCATGTGGGGAACACCTCCAGGGATGGTGACTCCACCACCTCCCTGGGCAGCCCCTTCCAGTGCTCAACAACCCTTTCATTCTTCCTGGTGTCCAACCTGAGCCTGTCCTGGTGCAGTTTGAGGCCTTTTGTCCTGTCAATAGTTGCCTGGGAGAAGAGGCCAACCCCCACCTTGCTTATATGATCCTGCAAGCACCTGTGGTGGGAGCCTGGGACCTGTTTGCACATCCCTCACCCTCCTCTTGGTCTTCCTTGGACAGTGGCTCAGCAGCAGCACAGGCAGAGAGGGGGAGGATGTTCTGTGGGAGCTTCTGCCTGGAAAATTTGTCAGAGTCACTGGTGTGGAGACGCTGTGGTTCCTGCTGTGCTTGGGGAAGGGAAGGTGCCTAGGGAAGTTCTGGTGTTTTCTCTCCCCTTGTGCCTCTTCATGCACTAATTAAAGGTCAGTCCCATTTGCATTCAGCGCATTTCTCTCCTTCCCTGGGCATTTGCATTGGCAGAGGGTTGTTTTCCATTTGACCAAGCCTTGGCTGCAACCATCGCCCCGGGGTGAGAGGCCCCACTCCCACCTTTGGAAATGCAGTGGAGGCCACCACATCTCAGCCAGCACCTGCAGGAGAGAGGAACAGAGCCCCTCTCCTGCTGCTCCCACTCCCCAGCCCCACAAGAGGAGCATTAGGCATTTATAGGCTTTTCTCCATGGATACATACCCGGGCACGTTGGTAAAAATATCCACGCACACGAGTATATTTATCTGTAGTGCAGTGAAACCAGTGCAGGCTGCGAGCTGATTCCCTCGGGTGAGACACCATCCTTCCCTCTGAGCGCTTTCAAAGGGGAGCTGTGCTGATAATTACTGCAAATATTTTGAATACAGAACTCATCACGGGCCTTTGTCGCGGTGACAGGCAGTGACCTGAGATACATTTCTCCTTTCTTAATGTACCCAGAATATATAATTAAGAGGTGACTAAAAGATTCTCTATCACTCTTTGTTTTCTAGTGTGGCAGGCTGTTATGAAATGCTGCCCCCTCCTTCCGTGGCGTTCGGTTCCCCGTGACAAATCCAGGGATGGATATTTGCTCTGCTCTTCAAATCACTCTGAGAGGGTTACTCCACTTCCAAGGCACTGTGCCTGCCTCCCATTTGGCCCAGGGTTTTAAAAGTCGGAAGTGTGGAGGGAAAGGTGGTTAGTAAGAGCAGGCACCTTGCCTGAGAGGGGCTGTGGGTGCAGGGGTGCTGCTGGAAGGGCACGGCAAGGCAGGGCTGTCACCCCAAACTCCTGGCAGCTTGGGTCACTGGGGGCAGGCTCGGTGCAGCGATGCCACCGAAGGAAATCTGTGGAAATAAGGCTGAAAAGCAGGATATAGAACACCTGCAGTGCTGCCTCGCCGGGTCCTGCCACCCTGAGCCGTGTGGGGTTGGGGGTCGGGGCTGGCCCCACGTTTGCACGGGCAGCTGGGTGCTGATACACTGCGGTAAATGCAGCGTGACAGCACCTGAGCGAGGCTACGTGCAGAACAGATGTCTCCTGGCTGGGGCCGGGGCCGTGGCACATCGGCATTGCATCAATTATATATCGCTTCCCTCGCCAGAGGCGGGCGCCCGGGAACGGGGCTGTTAAAGGAGACAGGAAAAGATTTGAGAGCAGAAGAGAAACTTGTGAGGAGAGAGGTTGATCTTGGGGCTTGTGCCTTGTCCTGGTGGGGAAGGAGGGCTGGCAGGGCCTTCCTTTGCTCTTGGCCAGCTGTGCTGTGCTTGTCACCACCGTGCTCTTGGACTTTATGGCCCCTTGCCCCTTCCTTGACAGGGCCCTGAGCCCTCTCTGAGTGATGGAAAGGGACACAGGCTGCTGCTTTCTCTCTTGCTCCTCTCTGGGAAACTCCAGGGTCCTGCTCTGGATCCTGGGATTGCTGCAGCAGCCTGAAAACCTCCCAGCACCACCAAACCCCCTCGGCTTTTACTCTCCTGTGGACTTATTTGTTTGTTTAATTGTTCCAGCTCGCTGCCTTTACCTGGCAATCCCGCTTCATTAAAGGGAAGGCAGGGCTTTTATTAGGACTGCGGAGTGTCGTCTAGTGTTTTCACTGAACGTATAATTTGCCATGTATGAAAACCATTTCCAGAATTAATTTACCTACTGCAAACAGTTTGTATTAATGAAAATGCATTTTTCATGTGGGTTTGCCGGCAAAGCTGGCTGGAGCTCAAGAGCTCACTTTATCCATCCGGCGTGAGTAGGAGATGGAATTTGTTTAAAAATTAAATAAATAACACACCCACCCCCCATTTTTAATACAATATGGCCCAGCAATAATCTCCGAGGCAGACTGCAAAGGCTGCAGAAAGCTCCATCTGTGGCATTTTAATATGCAGCATTGTCTCCTGTTTTAATATCCCCCCTTGCCCAGCTCGTGTTTGTGTAAGTGAGACGTGAGATGCTGTCATCTTCCCGGGTCACATCTTGCTGCTTGAAATGAACAGAAGTGGAGATGGATGCAGCCATGGAGCCCTTCCCATATTAACACGCATATTTTAGAATAATTGATGCTGAATTCATTTTGCAGCCTCGTTTTCTCCTCAGCCTTCCCCCACCCCCTCTTTCATATTTGCACGGAAAAAATCCTGTGATCTGTCCAGATGGCAGCTGGAGGCTCTCAGCTGAGCTGGGCCCTGCTCTGGCTTTTGGAGGCTCCTCCTGGCTGGGGTGGGATCAGGGGCTGGAGGTGGGGTGCTGATGGACGTGGCAGTGTCTGTGCTGTGCTGGAAGGCAGGAGGAGGCTTTTGCCAGGTGTCACCCCAGTGATGCTCAGCTGGGTTTGGGGTGCCCTCCTCTGCTCCTTGGCCTGAGCTGCTGAAGCTGAGCTTTGCATGTGGCCAGGTCTGACCTCTCTCTTAGTGAAGGGGACATCAGGCAGTGTCACCTGGGACGGCACCCACAGGGCTGTGTAGCTCTGCAGAAATGTGTTCATCAGACCTGTGGGGAAGGGCAGAAGGAGGCTTCTGCAGGCACTTTAAAATAAGAAGGTTTGAGACATATTGAAAGACCAGACTACTTGGAAAATTTACTTCTGTTTGTGGGATTGTTTTCAATTATTGCATGTTACCAAAAAAACCCAAACCAACCTCTTTTCTGCAAGTGAGAATTAGGGTTGTGGATTTTTTCCTGAGAGAGTCAAGGAAAGCATTTGAAAATGTGCAGGTGTGTTTGAGCACAAGATGGTTTGCAGTGTTCTTGGCATTTGTAAGGAGCTCTGGCCCAGCTCAGTGTCCAGCCTCAGTGACTGTCCCTGTGCTGAGGTGGCTGGATGGGCCCCCCTCCGTTTTGGTTACACCCCCACCTGCAGGGTTTGTCTCTGCCTTTTGTCCCAGGGGGGTGACAATAAACATCTCAGCCCTGTGCCTGCAGAGCCCCCCATGTGTGCAGCTGAGCCCACAAATAATCCTTTGGAGATCAGTGGACATTTTATGTGCTTAAAGTTAAGCCTGTGCTTAAATTTAAGCCTGTGCTTAAGCACTGGCAGGATGCGTGCTAGTGAGCTGGGCACTGTGTCACACCTCTGTGTGCCACCCTCTGTGCCACATGTGGGTGGTGGTGGGCACTGGGGACCCGGGAAAGGGGGAACACCCCTGGACAGGGACACATGAGGCTGGTCAGAGCAGCAGGCCCCTCTCCAGAGGCTGCAGAGCCCATTCCAGGTGGGCACCAGTGCCCTGTGCCGTCAGGTGTGCGGTTTATCAGACATCTCCTGGTGCTCTCCCCCCCTTATCTCATGTCTGGAGACTGCAGCTCCCTAATTGAGGACTTTCCTGGGCACACGTGTCACCTGTGCTGTGTTATTGCAGCCTAACCTCACGCCGTATGTTTATCTCATTCCAGGACTACTGTCAGCAACGCCACTCTAGGCATAAACTTAATTATGTCTCCTTGGGTAGCAGCAGGGAAGTGATTTATTGCTGCTTTTTGTTTCCACCCTCCCCTCACCTCTCTGTGATTACGCTCCCGTTTGCTGCTGGCAGAGATGCCAGTGCTTGTCTGGAACTTTGCTGGAGTTGCAGAGCCCATGTCTGAAAGTCAGGGTTGGCTCTCGGTGGCCACAGAGCTCTCTCTTGGTGGCCCTGTCCTTACACCTTCCCCCTCCCTGGCAGACCAACAGGGTGATACAGCACGTTGGGATGTTTGGGTGGGCAGGTGGGATCTTCCAGGGCTGATGTTCTTTGATGCTTTTTTCACACTATTTTAGCAGATGGTTTTATTTGAAAATAATTAGTGTGCCAAGGCAGTAGTCCCCCGGCTGAAGCAGCTCCTCAGGAGCAAACGTGCTGGCTCTTCAGTGCTTCTTCAGCTAAAAATCCTGAGATTTCCCATCCAGCCCTCTCGTGCTGGCTGGTTTTCTCCTGCTCCTTCTTTCCCCTCGGGTGGGTGCTGACAGGAGCATCTCACCAGGAGGCTCCTCGCTGCTCTTGGGCGGCGCATGCTCTGCCCTGCTGCCAGCCTCACTTCCTGAGGAGAGCAAAGAAGTTTGGGAAATGGTTTCTCTTCCCTCTGTCATCCACTGGGGCTACTGCTCTCACTCTCCAGGGAAAGGAAAGGTGCTTTAATTATTCCTGCCTTCTGGAAAGCCGTGGTAATTAGCAGCGCCGCAGAGAGCAAGGCCTGGCTGGGCTTCCGAGCGCTCCAAGGAGACAAGAGCTCCCCGATGCTTTTTAAAGATGTTTCTCCTCTGAGGTGCAGCTGTGACAGCCCCAGCTCAGCCTGTGGCTGGAGCCCCTGGAAATGACTGTGTGGGACAGGGTGGGATTTGGGGGACTGCCTGGTGGGAGGGTCTGTGTGCTGCATATGCTGATGGCTGGTTACATAGGGGCTGCTCTTTGGGCTGTGCCCAGGTGTCCAGAGGTGCAGCATCACACAGCTCCAGGTTTCAGTATGCAGAGCACAGCGCTGCAATAACGCACTCGGAATTTCTCCATGTGGTTTTGAACAAATTGCTGATTATTTTTCCCCTCATTATTCACCTGACAGAGGAGCAGGTTGAGTAATTAGCGAACGCGCGTGAACTTTGCAGTGTTTTTATGAATAAAACATTTGTGAATTGGCTGGGTGTTGGTCCTGCTGCTTTAGCCTGTGCACCCACTAATGTGTGTCAGTGAGGAGCACTGCTGGCCTGGCCTGTGCCACCATCCCTCTGTCACCCTCCCTGGGACAGCTCAGCCTTTTGCAGAAAAGGCTCATCCTGCCCGACAGCGCACAGCTCTCTGCTCCACTTCTTGTGCAGACTGGACTCACTCTGCCTTCCCCATCGCTTGTGAATGAGGATGTTCTTTGTGTGGCCATGTGCTTACCCCTCCTTGCTCCCAAAATCGCCCCTTTGCCCACCCTCCCCGCTCTCAGAGGCGTGAGTGTGTGTGAGGCAGCAGCTGCTCGGAGCGGTGGCCAGCAAGGCTTGAATAGCAGCTGAAAGGGAGGAATAATTTGTATCCCGTCAGTTTTGAAAGGCTTTTTGGAGGCGGGATCTGGCTGCAGTGCTGCAGGGACAGAGGGATCTGGGCTGGGGAGAAGTGTTGAGTGTTCCCAGGCTGGGGAGGGAGGGAGACCTGGGTTCCTGCCCTGAACAGAAGGGCTGTGTCCGGGGGGTCCTGTGGTCAGGGTCTGTCACCTTTGGAGCTGGACATGGGAGGCTTGGATGCTGTGTGCCATCCAGGGGGGCACTCTCCAGCCCGTGCCACGCTGTCCCTTTGCACCCCCATGTCCATGCATCCCTGCCCTCCCGGGGTGACCTGGCCGTGGTGGCTCCCCGGCGCGGGCTGTGCCTGTCCGTGGCAGCCGGCTCGGCCGTGCCCAGCCGTGCCTGCTGAAGCTGGCGCTGGGGCCTCGGGCTGTCCTGGCACAGTGAATGCTGTGAAGGCACCACTGAACCGTGCAGAGCAGGAGGGAGCCCTGGGCAGAAGGCCAGTGGCTGGGGAGGTGTCCCCCCAGGCCGGCGGTGACAGTGTCCGCACTGTCCTCGTGTCCCTTGCCCTGAGCCACGCTCCGACCTGGAGGGAGGGGGGGGCACCTCGAGAGCCTTTCGTGTTTGCACGAGATCAGGGGATTGATTCATCCTGAATGTCTCTGCAGGGAAGCAAACTGGAGGCAGGAGCAGGACAGAATGAGCTCAGGTCTCAGATAAAGCTCCGTGTGTGTGTGTGTGGCAGGTGAGTGAGGAGCAGTAGGTCACACCTTCTGAGTCACTGTGTTACAGGTCCCAGGTCCCTGATCACCCCAAACTGAGTGCATCACAGCCTGGATGTGGGGGGGTCCTTGGGTGTTTCTGTGCTGTTTTAGTGACAAATGGATATTCCTCTTTCAAAAATAATGGACAACCTGCAGGCGATTCCCGAGGGTGCCAGGTCCTTATTTGCCACTCTTGGCTTTCCCTGGGCTAAACCTGAAGAGACTAAGAGCTGTGTTGGGGGCCAGGGCTTTCTGCAGCCCACTCTGTCCCCTGGACACCTGGAAGGCAGGTGAAAGCATGTTGTAACAAGATCTCATCTCATTTAAAGTCTTGGAGCCATGTGGAGTCCGCCCGCTCTCCTGGTGAGCTGCCCCAGCATCTCATTGCTTGTTGCTAGGAAATCATATCATATTGCAAGATTGGATTTGCCTAAACTGAGCTCCTGGGCCAGGGATCCTGTTGTGCCAGTGTCAGGAGGACACAGGATCTCTCTTCTCTGTGTTTGTGGTGTCCAAGGTGCCTGGAGATGGGTGCTGGGGGTTGTGCTGCATCCCACCCCACCTGACTAATTCTTCTAGCCCTGAATGATTTTTGTGATCCTGTTGTGAACTATCTGGAGTATTTCCCTGCTGTCTTTGAAGCATAAAACTGTTATTCATATTATGGCTTTCCTTATGCTCTTGGATAATTTCGTGCAGTGGTTGTATTTGGGCTGTGTGGGGTTAGAAGGACACTTCTCCTCACTGATGCCTTGCTTGCCTCAGAGTTGCCTCAGCACTCTGGTTCAAGGGAGATGCCTGTGGGGCTGTCCCCTTCCATCACTGTTTTCCCAACTGAGGTTTCAGTTCTGAAGGCACTGCTTTTCTTCCAAGGGTCTGCTGGCATTCTCACAAGCCCCCTGAATGAAAGCAGGAGGAAGACAACCAAAGCCAGGGGGTGTGCAGAGAGCCTGATCCCAGAGCCCGGGCACCCCAGCTCCTCCTGCCCTGGCTGTTGGATCCCTTCCATCCCTCTCTGCCAAAGGGCTCTGGTCACCAGCCCCACTCAGTATGGAGGCAGAACAGCCATGCCCTGCCTTTCTCCTGGCAGGAGAGGGGGCACACAGCCCTCCAGCTGAAGGAGGCAGGGCAGCACTCAAGTGCCTTTCTTTATCAAAGCTGCTGCCTTGTGAGAGCGGCTGAACGTGCCGGCAGAAAGGACGATGAGGTGGCCCTGGCATCACGCTCTCACCCTCGTTCACAGTGCAGGAGAACTCTTCAGTGCTCTTGCAGCTTGGCTGCAGCTCACTCGTGCCGTGCTGGCACCTCAGCCCCTGCTCCAAGCACTCGCTCTGAGTCAGCCCACTCTGCTCAGTGTCACAGTGTTTTATGGCCCCAGTGCCAAACCTGTGCATGAATTCTGCTGGATGAGCAGGTCCCAGAACTCTCCCAGGGTCCCCTGGCAGCGTCCTCACCCCTGATGTGCAGACTCCTCCCCTGGGCTCCGTGGCAGGACTAGGGCTGAGTGCAGGTGCTTTGAGGACCATCACACACCCGTCCCCTCTTTGGGTCCTTTGGGTGCTGCTGGTCTTTGTTGGGTCTGGGTGAGTGCTGAGGCTCCCACAGGAACCAGCCAGGCCTGTCTCCATCAGAGCTGCGGGGTTGTTTAACAAACCCACCGTAGCTGGTTTGCTTCTTGGACGTCTAACTAGGTCAACATACATTCGCTTTGTCTTAATAATTATTGATAAGCTGTGTGGGATCATGTGTGGTGCAGGAAGGGGCTGCTCCTCCTCCTCCCCCCAGCTGCCGGTGCAGCCCCCGCACGTGGCAGATGCTCTGGGGTGGATTTGTGCCGTGGCTCCGTCGGGGGAGTGATGCTGATGGAACACAAGGGTTGTTTCCCCCTGGGAATGCCTGCAGCTCCCCAGTCCCTCCCTGAACCTTTTCAGTACCGGAGAGGGAGTGAGTGGAGAAGGGCTCGTGGTGACCCACTGGTGGCATTTCTCCCTTCTCGCCCCCTTCCAAAGGGCTGGTGTAGTTCCCCCGTGTTTTGGTCCACGGGATTGCTGTTTGCAGTGGGTGGTGGTGCTCGGGGAGCAGACAGGAGGTGAGGGCAGCTGATGCCCCTGTCCCACCCAGCAGCCCCCTTCTCTCCCACCACCAGCCCCCATGAGCACTCCTGGCTGCAAGGAGGGTGAGGAGAGGTGGTTTTCCTCTGGAGTCACCCACTCCAGAGGGATGGGAGAGAGGGAGGAAGGATCAGAGCGTGCCACAGGCTGGGGAAGGTTGTTGTGAGACGCCTCCAGCCCCCAAACCGGGTGCTCCAGCAGGAGAACCTTGTGTGTGGGAGCCTGTCTGCCCCAGGGTGGCTGTGCAGAGCATGCAGGGTGGGTGGTTTTGGGATTCCTTTCTTGGCACGGGCTCCTCTCTGTAATCAAAGAGTGCAGAGCAACTCTGAGCGAGGTGAAAGGCAAAAAATAAACCCAACCAGCCTCTCCAAGCCATTCAGACTTCAGAGCTGAAGAGGAGGTTATGTCCTGGGGATTTTTTTTTTTTTGCTGTTGCTTTTCCAGCACTAATGAGCGGGGAGGAAGTTCTGCTCTTTGTTCCAGTCACGTTCACTGGTTTCTTTTCCCCAGTGAGTAGCGGGGAGGGGAGGGAGGGGATGCACCGCGCGTGTCTGTGTGGCCACGTGGGACCACGGCAGCGTGGGATCGTCCCACTTCACTCCTGAGTTTTAGGCGGCAGGAGTTCCTTTTGTGAGGCTTTTGGTTTTCCTCATCAGATCAAAACAAGATCTTGGCTTCAGCAGGATTCATTCAGAGCTGGTGCAGGGCAGTGATGTGCGGCTCTCTTGCAGTTTTCCGTGTTGCAGAGGGAGCTTCTGCCCTCGAGACTTCTTCCCGCAGGCTCTGGATAGTTTTTTGCTCCCTTTTCTGGGGAGCTGGAGCATCCCCAGCACCAATTTTGGCCTTTGCAGAGGTCTGTGTGCTGCCAAGCACATCTCTGCCTGTAGAAACACAGCCTGTATGTGGATGCAGCCGTGGGCTTGGGCTCTGCTCTCCCTTCCCTCCAGTTCGAGGGGTTTTTAAAGAGCAGCTGCAGTTCAGAGCATCCTACATGTGAGGGCTGGGTGCCCTTGTTCAGGAGGTGCATGGCTGCTGTCTTGTAAAACTTCACCCAGCTCTTGCCCTCCTCCTGACCCTGGCCTGGGATGTGGCCACCTTTACTTTTAGCCACTTTTTTTTCCTTCCCCCCAAATCCTGAAATTCACACAAATAAACCAAGGTCTGTTATTTCCTCGTTACTTTAGGGATGGCCCAAGTCTGTTGGTACCCTTACACACATCACAGCCTCTTCACCACAAAAGCTGCGAGGATGAGTTCCAGTGGCCCCCTCAGGGGTTCAGCCCCTCAGCACAGACCGGCTGTGCTGAGAAGGGCCCCGGTGCCTGAGGGTGACGGGCTCTGCCACCCGCCCTCGCCCACCCCAGCACCCACTGCCCCTCTGCGAGGGCTCAGCGCGGCGTTATCATAATGCAGCATGAATTTCATTAGCTCGTTTGTCTCTGAGCCTGGAGATAATTTAATCCCGAAGTGGCTTCCAAGGAGGAGAACTTGGAGCACTTAGTCTGTGAAGCTCAACAACCCCTCTTGGCTGCTGGCTGAGCTGGGCTCGGGGCTGGCCGGGGCACGACCGTGGGCTGTGCACAGCGAGGGGGATGTGGGACTCCACTCCACACCCTTCCCATCTCGTTAGACGGATTTTATGGCGTGAAATAACGACGGGAGCCGCAGCACGAGGTCTGTGCTCACCGGGGCAGCCGGAGCGAGGGAGCCGGGCCGGGGCAGAGGGTCCCTCTCACACCATCTTACTTTACTTCCATCTAATTGCTGGAAGGTTTACTTAGCAAGCTGCAGAAAAAAAAAAAATCATTACATATGCTGCTAGTGGCCTGGTTAATTAAGATCTACAGTTCTCTGGGTAGGAAAAGACGACCTATATTTACTGTATGTAGGAAGACATCTGTCAGCTAGAAGCGCTAGATATCCCAGCGCAGGTTTGTCCTGCTTTTGCAGGCTCTGAATTGCAACTGTTTTAAGCTCTGATGCAGACCAAGTTAATTTTAAGATGACTGTTACTATTCTAAACATAAGGAAGGGCATATTTAGCCTCTCAGTACTCAAGAAGGCAAAACCCCCTGCATGTTTCTAGTAATTTTTCCCTAACAGTTTGCACAAAACAACAACAACAAATCCTATTTGGTTTCTGCAAAAGAATATGTTCGAGGGTGATCGTAAAATAGATTATTTTTAAATCTGCAGATGGTTTCCACATATTCCTCCTCAGCTCACTGCAGCTTTCCACCTCAGTAAACTGGTTTGTAATTTAGCCGAGGGCTGTGGAGCAAGCGTTCTGTCGTCTTGTTTTTCTTGTTCGCCTCCTTTGCCCCCCCACCCCCTGCTTCCTGTCCCCTTTCTCTTGTCTCCCCTCGCTTCTCCCCTGCCGAGGGGCTCTTGGTGTTGGCATGGGTGTGAAGGGACAGTGTGTGATGACTGGCTTTGCCGTGGCACTGCCCACATCCCGTGCCCGAGTCCCGTGGGCAGCCTCTGTGGGGAGGTCCTGGCGAGCTGGGGGGCTTGGATTAGGGTTGGGGGGCGATGCCACGGAGCCCAAACCACACTTCCCACTCTGTTTCTTGCTGGGGAAGCTCTGCCACGTTGGGCATGGAGGTGGCTGCTCCCACCCACACGACCCCCTCCATCCCATGCAGTTATTGGGGGGCTCACTGGGGTGCTCAGACCCTGGAGAAAGGGTGAGGGATGCACAGCTCTAGGAAAGATAATTAGAGGAAGGATGCACTTTGAGTCCTGCAATGGCAGCTGCCCCCTCCCCCTGCTCCCTGGAAGAAAACACTGCTTTTTTTATTTCTTTGTTCTTTCACGGTTCGGCATTATAATTATTGAGATTTCACTGCAGGGCAAAATGATCATTTGACAATGTAAGTGGGGAAAATAATTCTCATGTTATCCAGCAGCCTCACTCTTATTATAATTATGGCGAAACTCCTGCAGATTGAAGTGGGGGCAAAGAATTTCCTCCTATGTGGTGTTTGGCTTTTCAAGATTTCTCAAGATTTGATTGCAGATGGGAGGGTTTTTTCCCCTCCCGTATTTTCAATAATCCAGGGTTGGTGATGGATGGCAAAGGACCGGAGTACCTGTTGTTTTCCCCTTTGTTTTCATTAGGCATTTTCCATTTCTGTCATTCTCGGCGTTGGTGATGGATTTTTATGAGCAAATATCTTGGTTTGAGCCGTTCGGAATTGTTTGCTCAGTAATGTCTGCAGCAGCAGCAGCGAAACCCAATTAAAAAATCAGGGGAAAATTGATGCAAAAAACTGCAAATCAGCCCTTCTCAAAATGGGGGCCAGCGATGGCTTGTTCTGAGCTGCCAGCGCTGGGCAGGCAGTGCTTGTGTGCTCACCAGGACCTGGGGCTGGGCAACTGGGGCTGGGCACCCTGTTCTGGGGAGAGCAGAGATGCAGAGAGGTTATGGCTGAGGTAACACGTGGGTGCTGTGGTATTCTCTTCCCTTGGGAATGCTTGATCCCGTGGTGGTGGTGGTGCCACTGGAGAAGACTCTCCAGATGTGTGTCCTTCCCGGGGCAGTGGGTCCAGTGCGTTCCCTGTGCTGTCCTGCATCCCACACCGTCCTGCATCCCCTGCTGTCCGGCATCCCACACCACCAGCCTGGTGCTCAGCATCCCTCACCAGCCCTCTCCCGGGCAGGGAATCGCAGGGTGGTGGTGGGGTCTGCTGTCCCCTGCCACCCTGGGGCTGATGGAAACGAGCTGACAGAACAGAGGCAGCATTAGCCTAATTATGGCCATACCCGCTACCTCGGCGTGGATTTTCCTTTCTTAGCGACTTCCTGTTTTCCTCTTTGAGATGCAAATTTTTGCACAGTCCTCGATCCAGATTTTCTTCTCATTAGCATGAAATCTGACTAGTTCCGCGTTTTTTTAAATAGCAAATGAAAAAGAAAAAAAAAAGAAAGAAAAAAAAGAAATAATTAGACGCTTTGCACAAAGTAGCGGTGAAGCCCCTGTGACTCTGGGGGGCAGGAGGTGGAGGGGGTCGGTGAGGAGCGTGCTGTCGATTTTCGGGAGTCACTCAGCCGCAGCGGCGTTTTGCTGTGCCAGGCTCAGCTTTGCTCATACGTGGCTGAGCCGGAGCCGGGCATTAGCACAGAGGGGCCAGTGGGCAGAGACCCTGCCCGGCTCCCCTGCACTCTGTGCTGCTTTCCCGGACCCCCATCCCGTGCCGGAGCCTCCGCTGCCATCAGAGCAAAGGCGGACACACGTTCAGCCTTGTGGACCAAGGCTTTTCGTTTTGCTTCATCCTGAAAAACGAGTCTCGTCGTGATAGGAGGTTAAAAAAAAAAAATCCCCCCCCAAAAAAAATTACTCTCCAAAAATCGTTTTTTGAAATGAGTGTTCTCTCGGTGGGTTTTACATGGTTTTATGCCTGCCGTAGTGCCAGCCCGCTGCAGCTCAGCGCTGGGAGAGGACTGGTGGCAGAGCCGGAGCAGACGGCACTGTTTTGTGGTAAATGGTCACTAGTAATATTCAGCTCTCCTTGGAAATACAAATACAGTCCTCTCTGTGCGCGGTACGGGCTGGGCTCGGGGAGCCGCCGTGCTCTCCTGGTCTCCTGCCAGACTCGTGTCCCCACGCACCGGGAATGCCTTTCGCCTGGCATCGCCTTCCCCCCTCCCCAGCCTCCCTCCCCAGCCCCTCCCTCCCCCCCTCTTGCCGCCACATAATGAGTTTGATAAGAAATTGTCTCGTTAACAGGATTAGCCATGGAAATCTCTAGTCCCCTCCTATTCATTTTGTAATGCTCTTCATCCTGTTCTGTAATTTTCTGTTGGTATTAGGCGTCTCCGGACCACCTCGGGAGATTAATTCCTCCTCCTTTGGCAGTGCCAGCGTGGCCGGCGGCAGGGGAGGGCGGTGGGCGGTGCAGGGGGTGAGCCCCGGCCCCCTGGCCCCCATCCGAGGGATTCCTCCTCCCCCGTGCTCTGGTTCGGTGGAAGTGTGTCATTCCCAAAGTCGCTTGCGCAACGCAAACAAACGAAAGTGTCCCCAAACACTGCTCGGTTTCGCTGCCAAGCGCTCCGGTGACTCAGAGGTGGATTAGAACCCGGAGAGGCAAACTGTGCTCTCCCTCGTGCCCGTGTGAATCCAGCTCCGTGGGCAGCGTAATTCCGGATTTACTTCTAGGAACATGACTTGCGAGACTGGCCCTTGGGTAAATAATGACTCTTGATTTAATAACTCCTGCCAGCCCTGCAGGATACCTCACTTCCGAGGGAGCTAATAGAGAGAGATCTTTCCTAACATCTGTTTTCCCAATTTTGCTGACTTGTGAGCCTGTATCTGGGAAGCAGCATCCAGGTAGCAGCAACTGCCCACTGCCAGTGAGTCCAGTGGGGATGGAAAACATCTGGAGCCACTGCACAGATGTGTCAAACACTGCTGAAACAACACCATTGATCATTGTCTCAGGTGAAATGAAATCAGTGCTTGTGGTTTCCTTAAGCACCTACCTGGATGGCTCTGAAATGCACCTTGGATTTTCCCTCCCAAAAAGCTTCCCATGCTCAAAATCAGAACTTCTCTTACACCTTCGTTGCCCAGAGAGAGAGAAATGCAGATGGCAAAGCCATTGCACCGAGAGTAAAGTGACAGAGATGCTCATTGCGCCGTGGACTGTGAGATTTCAGGGGTAACACACGCTTTAGGAGAGGGAGAGCAGGGCACTGCGTGGGGGGCTGTGACAGGGCCATTCCCACCCCACGGATTCCTCGCAGGTCCGGTCATTTATTCACTGCCTGCTGCTCCCTGCTGTGCGAGTGTCCATGAGCAGACTCACTTCCCCTGCTTCCTTGGAAGCTGTTTGTCATGCTGCTGGTGATTAATTTGTGCAGTGGGGATGGCACCTGAGCAGCTGGTGAGAGCGGGAGCTCTGTGGAGGGTGGGCCTGGCCGTGGTGCTCCCAGTGCTCTGCTCAAGCCACACGCTGGCTGCTCACGCCCCGGTGCAGGGAGCAGGATTGCCAACACCTAATCCTGACTGTGCCCATCCCATATTTCTTTCAGTGTGTATTTTCCTAAGCCCTGATAAGACAATCCTTGTTTGTGCTGGTAAACCTCTCCACCATCACAGCAGTCAGTGCCTCTCAGCCATGGCAGAGCCTCCACTGTCCTGGGCACCCCACAGGGCAGGGTGACAATGCTCGGTGCCACACGCCCCTGGCTGCCAGCCTCTCGCAGAAATTTGATGCTCAGAAAGCCCCCTCAGTGTTTCCTTTTGTATTTATTGACTTGTCAGGTCCCTGGAGCACTGGCAGCAGGGACCTGGCACAGCGTCTGCCGGGCAGCAGCGTGACAGGGAGGTGACAATGACGCCCTCCTTCTAAACCTTTCCTGCTTTTCGCTTCTCTCTCTCTTGTTTCATCTCTCCCTCTCAGAAAAGCCATTTAAATGTAATTCCATTCTTAAACCCTCTCCCTCATGCATGCCTAATGAACAGCAGGCAGAGGTGCCGGAAACAGGCCCGAGTAGGATCCAATCTCGCAGAGTGTCGACAAGTCATTTGGAAGGCGCCCTGGGAGCGCGCCCAGTTTTATTGCAGTGTAATTAGAAATAAAATCTTGTTGCGGGAGGAGAATGAGAGATGGGTGTTAATCCTGTAACGGGAGGAGATGGAGCCGTGCTTATAAAGGAGATTAAGGAGGGGAGGCAGAAAGCCCGTCATGACTTCCCGATTTCCTCCCCTCCTTTGCTGTTCCCCCTGCTCTGGCTCCACAGCCTCCAGCAGCAGCTGGCAGGTCCTTTCCTCAGGAGAAGGGCCACTGCTCCTGGAGGAGGAGGAGGAGAGAGGGACCCCCTTGGTGCAAAGCCCGAGCTGCTTGTTCTGCTGGCGTTGGTCACCTTATAGGTGCCCATGACTTCCAGGTGGAAATCTTTGGCTGGGTACACAGCAGTGCCAACTCAGCTCTTCAGGAGAGCTGTGCTGCCTTTGGAAGGGCTGGGAGTGGCGACAGCCGTACACCTCCCCTGGGATCCCCAGGGCAGGCAAACACGTAAATAAATCTGTCAGATATCGTGCGCTTCACATGGAATTTGTACTGGGCTCGAGTCGCGGCTCCTCTTTAACATCTCTGGGAGGGAGGGATGGATGGAGCTTTAATCTTGGTTCCTGGTCCAGGGCCCCTCTGCTCTCCGCATTTGCCGTGGCATGAGCTGGGCTCAGCCTGCTGAGATGAAAGGCAGCTCTGGTGCATGGCCTCGACACCAGCCCGCCCCTCTGCCCCGTGTCCCCTGCCCAGCTGGGTGCTGCACCCCAGAGCTCAGGAGGTGGTGAGCGGTGCCATGCCGTGTTGTACCACAAAATGGGCAGGAGTTTCCATCCTGGTTATGTTTTCTGTGGATGTTCCTTGTCCCCAGGCGAACTCCATGCCGGGCAAATGGCATCCTGGAACAGCAGCCGCAGCAGGAAAGTGCCGCTATGGCAGCGGTGGAAAATTACAGGCTTTGCTCTTTGGGGCTTCCCCCTCCGTGCCTTCCCCCCGGGAGGAGTTTGTCACTTTAAACGTGGCCAGAAATAGCACCAAGCAGTTATTGGATTTGTCCGGGATGCCTTGGGATGCACATGCTCCGAGTATGGCTAATTCATAAACGCTGGCACCTATTGATTCTCCGGCAGCACCAAGGGAAAGTTATCTCATTAGTCTTATGAACTATAAAACGTGCTCCCTCCTGAAGCCCTGACCCTGTTGTTTTGATAAATCTATATTGGATAGAGCAGGAGCTGGTAACCTGCATCGACTGCAATCTTTCTCTCGGAATTGGAAGGCCCTTGGGAATGATGCTGGGGTTTCACGGCCACCACTGGCAGCTGGTTGCAGGAGAGGAGTTTGGTAACAGCAAATGTGTGTCTGTGTGTGCATACTCAGCAAGACCCTCCTGATGTTCACCATGCAGGAGAGCCCACGTCTCAGCCTGGTGCCTTTCCCCAGGTGAGAGGAGAGCTCCTGGGAATTTAGGTGGAATTTAGCTCCTGGTGGGCTCTTGGCTGCATTTGAGCCGAGGGCTTTGGTGGTGGCTTTGGTGAGGCAGCTCCAAAGGCAGCAGCTCAGGTCTGGCTGGAAGAGTTATTAGAGGCACATCGCTCCAGACTGGCCACGGATGTACTTAATCCTCTGCTTCCCGTAAAGCTTTTCCACCTCCTGGCAGGCAGAAAGATCTGATTTTATTCGCCGACCTTCGGCGTTAATCTCAGTAGCACACTCAGCAATAAGTCACCCCGGTGAGGTCTGTCGGAGCCGCTCACATCAATTCCTGCCCCGCATCTCCCCTGAACCAGCACGATGTTCCTCGACGGAGTTACTTGTCCCTTCTCAGGAAAAAAAAACCCAAAGGAAGCTGTGCTGTCAGGTTGGGTAGATCTTACAGGAACGTAATGGCATCACCACAGCCATGGCTTGTGAGGGGCAGATGCCTCCCGTGGCTCCGTGGTGGGGGTGTGGGTACTCAACTTGCAGGTTTTCAGCCCATTCCTGTCTCTGGGCTGGCTGTTATGACTCAAACTCCATCTTGGAGCCTTGATCTTGGGCACCAGGCTTTGTTCCCAGGCTGGAGCACGGCAGCCCAGGGCTGTGGTTACCCATGCACGGCCGCATGTGGGGGTGTGGGTTGGGGCTGCCAGCACTTTGCAAAATACAGCCCCGTTACCATGGAAACCGGCTCCCCCATCTCAAATTCCAGTGCAGCCAATGCTCTTCGCTTACTGGTTTGATGGGAGATGAAAAATTAATGTCTGATTTGCATGTTATTTCAGTGCTGTGGGACCACTCCCCCTGCCCTTCCACAGGGTCTGTACGGATCCCTCGGCTCCGGCTGCCAGCGGAGCGTGAAGCTTGTGCCGCCGAGCATCTGGTCCCAGTTGCATACTGGTGCTGCCATGCCATAGCCTGGAGGCAAAACCATGCCTGAGGTTTTGGCTGGGGAGCCCCTGATCTCTCCCAGCAGGAGTGGAGACACAGGGGTGTTGCTGGAGGTGTAGGGATGGCCCCCCCTGCGTCCCATGGGACTGCCTACTCTGTTTCCAGGGAGGATCAGCACAGGGTGCCTCTGTTAGCCACTGTTGGCTGGCATTATTATTAATTTCTTTGCTGTTTGGAGCCCCTCATGCTCTTGTATCAAGCAATTAAAGTCAAACCTGCACATCTGGCTAAACCACAGCTAGAATGGGTAGTGCCAGCACAGCCAGCTCTGTGCCAGGGACACAGTCTGGTTCCCTGGGTGAAGATCCCTGTTTTCTGCTGGTCTGTCACCTGCAGCACCTGTGGGATTGGGCATGGGGTCCTGCCCCAGGATGGGGGAACCAGACTGCTCTGGGAGCATCTGCCTCTTGTCCTGTATCTCACTCATGTTTATTCTGCTCTTATGAGTTTGACCACTATGCTCTTCTGGCTTAATTGAGAATATCTGGGTGCTTCAAAAAGGTGCTGGAAGAAAAACCTGCTCTTTGGCCTCATTGCCTAGATCCTGGCTTACCAGGCATTGTGCAGGACTTGAGGGAGTCATTTGCAGCCATTGCTGATTTAAAGGCTGGGTTTAAAGGTTTCCACTCGGCGCATTCAGCTCCACTAAATTACCTTCTGCATCTCTGCAATCACAGGGTTTGGTAGGGGGTGGTTTGGCTGGCAGCACAGTGCAACCAAGCAGACAGAGCACTTCATCCCACCTGCGGCTGGTGCTGAAATAAACCCCAAAGCCCCGCGGAACGTGGGGTGAAAGCCTTGCTGTCACGGCGGGACAGGGCAAAAGGCTTTCCAGGTGGGCAGGAAGCTTCTCTCCAGAGCCTCGGCTTACCCTGCACCCCGTGTAGCCACTACACAGGTCTTTCTATTCGTGTTAATTACTGTTATTATTCATGATGAATTGTAGTGGTCATGAGCCAGGCAAAGACTCCTTTCCACAGGCGCCAGGCTCCAAAATCTGCTGGCTGGAGGGGGCTGCTCCAGCAGCGCTACTGGGGCCGTGCTGCCCTGCCTGCTCTCCCACCACCCTCCTCCCGGGGCTCAAACATCAGCTCGAGCCCTTATTTGTTTTCACATGCTTCTAAGTAAGTTAAGCTAATTATTAACTCAGCGGGACGGATTCACTTTTAATTGCGGCGTTGCTATGGAGCGCGTGGCACCGCGGCGGAGCAGCGTGTGCGCGGCAGCGTGTGCCAGAGCATCGTGCCACACGCTCTCCTCGCCCTCTGCGGCCACGGCGTGGCTGAATCTAAGCCCTGGGAGTGCTTGGAGTGTGTAAGGACGCCCCAAGCCCACCTTTACACCTGGGCAGGTGTGTGCGCCCAGGACGAGTGGTGTGCCCACAAACGCAGGGGCTGCTGTTGCACACGTGAGGCTCACCCAACTTCACCAGCCTGCCTGAAACTTCAGCCAGAGCTGCACCCCAGTGTGGCAGAGGTGCAGGGAGGTGGAGGAAGGTCCCTCTTTCCCTGCCGTGGCTCCGGTGCCTGCCCGGAGTGCAGGGGCTGTGCCTGACCCGGGTTCTCAGCCCGCGGTCAGGGCTGGCTCGCTCACTCTTCCCCTCCCTTTGTGTCTCCAGAAAATAGGTTTTTTATTACTTCTTATGGAGGTTTGTACATATCGGACGTGCAGAAGGAAGATGCCTTGTCCACCTACAGGTGTATCACCAAGCACAAGTACAGCGGGGAGACGCGGCAGAGCAACGGAGCCCGGCTCTCCGTCTCAGGTGAGCACGTGGGGCTGACAGTGTGGGCAAGAGGGGAGGATCCTGTGCCCGGGAGGGGGTCCTGTGCCCAGGAGGGCGTCCAGCCCTACCTGAAGCCTGCTCCCCTGCCTGCCTGCAGCAGTGCCATCCTCCCGAGACGCGCAGGGAGCAATGGCACTGCCGCCTCGGGTCCCTGCAGCGAGGGGACACCCCAGTGGGGGGGGGTGCGAGGTCCGGTCGGGGCCGCACGGGGGGTTCACGCTGCCTCGCCCGTGCCCCCCGGCCGCAGCCCCGCCGTGCTGGGCGGCGGCAGCGCCGCGTCACCGCGGGCGCGGGGCGATGGGGCGCGAGGGGATGCGCTGTGACAGCCCGCGATGTGAGCAGCCTGACGCGATGTGACGAACATGCAAGCGATACTGCGGCGGAGGCAGTGCAGTCCAGAGTGCCGGGTGTCTCGGGGCGCTCCCGGCTCCGCTCACTGCCCAAATTACTCCGCTCGGGAGGGAGGGAGTTCGCCCGACTCGCAGCCGCGCTCGGTGCGGCGCGCCTGCACTCTGCCATGTGCTTTTTCCATCCTCGGGTGCACAGACGGCAGCTCCCTCACCAGCTCCTTGAATTAACCCCTCAGCTGATAGGGAAGGGGTCTGGGATGTCCGGGTCCTTGCCTCTTAGAGACCCAAGGGCCCTGTGTCTCATCTATTCCAGTCCTGCCACGCATCCCAGCAGTGCATGGGCATCGCTGGGTGTGTCATCCCCAGTCCGTGCTCTTCGATCTGGCCCGGTCCCCTCCTGGTCACTGTCATTATTTACACGTCACGGCGTTTTACTTCTGCTTGGGAGTAATGAAAGAGGTTTCTTTCCCCTGGAATTTAATTTCACGCCTGAGACTTAGTGATTAATTTTCTCCTTTCCCAGCTGCCTGATGGGCCCTTTTGCTTGTAAATTTTGAAATGTGCCACAGAATTTGTGTATTTTGCACCAATTAGGTGTCACCTTGAGTAATTCCTCTGGTGCTGAGTTTATTCCTCCCATCAGCTAGTAAGATGTGTTTTCCCTCCCACCTCTCCCACAAGCCTGTTGTCCTGGCTGCTGAAGGCTGCGCTGGACAAGTGGGACAGGGCATCCCATGCTCAATGAGGATGTGGCTGGCATCCTGCACTCCTGCCAGCTCATGGGGATGGGGAGAGCCAACCTCTCAGGGATGATGCTGATAGGGCACAATGCTACCGGTGTCACTGTGGCAGAGGGGAGACACCTCTGCTCGTCTTCGCTGGGTGAGCCCAATTCCTCTCCGATCCCAGACCCGGCAGAGTCCATCCCCACGATGCTAGACAGCTTCCAGTCCAGGGAGGTGAAGGCAGGCCGGCTGGTGGAGCTGCCCTGCATCGCCTCGGGCTACCCCAACCCGGCCGTGCGGTGGATCAAGGACGGGCGGCCGCTCCCCCCCGACAGCCGCTGGACCAAGCGCATCACGGGCCTGACCATCAGCGACCTGCGCGTGGAGGACAGCGGGACCTACATCTGCGAGGTGACCAACACCTTCGGCTCCGCAGAGGTCACGGGGACCCTCACGGTCATAGGTGAGAGCGGGCGGGGAGGAGCGGGGCGTGGGGGGCTTGGTCCTGCTGCCTTCTGAAACGTAAGCTCTTTGTCAATTTGAAGCCTTAAAGGTTTTATGCAGCTGTGTAAATAACAAGCTTTGTATTTTGGTGTGGTGTGTCGCGTGCTGGATGCCAGTGTCTTGCACGTGTCCAACGTGTTGGGTGACTCTGTGCTTTGCTTTGTTGATTTACATAAAATTTATGTTGATTTACATAAAATAAGCTCTAGCCAAACAGTAAATACCATCTGGGCAGGCCAAGTATTTATCACGTGCTGTTTTCCCGGGGGTTCCTCCTGTCACCAGGATCCTGGCAGTACCAGAGCCACTGTGCCTGCCTTACCTGGAGCAGCACTGGTGAGCACAGGATGTCCCCAGCTCAGCACTGTCCCCATCACACTGACCACAGCTTCTTCCAGCCATCCTGCCACCTCCCCAGAGTAGCCCTGCTGGGTGCCTGGGGCTCATGTTAAAAGCAGGGGCTGTCAGCAGCGAGGATGGTGGCAGGGCCACCTGCCTTATTGTGCGGTGACATTTTACGCGTAGCCGGGCTGGCGCTTCCAGGGCAGGGAAAGCAGGGAGAGCAGAGTAGGGATGAGCTGCCCCCCGCAGCGCTGCCCGGCACTGCCAACGCCTCACTGCTCTCCCTCTCTCACAGACCCTCTGCGTGTGACCCTCACACCAAAGAAGCTCAAAACAGGCATCGGCAGCACCGTCATCCTCTCTTGTGCCCTCAGCGGGTCCCCCGAGTACGTCATCCGCTGGTACCGCAACACGGACCTGGTGGCGGTGGATGACTACATCTCCATCCGGGGCATCAGCAACGAGACCCTCCTCATCACGGCCGCCCAGAAGAGCCACTCCGGCGCCTACCAGTGCTTCGCCACCCGCAAGTCCCAGACGGCACAGGACTTCTCCATCATCACGCTGGAGGGTGAGCTGGCTCCCCAGGGCTGGGGGCTTTTTCCTCTGCTCCTCTCTGAGGGGACACTGGATCCTTTGTGTGGGTCTGGGGGGCAGCGAGACCCGCTGGGGGTAGGGGTCCTGGGGCCAGGCTGCTCCCAGCCTGCTCGGTGGGCTCTGTGTGCTGTCAGCATGACCAGGACAGGGCAGGACCAAAACAAATGTTGACTTGCCATCCCCGATCCCTGGGCTGAGGCACCTCCATTCACCAAACAACCCTCCCTGATCCAGAGTGTTCGGATAAGGGATGGGCTGTGCCAAGGGAGCTGTCCCCTCGAGCCAGTGTCTGTATCAACCTGTACATCCCCTCACTCCTCTCAGCATCTCTGTGACAGGGATGCTGACGTGTCACTGGCTGGGCTCCTCTCCTGGCCAAGCCAGGGCTCCCGCTCCAGGTGGGAGCTCAACACCGTCCCGTCAGTGGGTGACAGCTGCTGCCTGTGGCTGCCGCTCGCTGACCCCCGTCCCACTGGGTGCCCCCCAGATGGGACCCCCCGCATCGTCTCCTCCTTCAGCGAGAAGGTGGTCAACCCCGGGGAGCAGTTCTCCCTGATGTGTGCCGCCAAGGGGGCCCCGCCGCCGACCGTCACCTGGGCGCTGGACGACGAGCCCATCCCGCGGGACAGCGGGCACCGCTCCAACCAGTACACCATGTCGGACGGCACCACCGTGAGCCACATGAACGTGACCGGCCCGCAGATCAAGGACGGCGGCGTGTACCGGTGCACCGCGCGGAACTCGGTGGGCAGCGCCGAATACCAAGCGCGAATAAACGTAAGAGGTGCCTGTCTACTTTTAAATATCAGAATAGGACTTTTACTGGGCTTTTGGTTTTGTTCTGTTCCCCAGCTGGTCGTTCCTCGTCACCTCTCCCTCCTCTTCCCAGCCATGTGGGTCTCCCTGGCTACCCCAACCTCATTCCCTGAGCCCCCCCCCACTCCTGCCCCGCTCGCTCGCACACCTGCCCTTGGGGTTGAGCCTCTCCGATGCTTAAAGCAGGGAGTTTACCAAAGTGGAAAGCAATTCCAGAGTCTTGAAGAACTGGAGCTTGAATTTGGAGGGCCAAAGTGCAGCGCTCTCCCCGTTGGGGTTCACTCTCACCCCCCCAGGCCCCTGCCTTGAGTTCTGCACAGGGTGGGCTGACACCTCCCAAGGGACCCCATGCACAGAGAAGGTGGTGATGGGCACAGAAGTGTCCCAGGCCCCCTGTGCTCTCCCAGCCATCCTCCATTCCCAAGAGGAGCCCCACTCCCTGGCAGCCACCGCGCCCGCCGGCACAGGGATCTCCATGACAAACGATGATGAGGCAGCACGTGAAATCGTGGAAAATGAGCTTTGATTTGTCATGTCTGTATTTTCTTTGTCTGCTAAAAGCCATGGCCGCGTTAATCACCGTGTTATTACGGCTGGAGCGTGTTGCTCGGTGCGTTCCGGGGAGCGCTCTCAGGCACGGGGTATGGTGTAAACCCCTGCCCATTAATAATCCCCAATTAAAGCTCCCGGGCTTACAGGTGGGAGCGAGACAAGATAAGGGAACATTTATTTGTCTGCCGAGAACGAGGGTTGAAGGGCTGTGTTTGTCTGTGTCTCAGGTTTGAAATGGATCTAGTGGCTTTTTGGCTGGGATCCCAGGAGAGTCGGAATTTTGCTGCTGTTTACTGCTGAATTTGGAGCAAGTTCATCCCTCAGCCGTGAGAAGCCAGAGCAGCGTTTTCAATGTGGATGTTCCCTTGTCTCCCTTTCTTCCCCTCTCTCAGCTCTTGATGGGCTGTCACTAGATAAGATTCAGGTTTCTTTTTCCCTGGCACGGAGCATGTCCCTCAGACAGGCCCGAGACATGGTTACAGAGTGAGATGCTAATTCCTTTTTTCCTGCTCCTTCCCTTAATATGTGGTAGAATGAGAAACACCGTCCATCAGCTGATCCTGAGTGTCTGTTAAGCTGTTATCCTGCTACGCCCTCAGGACGAGGAGTCAAGACAGGGTTAATCTTTTGATTACTTTGCTATTTTATGCAGCGGCTGGGAGAACAATGTAATTATCGATGCATGAAACCTCTCGTTTACAGGCTCACCTGCAGCATTCTCGCGGTCCTTAGGCAGCACCAGAGCCAGCCAAAAACTGGTGGCTGTCAGGCTTTTCAGTGATACCCAGGTTGGCAGTGAGGGGCTCAGAAAGGTGGGGTTTAGGGGAGGTGAAGTACATGTGCCAGTGGAAGTCAGGTTCCCGTAGCAGCTCTTGCCAAGGGTGTTTGGCACAATGCAGGCAGCTTCCTTCTGGGAGAGGCAGAGAGGGGCTGTGATGGTGGGGGAGTGCTCCCCATCTCTCCCACGGCTCCCATGGCTGAGGGTGCTGCCAGAGGAGCCAGGTGGAAGCGTGCTTGCTGGGTGGCCACGATGCCCATTGCAGAAACACGCCACACTTCAGACACCATCCAGCCTCCTCCAATGGGCAGTGGTGGTGTGTGCAGGCTCAGCTTCCCCAGCACTAGGGTTGTACCTGCGAAACTGGGGTGGGATCTGCTGTTTGAGGTGAGGCTGTGACCCAGGAGCACATCCCTGTTTGCAGGTGTGTGTGAGTAGCTGTAGCTGGAGGTTGCAGCCGACGAGCGGCTTTCCCCACACGCGCTGAGAGGAGCCCATGCCGGCTCCTCACCCAAACCAGGCTGGCTCCCAAATGCTCTGGTTACCTCCTCTGCCTGTGAAGCTCGCTCCGAAATAGCAGCAGATCTGCATGCAAGCAAACCGCCCTTCGGAATTAACCTAGCCTGCCTCTTCCTTCCTCCCCAATATGTAGGTCCCCCGAGCATCCGAGCCATGAAGAACATAACAGCGGTAGCGGGTAGGGACACTTTCATCAACTGCAGGGTGATCGGGTACCCCTATTACTCCATCAAGTGGTACAAGGACTCTTTGCTGCTGCCCGATAACCACCGCCAAGTGGTCTTTGAGAACGGGACTCTGAAGCTGATGGACGTCCAGAAAGGCATGGATGAAGGAGAGTACCTGTGCAGCGTGCTGATCCAGCCCCAGCTCTCCATCAGCCAGAGCGTCCACGTCACCGTCAAAGGTAAGCAGCTGGACAGGCTTTCCCTGGGTGGGGTGGAGAACTCGTCCAGGTTGCATTGGGGATGTCCCTGCAGTGGGATGGAGGCAGAGGAGCATCACACAGGGAACTCCACGGCTAGGTGGTGGCTGTGCTTCGTAGTCACTGGGGATGGGAGCCCTCAGGAAATGGCTCAGCTCCTGCCGGAGTGGCTACCTGGTCCTGCCTGCTCTCTGGCAGCTGCCCCGAGCCACACCGTATCCATTTCCCCTTACAAGTGATGGAGCAAGGATTTATGGTGTAAACATAACGTATTAAAACATCTAACCTTTACTTGGATCACCTTCACCGATGTTTTTCTGTGTGTGCTAGCTTTTAAAAAAATAATACTCTCGGTCTTCCGAGCGCACAGAACATCTTAAAAGCTTCTCCAGGCCATCAATTATTCAGCCCCATTGAGGGAGCTATCAGTCCTAATGAATTGAGCCGGATGCATTCCCTCCCAGTGACTGGCTGAGATTGCGCTGGGAGCGCGCGGTGCTCCCCTATCTCCGTCCTCAGAGTTGTCGGGTCGTCTCTGCCCGTCGCCAGCTCGGTGTTTGCAGTAAATCATTTAGACAAACACGGCAGCACTGGGGACAGAGCAGGCCAATTGTTGTCCTCCCTCTCGCCCAGTGGGGCATCCGTGGACTGGATTTACTCTGATCCCGCTCCCTCCTCTCCCAGCCACCATTTTCTTATTAGGAATCAGGTTAGCGAGGGAGTGCATCAAGCTGATTAGAGATGCTGCCACTTGATTAGCTAACGCTCCTCTCCAAGGCTTTCCAAAGGGAAGGGCAGGCTGTGGATAACCTGTCTAAGGGCAGTGTGAGGAGGTCTTCTTGCCCTTGGGTCTGCAGGGCATGGCCAGCCCTGCTTTCCTCACCTTATTTAAATCCCTGTCTATGTGTAGCCTCAGGGTTTGAAAAGAGACTAGAGATGCTGGTCTTGTCTTGGGACAACTGGGACGGGCAAGGCTGGTGTGGGGAGAGCATCTGGGGATGTGTGTGCGCAGCCCAATAACGGGATTCGCTGGGAGGGGCCGTCGGAGGGTGCAGGATGCTCAAGTTCAGCTGAGGATCTGTGTATTCTGGGAAGCAGCCGCTAGTGAACCCTTCCCAGTCTGGATTTCCTGCCTCACTTGGTGGCTGGTGATGGGCTGAGGAAGGTGGGGGGTGGCAGCACGGTGAGGGCCGGTGGCACGCTGCTCATCCAGGGCCAGACATCTTCACTCCGGCTGCTGGAGATTTACACCCAGCCCTGCTGGCTGGATTCCTCATTTCCTCCAGCTGTGGCATAAAAGGCCTGTGGAAAAGACTGGCAAAGCCCTAGAAGACAGTCAGGGAGTGAATAAACATAACTGCATAGAGTGAGGACTGTGGGATGCTGTGGAACACCGTAAAGCTTTTATGGCTACAAGTGCCTGGCGACCACATGAAGTGCCACCAGTGAGTTATGCAGGTCCTTCTGAGCACACAGCAATAAAAGCTTTATAAGTCCCTCTGGCACCACTCCCTGTGAGAATGGGGATGTGCAGGCAGCCCCCAGCCCTGCTTGTGAGGCATTGCCCCCATCTCTTGCTGAGGAAGCTCCTGCCCAGGTGTAGCTGCTGCTGCTGCTGCTTCTCTGGGGGGCCCACTGGGGGGCTTTTTAGCTCGGAGGTGCTGCTGGGGCCTCTCCCCTGCGCTTCCCCAGCAGCACAATCCAGCATCCAGCCTCCTCCAAGGTGCCCTCACAGCTCCTTCCTCCTGCAGACGTCTTTGAAGGTTTTAATTAATCCCGTGTGGGTTCGGTGCTGTCCTGGGGCTCTCGCACGGCTCTGCTCGGGTAGCTGTGGTGATTTGGGGAGTGTGGTGCTGACACCAGCCCTGCAGCTGGCAGTGCCAGCACTGTGGGGTGATGCTTCACCTCATGGGAAGGCAGAGGCTGTTTGCTGGGGTCCCCTCTGGACCTGAGCTGCTGGGATGGGCTCTGTGGTGGCACTGTGGGCAGGGAGACCCTGGCACAGTGCTCTGGGCTGTGGCAACCTCCTGCGGCAGCCACATGAGAGCCTGGAAGCCCAGGAGAAAGGACAGTCACAGTGGGAAGCAATCTGGGAAGGGAAGGAGAGTTGTGAGTTCCGTTTGTGGAAAGCTGGAGCAGGGAGAGCTTGGTGTGAGGGAGCCTGTCCTTTTCCTGGTGCTCAGCAGCAACCAGAAGGGCACGTTCGGAGAGGCGCGGATCCACAAGCCCATCCCCGCTCTGCAATAGACTGCAGTGCATTCCCAATTAATTATTCATTAATTATGGAAAACAGGCAGCACTGGCTCCATGGCTCCGGCAGCTCGAGCCACGTCTCTGTAGCTGGTGAAGGGGCAGGCAGGCCCTGACTGTACCTGCCTGTACCTGCCTGTACCTGCCTGCCTGGTGGCAGCAGCTCACACCTGGGGAACAGTGACAGCCCCTGCTTGCCCCCTGCTCGGGGACCAGGCAGTGGTGCTGAGGCTGGGCATGGTGGAGGAGGTGGGAGCCCAGGGGTGTGCAGGGGGTACAGGGAGCTGCCCTCGTGCCTCGACGAGAGGGCAGCTCCCTTCTGCCAAAGGGACAATTGGCAGCCTGCTAATTTAATTATGGAGACTGCAGAAAGAGGAGCTCGTCTACCAGGTGCTGAGCCTTGTTAAGCTAATTGTCTCCCTCTCTCCACTTTCTTCCCCCTCCCACATTGCCAGAGATGCTGCGGTTGCCTAATTAAGTTATCAGAAAGATAATGGCTGGTTCTGAATCCGGTGCCTTTAAGAAAAGCATCCATCTAATAATGGCTTTTCTGCGAGCAGATAAATGCTGAGGTGGAATTTCGGTTGGCACGTGCTGGGGGCAGCCAGGGCTTTCCCCACTGCAGGGTCTGCTCTGCTCTGGAGGCTGGTGTTTCTCCATCCTGCTCTCAGCAGGGTGACCCTGCCAGGTGGGAGAAGTCTTCCTGCTGTTCTGTGCTCAGCAGCACCTTCTGCTCTCCCCTGGCCGTGTTCCTGGTGGAATCAAAAGCCTACCTTAGTTTCTGGGCAGCTGCTTCTCCTGGGACAGCAGCTCCCCCAAGCCCCGACACAGCCCATCCCTGCTGGAGGAAGGTTTTCCTGGGATGGGCTCTCCAGCATTTTCTGCCTCTCCCCTCAACAGTCCCTCCACTGATCCAGCCCTTCGAGTTCCCACCAGCCTCCATCGGGCAGCTCCTCTACATCCCCTGCGTGGTCTCCTCTGGGGACATGCCCATCCACATCACCTGGAGGAAGGACGGGCACGTCATCCTCTCCGGCTCCGGAGTCACCATCGAGAGCAAGGAGTTCATGAGCTCCCTGCAGATCTCCAGTGTCTCCCTCAAGCACAACGGCAACTACACCTGCATCGCCAGCAACGACGCGGCCACCGTCAGCCGGGAGCGGCAGCTCATCGTGCGGGGTGAGCACCACGGGACCACCCCGCTGGGCTCAGGAGGGTGGGCAGCGAGGGAGGGAAGCACAGTGGGGAGCAGGGAGAAGCTGGGAGGCTGCTCTGTAGGTGCAGAAGCGGGTGGGAGGGTGAGGAGCGGAGTTAAGCCCCCCCTCGTGCAGGAAGGAGCTATAGGGATCTGATGGGGGTTTTGCTACAGTGACCATCTTTTCCTCTCAAATTCCTCAGTGCCTCCGCGTTTTGTGGTCCAACCCAACAACCAAGATGGCATTTATGGTAAAGCCGGGGTGCTGAACTGCTCTGTTGATGGATACCCCCCTCCGAAAGTCATGTGGAAGCACGCTAAAGGTAGGGATGGGTCACGGGGCAGTGTGTAGGGACATTGGGGTGGGCTGGGGAGAGTCCCTTTGGCGTGGCCACCCCAGCTCTGAGCCTCACGAGCGCTCCTCTGCCTCAGCTGAGCTCTGTGTCTCTGTGTCCTCTCTTAGGCAGTGGCAACCCCCAGCAGTACCACCCCATCCCCCTCACGGGCCGCATCCAGATCCTGCCCAACAGCTCCCTGCTCATCCGCCACGTGCTGGAGGAGGACATTGGCTACTACCTGTGCCAGGCCAGCAACGGCGTGGGCACAGACATCAGCAAGTCCATGTTTCTCACCGTCAAGAGTAAGTACCCGGGGCCGTGCCGCGGTGGTGATGGGGGTGGCTGTGGCTGTGGGACCTGTGGTGGCCAGCAGAGCCTGCTCTGGTGTAGCCCCCTCCTCCTTTGCGAGGGTTCCTGCTGCACCAGCCGCGCTCTGGCCTTGGCTCCGCACAACCCCGCGATCGATGCACAGGGCACGGGAGGGCATTGATTCCTCCCCTCCAGGGACCCGCTTCCCTTTTGGTATTAAACACACTTTGTCTTTAATAAAACCAAGCAATCAATCTACATCAGACAGGAGGAAAGGAAATAGCTGGGCTACTTTGACAGGGATGGGCCGGGAAGTGTTGTTAGACACCGTGTTTGAACCGCGTGTGTTATTGGATTGCTCTCCCGTTGCTACCAGCAGAATGGATAATTGCCAGCTCTGTGTTAGTTAGTGGTTGTTGCTGCCGTGAGCATTCCAGCCTCCAAAAGGAGGTGGTGGAGGGCATCTGGCCCTGTCATGCTTTCTCCTGTGTGTCTCTGAGAGAGGCTGGGGTCGGGGCTGGGCTCAGCAGGGCTAAGCTCTGCCCTGCCCACCCCATGGGTCTGAAGCAGTAAGTCCTCTGGCAGCTGGCCCCTTGCCAGAGTGGATGGAGGCTGCAGGTGGAGCTGTGGGAGCCACCACCACCCTGGCTGTCCCCTGGGCGGGGTGTTTTGGGTAGAGGGGATGTGTAGCCCTCTCTGGGCCCCAACGTGTCCTGGCTGAGGTCTCTGGGATGAGATAAGGAGAAAGTGACTCTGGCTCAGGCAGCTCCTTTCCTGCCTCCCCCTCCCCAGCCAGGCACTTTCTTTCCTGGCATTGGCAGCCGTTCCTCTCAGGGGCTTCTCCCCTCCCCACCCAGCCTCTGCCTTCCCGGGTTCCTTCTCCCCTCCCTGTCAGCTGTTTAATTTATCCCGCCGACTGATGAATCAAAACGAGCGACTTCAAACAAGGCACTTCAATGAGGTGCAGGTACAAAGTCGAGGCGATTAATCCCGAGTGAACGTGCCGAAGTCTGGGAGCCCGAACTGGTGCCGTGTCCCTGCTATCTGCCGTAATTGCATCCCAGGACAGGTTGCTTGCTGACTTGAATAGCACATAACCTTATTATGCGTGTGCTTTTGCATCTCCCGGAGCCCTTGCTGCCTTTGAAAAGGTTCGGATGAATAGGTAGACAAAGCGCCACAGCCAATTAAGCATTAGATGGGCTCTTTGTTTTGTTTCATTTTGGGGTTTTTGTTTGTTTAGTGAAATGTCAGTCCAATTAAAGGGAGATCAGTGCTGGCTTTTCCTGAAAGTCAGGCCACTGCGGACAGAGTTAAATGAGAGTTAATCAGAGCCCAAACAAAGCACACAGGCAGTCAGCAGGGGAGAGGGGAGTGCTGCAGGCAGCCAGCATCGAACATCCCCTTCCCTGGGCTCCAGGAGCCAGTCAGGTAACACACTGGACAGTGTGTGCCATCCTGGCTGAGTGCCCGTGGACTTGGCAGTGCCAGGAAGAGCTGGACACTGCTTTTGTCAGGGAATGGGCAAGGAAAGCCACCGGATTTTCTGGCATGGGGATGTCACCCATAGGGCTGGGGCTTTGCTGTCCCTGGTTGCTACCACACCATGGCAGCCTGTCCTTCCCTGTTTTGGGGAGGAACTCAGCAGCATCCAGCTGGGAGCACACAGAGTGGAAGGTGGGGAATGCTGGAGGATGGGAGCCTGTGCCCAAGGGGACAGCGGGGTGGGCTGGGCTCAGGTGAGGGGACTGCCAGCGCGTGATAAATGCCATTTAGCACATGGCTGCACACCTGCCCGGGTGCTGAGAGCGGAGCATGTGGGATGGGGACGGTCACGTCCTCGGGGGGTCCCTCTGGCTGTGCCAGAGCACTGGGCAGTGCTCTCTGGGGTGGGGGCTCCTCTGCCTGGTCCTCGCCAGCACCTCGATGCCGGGGGTCCAGCTGGAGGGCAGGGAGAGGGGCCACTGCCTGTGTGTCACGGCACAGCCCCGTTTGGAGTTCGCTGCCGTACGGCACGAGCATAACTGATTGCTTCCATGCAATTTGAATTAATCTCATGCTTCAGGTGAAACTCAGCTAATCAGTGTAGAAAGGAAGCTGAGACGGGTGCAATCAAATTAACATCACAGAGCGGGCTCCAAACAAGAAAGAGGGGGGTGAGGGAGGCAGGCACAGCCGTTGTCACCCTTGTCACTGTTCTCATTCAGTTGTCACCAGTGCGCTGTGAAGCAGCTCGTGCCCCAGCCTGGCGTGGGACAGCAGAGTGTGCTGGTGGCTGTTGTCTCCCTTTTTTCCCAGGCTTATCTCTGCCCAGCCAGTAGGACCAGCCTTCAGCTTGTTAACAAGGCCCGTGGGCACAGGGGAGTGGCTGGGCGGGCTGGGCACCAGGAGGATGGGTGGGCACAGAAGACATGAGCTCTCCTCAAGGGAGGCCTGTCTGCCAGAGTGCTGACTGGGGCTGTGGCTGGTGCTCTGATGGGCAGGAACCATTACTGATGTCCCTGAACCCAGGACTGGCCAGGAGCAGCCCCTGGCCAGCCCTGGAGGTCCTGTGGCCAGTCCCAAGCAATGCTGTCCCTCTGCAAGTGGCAGAGCTGCTCCAGGGCAGGCATCAGGTATTGACCTGCAAGCAGTGCTGCTCCTGTGCCCTGATCTGTGCTGTCCTAACAGCTGCCTGGGGTTTTCTTTGGGTTGGTTGTGCTGTTTTCCTGCTCTGGACGGCATGCTGCTCTCCTGGGACCCCAGCAATTGAGAGAAGTTGATATGTTTACATCCAAGGAGCTGCTTTTAATCAAACATCAATAAGTGCATTTCAGTGAAGCAGAGCCTGAAACAGAGCTCCTCTCCCGGGGCTGCTGCCTCCACAGCTGCCACAGCCCTGCTGGGCTGTCCTGTCCTTTTGGCACCTGCAGTCATGCACACCCTCTGTGACCCACAGGCCTCCAGCCTGGGCTGAATGAGGGCTGTGCTCCTGCCTGCCAAATGGTTTTCCAATGGTTTTCCATGGCAGGAACTGGAGACAGTGGGCAGGGGCCCAGCAAGAGCTGCCATAGTGCCAAAACTGGGTGCTAAGACCCTAATCCAGGTGTGTGTGCCCCTGTGTTACGCTGTGCACAGTCAGCCCTGGTTTGGCATTGGTGCAAGAGCCCCCACCTGTCCCCGAGCTCTGTCTTCATCCTGGTGGGATGTGGAATGCTGGGGTTTGGTCAGTGCTTCCCATGCCTGCCCCTCTCCTGGTTGATCCCTGACTGCAGGCAGACAGAGGTGTTGGAGCTGGGGTAGGACACACAGCTGGGGATGGGACAGGGCAGAGTAAGGAGAAGTCTTGCTCTGTTTCTTGTAACCCTTGGTTTCCCGTGGCCCAGACTGCAGTGCCCCAACATCCCTGCTCTTTGCCATCCCCGTACCAGCTTGTGGGAGGCTGTGCTTCCCTCCGGGCAGGATTGCCACAGGTGCTGCCAGCGGGCCCCAGGCTGGGCATGGTGCTGTCCTGCACCCCACAAACCCTGGCAGCTCCAGAGGAAAGGTTTCCTTCGCTGTTAATTGAATTACATTGCCACAGAAAGCCGAGAAGTCGTAGCTCATTAGAGCCTCTTGTGTCCCATTAGAACAGTGTGTGTTGCCTTTGCGGATTGTCATTATCATACATTACTGCGGGACTCAGCACTGCTGTTTGTTTATGCATTACATTTTTTTCTGCTTACCCAGGCTGCCCTCGGTCCCCCAGCCCGTTCCTCCTGCGTGGTGCCTGCCACAGCCAGCCCACTGCATGGCACTGGGGTGGCATGAGGTTTTGGCTCTTGTAGCAGGGAAGAACCTGGCTGGGGATCAGTACAGCGTCCTCACAGCAAGGATCAGCCATCCCTGCACCCACTACTCGAGCAGCACTGGGTGCTGCACCCTGGATGGGTGGTGACCATGGCACAGGGTGTCCCCACCATCCCTGTTTGCATATTGGGATGGCTATGGATAAAAAAAAAAAAAATCATCTCTGGCATCTGCAATGCAAAGGCGGCCTTGCTGATGGGGAATCACACTCTGTATTCTGCCCAGGTTTATACGAGTGAATTATGCAAATCCATGATGGAAAACATTCTTCCTCTCATCCTCGGGAGTGTAAAACCTTAGTCAATAATTCATACCCGCACGTCTCAGACTGGAGGCTTTCTCTTCATTATAGTGTGCGCTTGGTTATTTGTCTTTCACGTTTTATTGTCTACCCCGGTGTAATGCTATGCATTATAAAATTTATCTGCTTCATTATTTTATGATCCTGAGCTGTATAATGCAGCGAGACGGTTCCGCTTTGGGCTGCGTGGCCTCTTGGTGAGACCCGCATCTGCCGCCTCCCCGGCAGGGTCTGTGGGCTCTGCTGGGGCCGGGCAGCCGCAGGTGGCACCTGGTCATGCCCTGGGCACACGGGTGACCCTCTGCCTCCCCGCAGTCCCAGCCATGATCACCTCCCACCCCAACACCACCATCGCCATCAAGGGGCAGACCAAGGAGCTGAACTGCACCGCCCGGGGCGAGCGGCCCATCATCATCCGCTGGGAGAAGGGCGACACCGTCATCGACCCCGACCGCAACATGCGCTACGCCATCACCACCAAGGACAACGGCGACGAGGTCATCTCCACCCTCAAGGTGAGGGCTGGGGGTCCTGCCCCTGCCCGGGCTGCTGGGGGTCCTGCTGGGTGGTGGAGGGGGGCAGATGACACAGGAGGGTGCGCAGCGAGTGTGTCAGTGGCCCTGGGTGGGTGCTGTGGAGGCTGGCGCTGCGGGTGGGCTCCCTCGGTGGCAAAACTGAGCCCAGCAGGGTGGGATGGTGGGAATCCTGCTGGAGGGATTGTGACTCCCAATAGTGGCACCATGGTGGGAGCAGGCAGCGATGGCAGGGGCACGGTGCTTACTGCAGCTCAGTCTGAATTGGCTCCTTTCCCTGAAACATTTGCAGTTGAAACCAGCCGACCGTGGGGACTCTGTCTTCTTCTCCTGCCATGCCATCAACTCCTACGGCGAGGACAGAGGCTTGATCCAGCTCACCGTCCAAGGTACTCGATCCCCCACACGTGAGCCCTGAGGCCCAAAACCTTGCTGCGAGGGTCCCCCTGCTGCTGGAGGGCCTCTCTCCCTGTGTCCCTAACCTGCCCATGTGTCCCCAAGAGCCCCCCGACCCACCGGAGCTGGAGATCCGCGAGGTGAAAGCCCGGAGTATGAATTTGCGATGGACGCAGCGGTTTGATGGCAACAGCATCATCACGGGGTTCGATATCGAGTACAAGAACAAGTCAGGTAGGTGACAGTGGCGTCCCCTCTCTGTGCCACAGTGGGGCTGAGGGCTGTGTCCTGGGGCTGGGCTGTGCAGGCAGGTGTGGGGCTGCCCCACCGGCACCTCCAAGGGAATACTCTGCATCCCGGTTCCTTTGATGAAGAAAGGAGAGAGCAGCATTAATGAAATATGGTAATTTCTGATGGATGGGAGCATTTGAAAGGGAATATTAAAAGAGACAATGTTTGTGAAAAGTTGGAACCCCAGATGCACAACGGTGAGAGAGGGAAGCAGCACATCTCCAAGGGGGACAAACCCTGGAGGTGCTTGGGGACCTCACCTGCCTGAGCACGGCCCCCTCAGCACCACAGACCCCGGTGTGGGATTGAGGTGCTGACCCTCCCGTCTCGCTCCACCGCTCTTCCAGATTCCTGGGATTTTAAGCAGTCCACGCGCAACATCTCCCCGACCATCAACCAGGCGAACATCGTGGACCTGCACCCCGCCTCCGTGTACAGCATCCGCATGTACTCCTTCAACAAGATCGGGCGCAGCGAGCCCAGCAAGGAGCTCACCATCAGCACCGAGGAAGCAGGTGCCAGTCCCGGCTCAGGCTCTGGGGACAGCGGGCAGGGGTGGCCAGGGGCAGCCTTGGGTGAAGACAAGCTGGCTGAGACGCAGCTCTCCTAAAGCCAAGCGTTTTCCTGATGAGGAGGCTCCTTTCCCTGGTGCTTCTCAACGTGCTCTTTTGGGTTTGTTTCTCTGCAGCTCCCGATGGCCCTCCGATGGATGTCACCTTGCAGCCCATGACGTCCCAGAGCATCCAGGTCACCTGGAAGGTGAGTGAGGCCAGCATGGCTTTCCCTGGCCACAGGGGCTCGGGCAGCTCTCCCATCTTGTCCTGGGACTCAGCATGTCATCAACACTAGGAGGGTCAGGAAGGATTTCCCAGGAAAAATGAAAATCCAAAGGCTGGGCATACAGTTTGCATGGGGCCCTTATTAATCCTGTTTTATAACAAGCTCATTATCTCGTAGGGTGTCCATGGGGGGCCATGGGGGAGAGAGGATAAATATGTAAAAACTGAGATGCCGGATTGCAAAGTGTTTGAGCAGAGATCGATAAAACTTAGAATTGGATTTATTTTTCCAAAGCTGCCTAATGAAAAATAAAATTGATTATAAAGTTAGGACTTGGGAATGAACTGCTAAGTCAATAAATTTAGGGTTTCAGCTTCTCCCCCCTCCCCTTAAGCACTGAAAAACAGATTAATGGAAAGTAAGATTCACTTGAAAGATAAGTCACTTCGTTTTAGGAGTATTTCAGCAAGATGGATCGTCCTGGCTTTGTAACATAAATTTGCAATCAACCCTATTGATTTCTTAATGCTTCAGAGAAATATTGTTAAGATTGATCTCAATGTGGCCTCTAAGGCTGCCAGACTTGGGGTTTTCCCTCCTGCTGAGCTGTTCCAGCTGGGGACTGGTGTTGTCTGGGCACATCCCGCTGCCCAGGCCAGCACTCTCTGGTGTCTCCAAGGACCCACGGGATGTTTTTTATCCCTATTTTGCCATTCAGTGTATGCACCCAAGTGCTGTGGGGAGAGGAAACAACTTAGTAGCATTGAGAAAAGCCACCAGGGAGAAGTGGTCGGGGCATGGAACCCCACAAGCCTCCTGACCCCGTAGCCCTGTGTGACACCGCTCTCCATCCCTCCCTCCTCGTTCCTCAGGCCCCAAAGAAGGAGCTGCAGAACGGGGTGATCCGTGGCTACCAGATTGGGTACCGGGAGAACAGCCCGGGCAGCAACGGGCAGTACAGCATCGTGGAGATGAAGGCCACGGGCGACAGCGAGGTCTACACGCTGGACAACCTGAAGAAGTTCGCGCAGTACGGGGTGGTGGTGCAGGCGTTCAACCGCGCGGGGACGGGGCCCTCGTCCAGCGAGATCAATGCCACCACGCTGGAGGACGGTAAGGCTGCCCCTGGGACCAGAGCAGGCAGTTTTCCTGCTCCCCAGTGACTGGGGGATCCTCGGTCACTCCCTACCCCACCCCGAGCAGGCCTGGGGGGGTGGCTGCCACCAGCAGCACCAGCCCTGTGCACCTTGCAGATCCCTGGGAAGGAGGGGGGAGCACCAAGATGTCAAGGCACCCCTGGCATGGGGTTTCTGGCATGGTTAGAAGGATGCAAGGTGAATTTAGGCATTGCCAAAGTGCCGGGCAGGTTACCATCTGGGACACGTGGCCGATGGCCTCAGTCGCTTTAAAAACAATGAGAAAAAAGTTTTGCAGTGCATTTGCTCAGCAGTTTTTCATACTTAATTAAGGCTCTCGTTAGCCTGTCAAACCACGATCGTTTCCTGGCTGCATTAGCACTCCTCCCGGGGTATTCAAGGGCCCCTGTTTTAGCAATAGTGTCTTTTCCATAATTATATTACCTTCATTTCGTTCAAACGGACTATCTGTATTAGTTTATTATACTCTGTCCCTAATTACATGGTGCTTATATTTTTGCACCTAAGTAATATGAAACAATAATCATTTTCAAAGAGGATCGTTACGGTGATGTATTATCATTTAAATGCTCATAAAAATTAGAGTTACCTCTTACGGGGCAATGGGATCTAATTACCTCACATCCAGCCAGCTCTCCTGCTCTCCCCTCCCTGGGAAGCCCAGCCAGTCCCAGTGGACTGACTCCTTGTCACCATGAGCACGTGTGGTCAGTGGTCCAGGAGGAGCAGAACTGCATGTTGGAGGCAGAGCACTGCTGGGCAGGACCGGCTCAGGGGGACACAGAGGAGCAGCAGGATGGGGTCCCGTGGGGGTGCATGGGACACGGCTCCCTTAGCCTGGCATCTCCATCCTCCTGCTGATTGTCCTCCCTGTCCATCCTCTCCCCAGTTCCCAGCCAGCCCCCCGAGAACGTGCGGGCCATCTCCATCACCTCGGACGTGGCCGTGATCTCGTGGTCGGAGCCCCCTCGCAGCACCCTCAACGGGGTGCTCAAGGGGTACCGGGTCATCTTCTGGTCCCTCTACATGGACGGAGGTGAGCGCTCCTGGGGAGAAGGTGACGGGGGGACCCGGGTGGGTGGCGGCCGGGGGCTGATGGGCCCTGTGTCCCTGCAGAGTGGGGCGAGATGCAGAACATCACGACCACGCGGGAGCGAGTGGAGCTCCGGGGCATGGAGAAGTTCACCAACTACAGCGTGCAGGTGCTGGCCTACACCCAGGCGGGCGACGGCGTGCGCAGCAGCGTGCTCTACATCCAGACCAAGGAGGACAGTAAGTGGCACTGCCACTCACTCGTGCCACAGCAGCACCTTGTGCTGCTGCGCTGGAGTGGCTGCGGGGGCGTGGAGGGAACCCCCCGTGTGCAGCCATGGGCAGGGCATTTCCCTTTCCCTTTTTTTTTTCCTTTTCCTTAAGTGCGGATATTTAAATATTTACACCCCGCCTGCCCTACTTTAATGCCATTAACTCGGTAGCAGAGCGTTCCTGGGCCTGTGTCCTGCAAAGCAGCACCAGATGCTGGGAGGGAGGTGCAGCTGGGCAGGGCACAGCTGACAGATTAAGGAGATGGCCATTAAAAGCCAATCATGATTTCTAAACCAGAGCTTGGGCTGCAATTAACCCTCCTGCCTCAGGCTCACATGGGGACCAGAGCCACCCATGAAGAGGTGTCTCACAGGCAGACCTGTCCCTGTGCCCAGTGCTGGTGTGACTGCAGTGTGTGGTTGGGATGCTGTCACCCCTCCGAGCTGGGCAGAGACCTTGGAGACTTCCAGGCACCAGCTCTGTCACACTCTCCCTCCTCAGTTCCAGGTCCCCCAGCTGGCATCAAGGCTGTCCCATCCTCAGCCAGCAGCGTGGTGGTGTCCTGGTTGCCCCCGGCCAAGCCCAACGGCATCATTCGGAAATACACCATCTTCTGCTCCAGCCCCGGCTCGGGGCAGCCGGTACGTGATGGGGATGGGGGTGAGATGGGAATCACCGGTGTGCCAGGGAATGCTGAGCTGTCCAAGCAGGAGCAGGAGGGAGGGCTGATGCCAGGCAGCAGCAAGGGCCCCTTGGGGAGGTCCATGCACTGCAGAGTTGTCCAAGGGCATCCATGGACACCCATCATCAGGACATGGTCCCATTGTCAGTCTGTTCCCATCCTCCGGCATCTGTCCTGCTCAGCACTCACTCCAGAGGGGGAAACATGCCAGCAGCTGACCAAAAATGAAATAGAAATCCAACCTGGCCCCATCCCTCCTTGGTGAGGGAGAGGTTGATGGGAGGTCTGCAGACTAGTGCTTATCAAAAGCTCCTTCTCAAACTCATTTCACTATCTGAGCCTCTGGTTTCCAGGGCAACATAATCTTTTCATCAAAGCAACTGGTAAAACCGCTGGGATCCGATATTGTTTTCTTGGCATCTTGTCAAAACTGTCATTTGGGTAAAAAAAAAATTATGTATACTATACAATATTCATATAGGTGTGTCTGCTTTGGGGTACGTTTACAGCCATGGGCCCCGCAAGGGCACACGTGTGTGCAGACAAGGAACGTGCAGGTCCCTGCCTGGTCACACGTGTAAATACCACAACCATGCCATGCCACAGGGGTCGTGGAGCCCCCATCCCTGCCCAGTGCCAGCACTGTGGGATGACCAGATGCTGTGCAGGGCAGCATTTCCCCATGTGGTGCGCTTGGAGCAGGGTGACTTTGGCCCTGATGTGATGGGGACCGGCCCTGGCACTTGCACACAACCAGACCTCTCAGGAGGGCCGTGGCAGGGTTGGGACAGTCACTGTGGGTGATGCAGGAGGTGACCCCACGCACTTTTTGGGGACCCCTTGGCCTCTCACTGTGACCACAGAGGGTTTGAGGCAGGCTGGTGAGGGGTTGCCCCCACACTGGCCCCTGCCGCAGCTTGACGGGTGTCAGGGAAGCATCCTTCCCTTTCCCGGGAACAAACCATGCCGTCGCAGCCATCTGTTCCTCGGGCTCCAGCCCGGGCTCCCTGGAGGAATCACGACACCAGCCGGCTCACACCGGCATTGAGGAACACGGAGCAGAGCTGAGCTGCTGCTCGGGAGCAGACCCAGAGCACGGCAGTGGGGTGGTGGGAGAGATGGGGTGAGGGTCTCACAGAGGCTGCACATCTTCCCGTCCCCCTCCCTGCAGGCCCCCAGCGAGTATGAGACCAGCCCCGACCAGCTGTTCTACCGCATCGCCCACCTGACCCGCGGGCAGCAGTACCTGCTCTGGGTGGCCGCCGTCACCTCCGCCGGCCGCGGCAACATCAGCGAGAAGGTCACCATCGAGCCCGCAGGGAAAGGTACGGCGGGGCTGCCAGGCTGGGGGGACACACCCCTGTCCCCTGCCCCAAGGGGTGCTGTGGCAGCCCCACAGCTGGCGGGACGGGATGGCTGGGGGTGACCCCAGGGTAGAGGAGGTGTGGCGTGGGTGGCCTCGGCTCTCACCATGTGCCGTGGGTCTGTGAATGGGGTCTGTCTCCCACAAGGCTGACCCCCTCCTTGTCCCCAAGCCCCTGCCAAGATCATCTCCTTTGGAGGCACTGTCACCACGCCGTGGATGAAGGACGTGAGGCTGCCGTGCAACTCTGTTGGGGAGCCAGTGCCTGCCATCAAGTGGACCAAGGACAGGTACTGAGGGGGCTGCCAGGGCCCAGTGCCAGCTGCTCTGCCCTTGCTGTGTCACACACAGCTGATGCACCCTCTCCCCTCCCTGCAGCGAGGACTCTGCCATCCCCGTGACAGTGGACGGGCATCGCCTGATCCAGGCCAATGGCACCCTGGTGCTGCGCTCGGTGAAGGCCGAGGACTCCGGCTACTACACCTGCACCGCCACCAACACCTGGGGCTTCGACACCATCATCATCAACCTGCTGGTGCAAGGTGAGGGTTCCCAGCTCTGTGTCAGGGAGCAGGTGCCCTGCACGGACGTGCTCCGTCCCCGCGCTGTCACTGCCCAGTGCTCAGTGGGTGAAGCACCCTGGGGTCTGTCCTGCACGAGGGGCTCGTGCTGGCCCAGGGCTGAGTGGGAGGGCTCGTTGGCGCTTTTGGGGAGCACAGTTTGGGGCACTTTGTGTGTGTGAGGTGTTCACGGGCTGTCTCTCCTCCTTAGTGCCCCCGGACCAGCCCCGCCTGACTGTCTCCAAGACCTCGGCATCATCCATCACGCTGGCCTGGATCCCTGGGGACAACGGGGGCAGCTCCATCCGAGGTAGGGCTGCTGTGAGCAATGGGGCTGGTGCCAGCACCTCTGCTGCTGGAAGCTGAGGCTCGTGGAACATATTTTTATGCCTTTCATGCCTTTCAGGCACACCCCTGCACGCTGTGCCACATTTTTGTCTCTGTGCCCCAGATTCCCCCTCTCCAAAATGCTCCAGAGTAAGGTTGATGCTTCTGAGCTCATAGCAGGGCCTTCCAGCCCTGAGGAGGGGATTGTGAGGTGTTTTGGACAAGCTGCAGGGTCTGAGGTAGCTAAGGAAGGGCACATCATTAAGTGCTCAGGTGCTGGTAGCCAGGATCAGTCACAGTGCTGCTCCATGTCTCCCGGCAACTCTGAACCCACTAGGACAGGAATTGTCCCCTGTCCCTGCCAGGCTGAGGATTTCAGGAGGGCTCCAGGAGCATCCCTGCTTTCCCAAGCCTCCTTTCTGCTCTGATTCATCTCATGAATTATACGTTGAAACAGCTGCACACGGAGGGGGGAGCGAGGAAGGAGACCTCGCTTACAATTAATTAAAAGCATGAAAGTAATTACAAGCAAATCTCCCCAGCCAGCAGCCTTTCACTCCAGCGGACTCTGTTGATAAATTTGGTTATAATTGGATTAGAAATATTAAAAACATGCTGCATGTACAAAATAAATAAATAACTGGTGGCAGGCACCAGGGTGCCAGGCACCGTGGGCGGTGTGGGGGTGTCAGGGCTGGTGTTGACACCGCTGGGAATCATGTGCCCACAGACCTGGGAAGGTCCAGGTATTACCAGGGAAGCCTTGGTGCTGGGGAGATGCAAGAAATGTCCCTTCCCTTGGCACTGCTTTGCCCAAGCCAGAGCTGGTGGTTCACAGAGCACCTTCACGTGGGTCCTTTGGCATCACCACACCAGTACCCAGGTGGTGTCGGCACCAGAGTGGTCCTGCAGGCTCTGCATTGTGTGGCTCGTGACACACAGAGCAAGGCAGAAAGCCTACCCTTCTCTGTTACCTTTATTTGAGAATTGGCAAAATATCCTGCAAAAATAGCCAGATGTGTCAGTGCACCATGAAAGCTTGGTCAGCAGCTGGGACAGCAGGGTTTTGCTGTCAGGGGCACCAGTGCCCTCAGTGCCATGTCCCTCCTCCCCAGCTCCCTGTGCCTCTCCCTGAGCAGCCCAGACCAGCCATCTTCAGGCTTGTTGGTGGCAGCGTAACAGGTTTGCTCATCTAGGACACAGTGTGCTTCCTAATACTCTTCATCACGGGAGAGGAGGCGGCGTGCAATGACAGAAGCAACTTCCCCAGGGAACTAGTTAATTCCGGCTTTCCCTTTATAGCCTCGCACCAGTCAATCACAGAGTGCACTCCCCTGTGGAAGCAAGCAATGGGACCGTGCTGGTGGCACTGGGGGTGGGCCATGTGTGACTGGGGCCCTCTGGCAGAGCACTCAAGAGGTGCTGGGGGTGCCCACACTCCTCTTGTCCTGTGTGGTGGGCAGAGCAGGCAGATTCCACCAGCGCTTGTGAGCACACAGGGGTGCACAAATCAGTCTGTAGTGGGTGCCCTGGTGCTGCTGGGCTGCGTTGGATTTGGGAACTGGGTGTGCCAAGGTGGGAGGGGGTACCCAAAGGCTCTGTGCCAGCCATAACCCCTTCCTCTTGCCCTCACCCCTGTGCCTGGGGGTGACCCTCTGTCCTTGCTCCCAAAGGCTTTGTGCTCCAGTACTCGGTGGACAACAGCGAGGAGTGGAAGGACGTGTTCATCAGCTCCTCCGAGCGCTCCTTCAAGCTGGAGAGCCTCAAGTGTGGCACGTGGTACAAGGTGAAGCTGGCGGCCAAGAACAGCGTCGGGGCCGGGCGCATCAGCGAGATCATCGAGGCCAAGACCCACGGCAGAGGTGAGCCAGCCCCGTGGTGTCCCTGGAGGGGGGACAGGGCGGTCCCCTCCCCGCCACAGCCCTCCTGACAGCCCCTCTCCCGCAGAGCCCTCCTTCAGCAAGGACCAGCACCTCTTCACCCACATCAACTCCACGCACGCCAGGCTGAACCTGCAGGGCTGGAGCAGCGGGGGCTGCCCCATCACCGCCATCGTCCTGGAGTACCGGCCCAAGGGCAACTGGGTGTGGCAGAGCCTCCGCACCAACAGCTCGGGCGAGGTTTTCCTCACGGAGCTGCGCGAGGCCACGTGGTACGAGCTGCGCATGAAGGCCTGTAACAGCGCCGGCTGCGGCAACGAGACCACGCAGTTCGCCACGCTGGACTACGACGGCAGTGAGTGGGGGACAGGGTGGGGGACTCGCTGCTGGGGGGTCCCGGGGCGCTGATCACCCACCCACCCACGCTCTGCCCTAGGCACCATCCCCCCGATCAAGTCTGCCCAGGGGGAGGGCGACGACGTGAAGAAGCTCTTCACCATCGCCTGCCCCGTGATCCTGGCCACGCTGGGAGTGGCCCTGCTCTTCATCATCCGCAAGAAGAGGAAGGAGAAGCGGCTGAAGAGGCTCCGAGGTGAGATGGGGCTCAGAGGCTCAGTGCACAGGACCAGGCTGTGTTCCTGGACAGCCTTGTTGTGCCCCAAACATCTCCCTTAAAACAACCTCCTTGTTTTTTGTGTCTCTTGCACAGATGCCAAGAGTTTGGCTGAAATGCTGATCAGGTGGGTCTCAGAGCTGCCTGTGGCTGGTGCTGGGTGGGGAAGCAGGGGAATGCTTCATGTCGAGGACTGGTCCTGGATGCTTTTGAGCCCAGGTTCAGCCCTGTCTAGTTCAGACCTTCCTGGGCTGTGAAGGTTGTGTTGGTGCCCCTGTAGCACAGCAGCCTGTTGTTCCTGGCTGCTCCTGCCTGCTAGAGGGTCCTGGCACCCGCCCCGGAGCTCGCCTGGGCAGAGCTGAGCCCTGGGTGGGCTGGCTGGTGGCAATGCCCAGCCCGTCCTAGGCTGGAGCTGCCGGGGCTCTCTCCGGTAATGGCCGGGTCTGCGTCCCCTCTTACCTCACAGCAAGAATAACCGCAGCTTTGACACGCCGGTGAAGGGGCCCCCCCAGGGCCCCCGACTGCACATCGACATCCCACGGGTGCAGCTCCTCATCGAGGACAAGGAAGGCATCAAACAGCTGGGTAAGCACAGGCAAATCTCCCATCCCTTTGTGCCCCCGAGTGCCAGGGGAATCCGATGGATGGGCTGAGTGTGTGCCAGCAGGCGCCTACAGATCCTGACCAGAGAAAGGTCTGAGCTCCAGTTTCTTCCCACAGGTGATGACAAAGCCACGATCCCTGTGACAGACACGGAGTTCAGTCAGGCAGTGAACCCCCAGAGCTTCTGCACGGGTGTCTCGCTTCATCACCCTGCTCTGATCCAGAACACAGGGCCCCTCATCGACATGTCGGACATCCGCCCCGGCACCAGTGAGTGGTGGCAGTGCTGGGGGTGGGTGTGCTGGGAGCAGCATGGGGGGCTTGTAGACTCCTGTCCCCCAGCAGTGGCCGTGCCCAAAAGCAGCTGCTGGCAAGGCAGAAGTTGTGGGCAGTGCTCCAGGGACATGGGACGGCATCCTGGCTGGGAGGAACCCACTATGACCGTGTCACCTTCGTGCCTTAGACCCCGTGTCGAGGAAGAGCGTGAAGTCTGCACACAGCACCCGCAACCGCTACTCCAGCCAGTGGACCCTCACCAAGTGCCAGGCGTCCACCCCGGCCCGGACCCTCACCTCGGACTGGAGGACAGTGGGCTCCCAGCACGGCATCACGGTCACCGAGAGCGACAGCTACAGCGCCAGCCTCTCGCAGGACACAGGTGGGCCAGCACTGCCCAGGTACTGCTGCTGGCAGGGATCTGCCTGTTTGGGGTGCACAGGTTCACTGGCCATGACCCCCAGCTGTGAGTTCAGGGTGACTGCAGAGGTAGAACTTAGTCAATGGGATCGTGGAACCACAGCTTGGTGGCTCTGAGCAGCCAGACCAGTGCCCAGCTCTGGGAACAGATAGAATCCTGGAATGGTTTGGGTTGGAAGGGACTTTTAAGATCATCCTCTTCCATCTCCAGCCATGGCAGTGACACCTTCCACTAGACCAGGTTGCTCCACACCCTGTCCAACCTGGCCTTGTGGATGACCGGGTGTATCTCAGCAGGGACATCACTCCCATGATGACAGTGACATGGAAAAAGGCACTCCCAGGGCAGGAAAAACTCCCAGGTAGGTGACACGTCCTCTCCCCCCCAGACAAGGGCCGGAACAGCATGGTGTCCACGGAGAGCGCCTCGTCGACCTACGAGGAGCTGGCGCGCGCCTACGAGCACGCCAAGCTGGAGGAGCAGCTGCAGCACGCCAAGTTCGAGATCACCGAGTGCTTCATCTCCGACAGCTCCTCCGACCAGATGACCACGGGCACGACGGACAACGCCGACAGCATGACCTCCATGAGCACCCCGTCCGAGCCCGGCATCTGCCGCTTCACCGCCTCCCCCCCCAAGCCCCAGGACAGCGAGCGCGGCAAGAGCGTGGCCGTGCCCATCCCACACCGCGCCAGCAAGAGTATGTACAGCTCCTGCCCGGCCCCAGCCGCGCCCCAGGGCTGTTCCACCACCCCAGGAGCCCTCCCCATTCCTTTAGTCCTTTGTGTTCTTAGTATTTCTTCCCACTCTTTAATATTCTTTCTCAGTTGCTTAATATGGTTCCCCATTTCTTCTGGTATTCCATCCAATTCTTGTTGTTCCTTTCAATTCCTTAGTATTCCTTTCAACACTTTAGTATTTCTTTCAATTCCTTAGTATTCCCTTCAATTCCTTAGTATTCCTTCAGGTTCCTTCATATTTCTTTTCCCAGTTCCTTGGTATTTCTCCCCATTCTTTAGTATTCCTTCCCATTCCTTAGTATCCCCCCTCCCATATTTTCTACTCCTTCCTGTTCTTTAGTTTCTTTGCATTCCTTAATATTTCTTCCCCCATCCCTTGGTATTTTTTTAATAACACTATTTCACTGTTCCTTCCCCCTCTTAGTATTCCTTGCCATTCTTTAGTATATGAGGAATATATTGCTTAATGTAAGAAGAAAGAATTCCTCATTCCTTATTCTTCTTTCCCATTTCTTGGTATTCCCCCCTCCCCTTTTTTTTTTTTTTTTTTTTTTTTTTTTTTTTTTTTTTTTTTTTTTTTTACTATTCCTCCCCATTCCTAGTATGCCTTTCCATTCCTTAATATGCTTTCTGCTTTCCCTGTTATTTTCTGCTGGTTTTTTTTACAATTCCTTCCCTTTCCATTTCATTTCCCATTCTTTAGTGTTCCTTTGCTTTCCTTAGCATTCTTTTCTCATTCCTCGATATTTTTTACCATTTTTCCTATTCTTTAGTGTTCCTTCCCATTCTTTAACATTCCTTTGCACTTTTTAGTACTCCTTTACATTTGCTGGTGTTCTTTCCTCATTCCTTGATATTTTTTACCATTTTTTCCTATTCTTTAGTGTTCCTTCCCATTATTTAACACTCCTTTGCACTTTTTAGTACTTCTTTACATTTGCTGGTGTACTTTCCTCATTCCTTGATATTTTCCCCATTTTTTTACTATTCTTTTCCACTCCTTATAGTATTCCTGTCCATTCTTCAGTACTGGCCCCAGACCCTCATATTCTCCCTTTCATTGCTGTTCCTCATTATTTCTCCCCCTTTTTTTTAGTATTCCTCATTATTCCATCACTATTTCTCCCTTTCCTTTAGTGTTCTCCAGTATTCCTTCACATTCCTCAATATTCCCTCCCTAGCTTTAGTGCCAGCACCCTGACAATCCCCCACCCCAGGTGAGCTCTTCCATCCCGTCCCTTTCTCTGCAAATAAGTCCATATACTTCTGTGGTGTATTTTAAACAGTACAGTGTGTATTAAGTGTGTGTGTTACAATTATTTGTGTATTAATTGTGTGTTACAATTGTAGCCTTTTTTAAAAATGTAGTTTACAGAACACATCACACAGACACAATTAAAGGCAAAAGTGTTTCATAGCACAAATATAACAATATATAAGAGACAATCTAATAATGCAGGGCCTTATATATATTTTATATATAAATATATTTATATATAAAATATATAAATATTTAATATATATTAATATATATTATTATATATAATATATAAATATATATTATTATATATAATATATATAAATATATTAGATATAAATATATTTATATATTTATATATAATATATAAATTTCTATATATTTATAATAATTATAATATAATAAATATAATAAATATATTTATATTTATATATATAATATATATAAGTATATATAAATATCTATAAATATATATAAATATATTTATATATTTTATATATGTGTATATATAAATATATTTTTATATTTATATATATATGTATATGTATAAATATATTTATACATTTATAAATATATTTATATATTTATATATATTTATGTATATATATAAATACATATATTTTTTATATATATATATAAATCCTTATATTAAGGTATTAACTCTAGATGATGCTGTAGAACACAACACAGCTGAATATAGTTTACTGTAGCACAGACACTATTTATATCAGTGTAGCATATTTAATATGACACACATAGCTCTGATGTGTACTGTACATTGTAGCTGTAATGTGTGGCAACATTCAACAACACGTGGCAACATGTTATGGCAAAGAGAAGGGATATTTACACACACCACCTCACAGAGCAGATGGAACTGCACCCCCCTGATCCCCCACCCTGTGTCACACACCAACAACACAGCCCCTGCAGTGTTTTACAGCTGTAAAGAGATGAACATGCACTCACAGAACACACCCCATAATAGACACAATTAAAGCAGTAATGCTGCAGGGAGAGAGGTGTTATATGTTACAAATATCAAAGGCAAAATAATAACTGTGTTTTACATCTACATGTAAATCCTTAAATTAAGGTACTACAGCTGCTGATGATGCTACAGAACACAATTAAAGGCAGTAGTGTGATACAACAGAAATATAACACTATAACACCTATAAGAGACAATATAACAGTGCTGGGTCTTACACATACACCGACATAAAACCCTAAATTAAGGTAATAACTATATATGATGCTATATAACACAGCATAGCAGAATCGATTATTGCAGCACAGACACTACACTGGCAGAGTAAAACCTTCCATATAACACACCATCTATCATATCACACTGCTGTGGGCTCGAACAGGTGCTGCACAGAGCAGGAATATTTACCACCAGGCTTTACAGAACAGAAGGTGATCTTTATGTGCAGAGATACCACTGTGATATATCACAGATTAATAACAAGCACCCTGCAACACATGACACACACGACCTATAGTGTGTTACAGCTGAGGAGGTTTGCCACTGTCCACTTTCCTACTCTGGGCATCACAAATGTGACCAATTCTGACACTTTTTAACCCCGGGCATTAGAATCTGTCAAATTCTGTCAAATTCTGACACTTTTTGACCCCGGGCATTAGAATCTGACACATTCTGTCAGATTCTGTCAGATTCTGTCAGATTCTGTCAGATTCTGTCAGATTCTGTCAGATTCTGTCAGATTCTGTCAGATTCTGTCAGATTCTGTCAGATTCTGTCAGATTCTGTCAGATTCTGTCAGATTCTGTCAGATTCTGTCAGATTCTGTCAGATTCTGTCAGATTCTGTCAGATTCTGTCACTTTTTGACCCCGGGCATTAGAATCTGACACATTCTGTCAGATTCTGTCAGATTCTGTCAGATTCTGTCAGATTCTGTCAGATTCTGTCAGATTCTGTTAAATTCTGTCAGATTCTGTCAGATTCTGTTAAATTCTGTCAGATTCTGTCAGATTCTGTTAAATTCTGTCAGATTCTGTCAGATTCTGTCAGATTCTGTCAGATTCTGTCAGATTCTGTCAGATTCTGTCAGATTCTGTCAGATTCTGTCAGATTCTGTTAAATTCTGTCAGATTCTGTCAGATTCTGTTAAATTCTGTCAGATTCTGTCAGATTCTGTCAGATTCTGTCAGATTCTGTTAAATTCTGTCAGATTCTGTCAGATTCTGTTAAATTCTGTCAGATTCTGTCAGATTCTGTCAGATTCTGTCACTTTTTGACCCCGGGCATTAGAATCTGACACATTCTGTCAGATTCTGTCAGATTCTGTCAGATTCTGTCAGATTCTGTCAGATTCTGTCAGATTCTGTCAGATTCTGTCAGATTCTGTCAGATTCTGTCAGATTCTGTCAGATTCTGTCAGATTCTGTCAGATTCTGTCAGATTCTGTTAAATTCTGTCAGATTCTGTCAGATTCTGTCAGATTCTGTCAGATTCTGTCAGATTCTGTCAGATTCTGTCAGATTCTGTCAGATTCTGTCAGATTCTGTCAGATTCTGTCAGATTCTGTCAGATTCTGTCAGATTCTGTCAGATTCTGTCAGATTCTGTTAAATTCTGTCAGATTCTGTCAGATTCTGTCAGATTCTGTCAGATTCTGTTAAATTCTGTCAGATTCTGTCAGATTCTGTCAGATTCTGTCAGATTCTGACACTTTTTGACCCCGGGCATTAGAATATGACACATTCTGTCAGATTCTGTCAGATTCTGTCAGATTCTGTCAGATTCTGTCAGATTCTGTCAGATTCTGTTAAATTCTGTCAGATTCTGTCAGATTCTGTCAGATTCTGTCAGATTCTGTCAGATTCTGTCAGATTCTGTTAAATTCTGTCAGATTCTGTCAGATTCTGTCAGATTCTGTCAGATTCTGTCAAATTCTGTCAGATTCTGTCAGATTCTGTCAGATTCTGTCAGATTCTGACACTTTTTGACCCCGGGCATTAGAATCTGACACATTCTGTCAGATTCTGTCAGATTCTGTCAGATTCTGTCAGATTCTGTCAGATTCTGTCAGATTCTGTCAGATTCTGTCAGATTCTGTCAAATTCTGTCAGATTCTGTCAAATTCTGTCAGATTCTGTCAGATTCTGTCAGATTCTGTCAGATTCTGTCAGATTCTGTCAGATTCTGTCAGATTCTGTCAGATTCTGTCAGATTCTGTCAGATTCTGTCAGATTCTGTCAGATTCTGTTAAATTCTGTCAGATTCTGTCAGATTCTGACACTTTTTGACCCCGGGCATTAGAATCTGACACATTCTGTCAGATTCTGTCAGATACTGTCAGATTCTGTCAGATTCTGTCAGATTCTGTCAGATTCTGTCAGATTCTGTTAAATTCTGTCAGATTCTGTCAGATTCTGTCAGATTCTGTTAAATTCTGTCAGATTCTGTCAGATTCTGTTAAATTCTGTCAGATTCTGTCAGATTCTGACACTTTTTGACCCCGGGCATTAGATTCTGTCAGATTCTGTCAGATTCTGTCAGATTCTGTCAGATTCTGTCAGATTCTGTCAGATTCTGTCAGATTCTGTCAGATTCTGTCAGATTCTGTCAGATTCTGTCAGATTCTGTCAGATTCTGTCAGATTCTGTCAGATTCTGTCAGATTCTGTTAGATTCTGTCAGATTCTGTCAGATTCTGTCAGATTCTGACACTTTTTGACCCCGGGCATTAGAATCTGACACATTCTGTCAGATTCTGTCAGATTCTGTCAGATTCTGTCAGATTCTGTCAGATTCTGTCAGATTCTGTCAGATTCTGTCAGATTCTGTCAGATTCTGTCAGATTCTGTCAGATTCTGTCAGATTCTGTCAGATTCTGTCAGATTCTGTCAGATTCTGTCAGATTCTGTCAGATTCTGTCAGATTCTGTCAGATTCTGTCAGATTCTGTCAGATTCTGACACTTTTTGACCCCGGGCATTAGAATCTGACACATTCTGTCAAATTCTGACACTTTTTGGCCCTGGGCATTAGAATCTGACACACTCTGCCACATTCTAATTCTAATGCCCGGGGTCAGAAAGTATCTGACCAATTCTGTCACATTCTAATACCTTCCTACTCTGTGCATTACAATAAGACCAAGAGAGCCATGTTCTAATACTTTATTCCTGTGTGCATTGCAATGAGACCAATAGAGCCACGTTCTAATACTTTATTCCTCTGTGCATTACAATAAGACCAAGAGAGCCATGTTCCAATACTTTATTACTCTGTACATTACAATAAGACCAATAGAGCCACGTTCTAATACTTTATTACTCTTTACTTTACAATAAGACCAAGAGCCATGTCCCAATACTTTTTTACTCTGTACATTACAATATTAGCAATAGTATTACACGATGATGTAAGACACTGTATCCCACACTGCCCACTGGAGCGCCCACCGGAGCTGGGCAGGTCCCATCCATGGCGTCGCACCGGGCGGGCCAGCTTTGGGTTGACGCCCGGACGTGTTCCATGTGCCAGGACAGCACCACGCGCAGAGGGCGGTGGGCAGAGGGATCCCTGCAGAGCCTCACCCTCCTCCTCTTCCCTCGGCAGGTGACTACTGCAACCTCCCGCTGTACGTCAAGTCGGACGCGTTCTTCCGCAAGCCGGACGCGCACGAGCCGTGCCCGGTGGTGCCGCCGCGGGAGGCCTCCATCCGGAACCTCGCCCGGGCCTACCACGCGCAGGCCCGGCACATGACGCTGGAGCCCGGCGCCAAGCCCCTGGGGCTGCCTCCCCCGGCCTCGGCCGCAACCACCTTACCTCAGAGGACTCTCCCCATGCCCGGCACGACCGGCACCACGGCCGCGCCCGCCGCCGGCGCCGCCCCGGCTCCCCCCGCCGCGGCCGAGCCCCCCGTCGCCGCCGCCGCCGAGCCACGGGTGCCCACGCACTCCAAAGTGGGGGGCTCCAGGGACTCGCTCCTAGAGATGAGCACGTCGGGGGTAGGCAGGTCTCAAAAACAGGGCGCCGGAGCCTACTCCAAGTCCTACACGCTGGTGTAGGGCCAGCCGCCGGATGCTGCTCGTCCCCCCCGGACCCCCCCACCCCGCGCCATTTATATTTAATTAACAAACTTGTACATAACGGACTCTTTTGTATAAAAATGAAGCTATTTTCTTCTTCTCCGAACAGAAAAAGAAACCAGGGCACAAAGAATTTGATGTTACAGATTTAAAAATATAATATATATGTAAACATATATATATATTTCACATCATTTTGAAAGGGGCACAAGGAAAGACTCAGCGACTTTTTTTTTTTTTTTCTCCCTGATCTTGTCGGTGGTTTTAAAAAGGAACGTCTCCGAGACATTGCATGCTATTTTACTGTTCTGAAAACAGCAGGAGTTGCTTCAATTTGCAAATGCTTATGTGTTAATACCTTTTTCTATGAAAAAAAACCCAGCGCTGTGTGCAATAAAGGTTATGTTTATACGCTGGTGTTTGTTAAGTGAGCAGGGAATTAAGGCAGAGCAGGCAGGAGGATGGAGAGGGACAGCCCAGGGCAGCCAATGTACAGAAATACTAAGACATGGGATTAAATATTAAGGAATACTAAGGCACTTACCGACCTGCAGAGCCGTGGGGCGGGAGGAGGGTCAGGGATGGGAGCAGGGTCCTGAGTGGGACAGCCCAGCCACGGCCAGACTGTGCCACAGGCACTGGTCAGTCCAGCTCCAGCCCAGGGTGAACCAAAGTGCCAGACAGGAACCCTGGTCCAGCTCCTCTGGAGGGGTGAACCGATGCCAGGACCCTCCTGAGTCGTGTCCAGCATCGTCCCCAGCATCCAGCCAGGCACAGCAGCTCCTCACAGCAGGGCCTGGCTCCCTGGGATGGGGCAGCAGGGAGAGCAGGAGGAGCAGCACCACTGCTGAGCACAACGAGGGGAGAAACACAGCACATGGAAACCCAACACATCGAAACCCAGCACACTGTGGTGAATGGCAGCACAGCAGGGACCCCAAGAAATCCAGCACAGTGCCAGGGATCATGATGTATCTGCCTTCCATCATGGTGAATCATGGCACAGGCCATGGTACAACACTGCACAGGTGCCCCAGGACACAGGGCATTGTGTCACACCACAGCACACAGACACCACAAAGCCCAGCACAGCCCCCACCATCATTTGTTTTTATTTTTCTTCTTTGTTTTTACCACCAGCCACAGCAATAAACCACCAAAGAGATGCAGGTTCTACCTTCCCCTTTCATATGTGGTTGTGAAAGCAAGAGCAGCTGAAGCTCAGGCAGGAGCCAGGGGCTCTCAGTCCTTCTCACCTGTTCTGCTACCCTGGGAAGGCAAAAATAGCTCAGGCCATTATTAACTCTTATTTTAGTAACCCAAAGCAGAACTTCACCTTCCTGAGGAGCTTCTGGTGCTATCTGAGGTCTAAATAACTAACTGTACTTTTATTTCCTTATTTTCTGTAATGTATAAGCTCAAGTTTTCATCAGTTCTCCATCCATGCTTGCTACCCACTGGTTCCAGCTTTTTCCTTGCAGATACACTTCCTATCTTAACTCAAACCAGCTGTTGGAGGATCTATACACAGGTTTGTACCACCCACTTTTTTTTTTTTTTTCTCTCTTTACAGGGTTTAATTCACCAGTTATAATCAAGTGCTGCAGAGGTCACTTTTTCAATATCTCTCCATTATTTTTTTTTAAATGTAGTACCCAAAGAAAAATTACATGGAAATACAGTGACTGGTGCTACTGGTGGCATTACCTGCAGTCTCCACACAGAGCAGTCCCCTTCCCTGCCTGCTGGCACAGTGGTCAGCAGATCCTCCTTTGCCATCTGGTTCTTCCTAGCTAAGGTAATTCCTGAAATCCTGCAGAGCTGGAAGCACCTCAGCAAGAGCCTGGCAGCTGTTCACCCCTGGGGCTCGAGAAACAAGCTGTTAAGACAATTTCTTATGCCCATTTTTTATAGTTTTTGGCCATTATTCAGGTACAACTCAGAGCCAACCTCTGCCAAGGAGCATCTCAGATGGAGAGGGGCACCTTCCCCACACAGGCTGGTGTGGAGGCATCAGGGATGATGCCCCAAATGCCAGGGCTGCTATTTCCCACTCATGTTCTTGCACCAACCCCCCCACTGACCCCTGTACAGCTTTTCTTAGGAACTAGACACGAGTTTTCCTATTAATTCAATTTTGACAGCTCTTTGGAGACAAAAAACCATGGTAAGTTTCCAACTTCGCATGAAGGAATAGACAGATTTTGTACTGTGCTCATACCCAGAACATGAGCTCAGCACCTGAATGGGGTCAGTCAGGCAACCCACAGGTCCCCACAGCAACCTGTCCAAAGGCAGGTCTGTCCCACACTGGCCAGTGTTTGCCATCAACCAAGGGAAACCAGTCCTGCCCATTCTGTCTCTCCCTGAGAGCAGTGGAGAGTGGTGACCAGCAAACCAGAAGTTCAAAACCAGTTCAGAGCACATTAGAGACTCATAAACCTTTACACAGTACAGATTAAAGAAAAAAAAAAAAAAAAAAAAAGCAAGTGCCCAGCCCCATCTTAAAGCAGGGTCACCATCAAGGCAGCACCTCCAAAAATGCCAATACCAGGCTCAGAATAGAAACAGAAGAGAAATTAGAATTAGAAATAGAAAAGGCAAGCGTGTTCAGCTGTAGGAGTAAGTAGATTAGCAAGATAAAGAGCAGGACAGATTAACAGAGATTAATAGGTCTTTATTGGAATTGGCTAGTACAGATTTCCTTCTATATCTTAGCAAGGATTCTCCCCCTTCCCTTCCCCAGCAGACACAAGCCCTGGCCTTGCACAGTTTAACAGAGCCCAAGTTTCCAGCACTCATCCACGAGACCCCAACACCCCTCTGCTCCCAGAGAGCCCACTGCCCTTTGCCACAGCAGGGTTTGCAGGAGAACAGTGAATTCAAGCCACACCAGCTACACCAACTCTGCCTTCAACAGCAAACAGACAAAAAGCCCTCAAGCTCAGAAATCCAGAGTTTCCTTTCAGGTCTGCTTTACCAGCTGCCTTGCACAGCATTCCAGCCAGACCCCAGGTTACCTGCCACACACACCTCCTGGTGCCAGCCAGCCCAGACTGCCCCCACCACCCCAGTGACTGACCCAGTGTCACCAGCCCTGCTCCAGAGCAGAGCCACGAGCACTGGATGCCACCACAGCCAAGCACAGACAGAGTCCAGACACCTAACACCACCCCTCACAAGCCAAAGGTAAGTAGGGGCAGCTGGGGACAGAGAGCTGGTAAGGAGGGCTGAGGGTAATTATGGCTGGAGAGGAGAACAAAGGGCTCTTGGGGCACAGCTCAGCAGCTCTGCACAGAAACCCCAACAACAGACCCAGCACTGAAGACCATGCTCAGGGCTCTGAGCCAGCAGCCCCTCCATGCCCTGCTCCTTCCCCCAGGTCCCCCAGTCTCCCCTCACCCCCCTGCTCACAGCAAATCTCCTGTTTCTGTGCTGGCCCAGAGCTCTGTGCTTTCATATTCCCTCTTTCAAGCTGCAAACAACAGCACTCAGAAACAGAGACACTCAGACCCCAAGACTCTCCTGGACTCCTGTCCCTGCCTGACCAGGAGCAGGTCTCTGTTCAGCTTTGCTGCACAAAAACACCAGAGCAAGGGTCTGGGTGGGCTCTAACCCAAACACCAGCATTACCAGAGGGCTGCCTCAGGAACAAAAGCAGGTTCAGCCTCAGGAGACAGAGTCTCACCCCACACTTGCTCTGGCACCCCAACCAGTTGTCCCCAAGAAAAGGTAAGATCAGCTCACAGCTCAGCTCCTGAGTTGCCTGCAGCACGTCCCCTCGGTGACATTCCCACTCCAGGCTGGCTCCTGGACACTGTGCTGGCACCTCTGCCAGCCATCCACCCAGAGCAGAGGACAAAGGTAGTTGTTCCATCCAACTCCAGAAGCAGAATGAAGGAGGCAGAGGCGCAGGGGAGGGTCAGTGCTGAGTGAAACAAGCCCCAGCTGGGCAGAGACCAGCCAGCACAACCACCTTCAGCTGTGCAGGGCCCCACTGCCACCCACACAGCTGCTGGGACTCACTCATTGTGACCCAAGGGCTGGCCAAGGACAGGCTGCAGCATCACCCCCTGTTCCAAGGTCCTCAACAGCCCCCCTCCAGCTGCACCCTGGCCCACGAGGCAATGCTGTCTGGGGAAGGACTGAGCAGGACAGAGAGCTCGCTCTGAGCAGCGACCAACACAAGGGCAGAGAACCTACAGCTGCACCAAGGGGGTGCAGGGGTAGGTTCAGGGGCAGGTTCACAGTCACCACAGCCCCAAATGTCTCTGGGGTACAGAACAGACAAACAGGAGGGACAGTGCAGGGCACGGGTGGCTGATGTATCTACTTCTTTTCCTGCTTCTGCTGCTGGTACCTCCTGAAGTGGGTCTGGATGGTGATGGCTGCCCTCTCCGAAGGGTCGCTGAAGAACGTGCTGTCCTTGCTGTCATCAGGGGTCACATCACCTGGGGTGACAACAGAGCACCACAGTGAGCACAGGCAGTGCCAGTGGCCCTGAACAGGCTGCATAGAGCAGGGCAGGGCTCTGGCATCCCCACCACAGGGTCAGTGGCCTCCCCAGTCCCCAGGCTCCCAGACTTTCCTCGCTGGGGAGGTCAAAGAGGCTGAAAAACTCAGAGCGTGAAACCACAACTCCACTGGCTCACAAAGACACCTCCAGGGCACAGGGAGCAGGGAACAGGAGGCAAAGTAAAGCCCAGCCTCCCTGGCAGCACTAAGCCCTCTATTTACACAGCTCCACTCCCCAAAGACAGCAGCTTCCCCACGTTTAATCACCACGTATGATGCTCACTTACTTTCGCACACACAAATAAGATTAGAAAAAAAGCCCGGCACTGTACAGCAATAAAGCTCTCATGCTGACAAATGGGAGCCCTCCCCACTCCTGCTTAATGTGGCATTAGGGAAGTATTGTGAAATTCAACAGGAACTGCATCAAAGCCACTCAGCAGTGCTCCTCTAAGCCAGTGTGTCACTGCTAAGCACCCCCCGAGCAGCCATCAGGAATCCTGGGGCCAGATGCTGCTGTATAAACTCACTGCTGTCACCTGAACCCATTTCTTTTCACAACCTAAAAGAAATTGCCAAGTAAAAAGATAAATAAGAGAAGTCCACGTTGGGAAGGGGTTCCCTCCTGCCCTGCTTAACAAGACACACCATCAGCTGTAAACCCTGCACAGTGCACAGGTCCAAGGGCAGAGGCTGAGGACCACGGGGCAGGTACTGTGGTGCCTGGCAGGAGGAGCCCTGGCTGTGTGGGCTGCCCAGAGCTCCACAGGAAACATCCCTGCCCAAGGAGCTCAACCACTGTCTGCCTGGGGACCTGCACCCACTGCAGGGCAGTGAGACCCCCAAACCAGTGACCAGGCTGGCCAGAGCTCCTGGGCCATCCAGGAGGGATGTCACAGCAGCAGCACCCCCAGCCCCCACTGCCCCTTATCCGATTGGCACCAAGAATAGAACTGCTCAAAATCCTCTTTGCTGAGCCCTTGACTTCAGCAGAGGGGCAGAGCCTTGAAGACCAGAGCAAAGAGGAAAGGGGGCTGAATTCCAGGAGGGTTTACCAGAACAAGGAGAAGAGGAAGAGGGGTTGTTTTGGGGGATAGTGTGAGTCCCCCCCAGTGTGACCCCATGGGAGTCAGTGAGGCAGGTTTCACGGGAAGAGGGGAGAAGGAATTTGCACAGCCACACATATACTGTCATATATTCAGTTATGCATCCCTGGGACATTCACTGGCTGATAGTACACATATTTACAAATATCTCACCATTAAATATCATTTAATAATGTCACAGGGACAGATTTTTGGAAGTAGAAAGACAGCAAGAAGGATGCAGGTGCTGCAGTGCCTGCTCTCCTGCTGCATCCACAGTCCCAGCCCTGAGCTTCCCCATTACCTGGGCTGGTTTTTTTTTTAATGCTTCCCTGCCTGCCCCATACCCACCTTTGTCTCCAGAAAGTGAGTAGATGCTGTTGTGCCGAGAGCTCTTTCCTCTCTAGAAAAGTAGAGAAGAAAACTAAGAGTTAGTTGTATCCCAGGCAGAGGCAGTGAGGACAGTCCCTTTCAGGCCAGCTGGGAATCTCTGAAAGGGACAGGACCAGCCCCACCAAGCTTTCCACTGTCCATTCCCTTGGGGAAACTGGAACATGATTACTGTTGTTCCCTTAAAGAGCACTGATTAATTAATCTACATTTGTGAAAAGACCTCCAAGGAGAGGCAGGAAAGAATTTTGCATCCAGACTCAGAGCTGTGAAATGTGCCAGTATACCTTGGAATGGATGTTGGCACAGATTATCCTCACTGGATCTGCATTTCAAACCAGCAAGGAGACAGGCTTGCTGGGTTTGCTTTCCCCGTTCCAGCCCCTACACTGTGAACCTGCAGCTCCCGGGATGCCAGGTCTGATAGGGGATATTTCCATTCCTAAGAACAAGCTTGAATTTGCCTACAAATACCTCTCCTGCATTTTTCATCTTATCCCATCTCCTGACATCACCTTTTTTTTTTATTTTTCCTCTTTCAGGGGGAAAGAGAAAAAAACCTCTCCCCCCTGCCCACGCCTTCTGCTCGGAGCAGCCTGCCTGGCTGGCACAGCTGCCTCCTGCAGCAGGCAGTGGCCCCCCCCGAGGCAGCTGCCCTGTGGTGCCCCCAGCCCTCACCTCGCTGTCCCGGCTGGTGCGGCGGCTCTGGGACACGCACTGGATCTGCCAGGGCAGGGGCTGGTACACCAGGTAAGGCAGGGGCTCCTCACGGAACAGGCTGGTCTCCAGCTGCACACAGAAAGGGTTTGCAGCAGGTAAGAGGACAGCAGAGAAAGGGGAAGAGCAACAGAAATTGCTGCTCCTCCACATGCACCACCAGTGACCAGAACCCTTCCTGGCACCACCCTGACGAGCAGCTCATCGGGAGGTCCTGGGGCTGCAGAGCCCACAGGGCTCCCAAACCTCCCAGCCAGGGTCTGAGCAGGCACAGAAGGCCATTCCCACCAGGATAAGTGGAGACCACTGCCTCCTCTCCCTGTCTCCACAGAGAGCAGCCTTAGACAGGGGAGAAATAAAAGGGAAGCAATAAATCCAGCCCGGACTCACCTGCCTGACCGCCCTCACCACAAAGAACAGCGCTGTCATCAGGGTGCCCAGCATGGCCGGGGTGTCCAGGGGCTCCCTCTGTCCTGGGAAGGCACAGCTCTGGGAGCAGAGCACGGTGATGTCCGAGCAGCCAGGGACTGAAGTGTCCCTCCTTGGGCAGGCAGAGACCAAGCCCTTAATGAGCTTATGGCTCGAGCTCCTCCTGGTGAAGTAACAGAGCGCTGCCCTTTTAACTTCTAATCGCCGAGTTTCTCCAACAGACATGCTGCTGGCATTCCAGGAAAAGCAAATCCCCTTCTCCACGTACACAGGCAGGGCAGTGAGCACAGACACACATGCACAGCCCAGCCCCAGGCTGGGCTCAGATCACAGCAAAACCCCCACACCAGGAGGCTCTCACAGTCCAGACAGGACTTGGGATGTCTCAGAGCTGCCCTGTGCTCTTTGCAGGAACTGGGGCAAGTCAAGGCTTGGTAGTGGTCTGTTTTCTTTTTAAGGATAAAACCATCAGCCTCCATTTCTGCATGACCACACTGTGCCTCACCAGTCCTCCAGCTCCCACAGGTGGCTGGCAGGAAGCCACAAGGGGACAGGAACAAGCCACGGGAAGAGAGAAGAACGTCACCAATCTCTCCTAATTCCTAGGGAGAGCATTACTCAGCAATCCCACCACAGGATCCCAGAAGCACCCAGTGCACTGCTGGGGGAATTCCTGCCTGCTCCCAAATACATGGGAAATCAGCAGCCACAGCCAATCTCCAGTTACACAATTTTAACAGATCCCAAGGTGCCAGAGAGAAGCTCCAGCACAACACCTTGTCTTGGTTCTGTAGTTTTAGTTTTTAAGCTTTTTCTGTCCCTGCATTTGCTACCCTGACCAGATACTTAAAAGAATAATGGTAATAAGGCCACAACGAGCTGAAGTGGTCTTGGAAACTGCCAGAAATGACCTTGACAAGACAAAACATGAGACTGCCCAGAGACAAGCAAGGGAAAGACGTGAGAGGCAAGTACAGCTGGATATCCAGAGCTACAACAAAATAGAGCTACAACCACCACCATCACACAAAACAGGCTCATGTTGATTTAATTTTGTACAAAACCAGATACAGCTGCTATCCCAGGTTTTAACAGGAAAAAGGAACATGTTTCAAACCGAGTTATTGTTAAAAAAACTGGCATTTCTCTGCAGCACTAATCCATGCTTCTCCCAACACACAGAGTGGACTCAGTGATAATGGCTTTGGCCACAGTGAGCCAGAACCATGGAGTCCCTTCTAAAACACCTGACTGGAAGGACTGCCATGTTTCCCCCAGTATCCAGGAAACTAAAAGCAAAATCCCTACAGACAGGGGTTGGTGCAATCCGACAGCAGATGGGAAACCCGTGTTTTGATCCCTCCCTTCCTAGAGAGGGCTAAGGCTGACTGAGTAATTACAAAAACTCTAAGAAAATAAGCAAAAAAAAAGTAAAATAAAATATACAAACATTCTTAAAGAGTTTTAAAATGATGCTCATCAAAAATATTATTTCTATTTGCATGTAAACATCCCCCTGCCGTGCTCACGGCGTGTGCCAGCACACACCACCCAGAAGCAGAGCAGGAGGGGGCTGTGCATCATCACCCACCCGAGGAGCACACACAGCACGCAGGGTGAGGGGCATCTCAGGAGAAATGGCTTTGAAGATCATTTTTCACAGATGGGATCCCTTGAAGTGCAGGCGTCCTCATCAGGCAAAATGGCAAGTGGCTCGGCATCTTTTTAGGGCATAAAATATTTAGAGTCAGCTTGGAGAAAACACTGACAACAGACAACCAAACACCACATTCCTGCTCAGCAGCACGAAATCCTGACCCCTCCCCACTGGGTAGAGCAGCACCATCTGCCCCCTGTATCCCAGGGGGCTGGGATACACTCTGGACACGGCCTTTCCCAAGGAACACGACTGCAGCCACCCAGGGAGCAAAGCCACGAGCCACCACCTTGCAGCTGAGGTCCAGGAGCTGCTCACCCCCACCCCTCAGCCAGCTTTCCAGTCTCCAGAGCCCATCCCACAACTCTCCTCTCCCAGGATCCCCGTGGAGCTGCTGCAGGAGCAGCCAGGCCAGGCTCAGGCTGGATGGGCTCCCCAGCCCTGCCCAGGGAATGTACAGACAGGGCTGTATATACAGACAGAGCCCAGCTGCTGAGCTGAGCCCTGGATCCCTCTCCCAGGGCAGGAAGGACGCAGGTGGGGCTCTGTCTTGACATTCACTGCAGACTGAGCTCCTCAGCAGTGCCTGCACCAGCAGACACTCCTCACACCCCCCTGCCATCCCTGCTCCCGTTGCCATTGGCACATCCATGGCATGGGAACAGAGCTCCCACAGCTGCTTGGCTGAGCAGCTCTGGCCAGTCTGGCACAGAGAGGAGCAGGGACTGCTTGTCCAACGCTGCCATGGAGAGCCACTCCTGGCTCAGTTCCTGTTGCTTCCACCCCAAACAAGCAGAACATTCCCCAAGAGCCAGAATCTGTCATTCCCTGATTTTGTCCCCAGACTCTGCACCATTTCACTGCTCCTTCTCCCTGCTCACACGTGCCACAGGCCAGCTGACACGGCCCACCTGCCATGGAGCATTTGCTGGGCTCATTTCCTGACACGTTTCCTCCAGCACAGCCTCAGCTGGATTCAAATCCTCCCCCTTGACCAGTTACTCAAAGCCCTCCATGATTCACAGCTCTGCCTCACCACTGCTAGAATACTAATGAGGGAAATGTTGATTTATCGAAGCCCTGATATGTCACCGCTGGATTAAATAGTCTATAAAGTATATTTGGACACATTACAGGATTAGAAGAATCCACCTGGGAAGTTTGCTTCCTCCTTCCTCCACTCTCTTGCAAAGAGACTTGTTTTCAAGGACACAAAGACTCAGCAGTGCTGGCTGAGTGGGCATCACTGAGACCCAGCACACCACAGGGAGACCCCCACCACCTCTCCAGAGAAAACCCCACCTTTCAGTAGTGGTACACCTTAATTTGCCTGTTTTCATCCATTCCCAGCTGGAGGAGGCTGGGGCTGGTGCTGCTGGCCGGGGGCTTCTGTGCACGTGGGGAGAGAGGTCTGGCAGTGGGGTGAAGGAAAAGCCTGGCTTAGAGCAGGAATTAGCACACCTGAGCACAGCCAGGGCAGGTACTGAGGTACGGAGCCAGCCTTGTGCACACATGCTGTATTTAGCCTGCTGCATCCCAGTCAAACGGAATTAAAGGGGGATTAGGGAATTCAGAGGTGCACCAGGCTCAGGACAGCACAGAGGCCCCAGGGATTTGCTACTTACAGTGAACACTGGAAGAGACACCAACATACCACACACAGCCTGGAAACATCCCTGCTAACAGCACAGAGAGGTCTTGCCCTCTGGATCCAACCTCATGCTGCAAGATGCCTTGAAATGGGAGAAGAGCTCCAGGAGGAGCCCAGCCCTTGTAGCCACCCCATGTGCCAGGTCAACATGTCTCCAGGTGCCCTCACTTCATCCTGGGCTGCTCAGCAGGGCCTGCCCATGGCAGACCCCCTTCGTCCCTGCCACCTCCTCCACTCTGCACTGTTTGGTTCACATTTTTTAAATTCTCACATTACCAGCTCTAACTGCTCTTTTATGGCAGAGCAGCATCCCTAAAGAGCATCACAAGCAGGGAAAGGAAGGGAGGAGAATTCCTCAGTCATGTACAGCTCAAGGAGCAGCAAACAGGTCGCTCATGCTGTAACTGCTGAACACCACATTCCCTTGCAGAACCAGACACTAAAGTAAAAACTGCTGTTCAATGCTTTGGTGCTCCCAGTTCACTCACCTCCTCCTGCCTGTTGCAGGGAGCAGGAACACAATTAAAGGCCAGACCCAGGTAAAGGATACGCTTTTGAGTCCTTCCTGAAGCTTTTCAGCCATTTCTTGTTGCTCTCGATCATCCCTTCGATGCTCGTCTTCCCCGGCTCACGGAGCCTGGAATGCTGCAGCTGCCGGATTTGTTCACTGTGGCACATGAGAGAGAGTGAGGGGGTGGCTGGGAAAGAGAGGTCTGGGCAGAACAGATGAGAAAGTGATGGGTTGTTATAGGAGGAGCCGCTGTTACCAAAAAGCCATCTCCTCACCTGAGCACGTGGCAGTGAACAGCTAATGTGACAACTTATTATTATTTTTAATATGTAATTTGTTATTGTTACTTTTAATATGTAACATGTTGTCACCAACACGTAATTTACAATTTGTTATCTGCTTGCTATGTATGTGACCCAATAATCACCCCAGAGAAATGACAGCAGCACAGTGGAACATCTCAAGGAAGAAGACCCTTACTCTGCAGGTATGTATCCCAGCTTGTTGTCCAGAGGCTTGGGATTCCCACTGAGCGATGAGATCCCATCTGGAAAACAGACATTAAATACAGACTCACCAAAATCAACATTCCTTATCACTCCTTATCCCATTAGCACCCTTCCTATCAGCAGCTCCAGTGCATCTGCCCTTCCAGCATTGGAAGGGTGAGACAGCCAGAACTTGCAGGGCTGAGAAATCAAAAGCTGAAGGCAAGGAAGAAGAACGGATTAAGGACAGGAGACTCACCTGGGAAATACCTGTGCCATTTCTCTGCCAGGATGTTGTCCACTGACTGCCCTGAGAGGGAGACACCAACGCTCAGCCCACTGTTCCAGGCCCACCTGTCAGTGGAAGGCACCCTGGAAATATCCCCCAGGGAGCTGCCTGCCTGCAGGCCTGCCAAGGAGGAATATGTGGACAGAGGGATGCCATCATGGGCTGTCGAGGCCAAGAGAGGAGTGTGGTGATGGCTCAGGGAGTCCAGGACCCCCAGGACCCCGTTCAGCTCACTGGTGATACACTGCAGAGAGTCCCTCAAGTGCTGGATCTTGTCCAGCTGGGGGACAGGCCACAAATCCGTCCTCAAGTCAACTGAAGAAAGAGAGGAGAAAAAAGGGGTCGCAGGCAAGTGCTAACAAGAGCAGCCTTTGTGCAAGCAACCCAACCCTCCTGCCCCTCCTCCCCTGCACAACTCCAGCTACAGGCAACTGCAGGCCAACAAAAAGCACATGCAGCAGAGAGGGAATTGCAGCAGCCTCTCCTGCCTTGGATGTGAGGAAGGGGAAACCCAGACTCCTGCAGAAGAGCAATACAGCTCTGCAGCAGCAGAGGGAAGAGCTGCAACCAGATCTTACAATGCACTGAGATTTCAAGGGCAAGTTGGTGCACAGTCTCCATCCCTCTTATCTGCCACTACAGGCAGGAAACAAGTTTTTCCAATCAAGTTTCATGCACAGAGCAGTCCCAACCATGGGGACCAGACCTGCCTTAGACACCACTGAGCACAGGTGAGAACATCATCAGAGAGGTGCAAGGCAAAGCCAGAATAGGTCTAGAGCCTCACAGGTTGGGCACAGCACACCGAGCCAGTCAGGCACTTACATTTAGGCTGACACAGTTCTCCAATGGATGCACTCTCTGTGTCCTCAGAGTCACTCAGATCAAAAGTCACCACCTTCTTGCAGGCAGCACTCTTCAGTGTATCCTCATCTGAGAGCTGCTCAGGAGGAAAACAAAGCAACAAAACCTGCTGTATCATCCCTGAAACATAAAAGCTGCTGGAAATCTGCCTACAGCTTGTCTACTGAGTCAGGCACAGGTCAAGTGAAGGCAAACTTGTCTTCAGTCCCTGACAGCAAAATCTGAGTACCAAGAGACTGCTTAGGCTCTGAAGTGTGAGAGGCCAAATCCAACAGCCATGTGAACTGGCCCTTCTAGACAGGAGGCAACGTGTTTTGTGCTTTAAATAACTCTCAGAACTCTTGCAGGGTTGAGTTCCCTCTTTGCACCATCCAAAGTCTGTGCTCTTGCATCTGCTGCTGCCCTGCCCAAGGCCACGTGGTCCCAGGCAGACCAAAGACATTCCAAGGTTTGCCTTGGTCAGGAGAGCAGACTCCATCCCAGACCTTGTTTTCTCTAGGCTCTTTTCCAGGCTGCTCTCTAGAGCCACACACTCAACAGTCTCTTGTGATCTCACAGAATGTGTTTCAAAATCCAGCTCTGCTGGCAAGCTCCAGTCTCTGGCCACCAGCTAAAGGGTCCTCACAGGGACCACCAGTCCCTCAAGCCTCCAGCCTGGGGGAGGAGGCCAAGAGCTCTGGGCAGGGGGAATGCAGCTGGGAAGACCCTGGGAGGGATGCTGGTGTTACCTCCTCCAGCAGTGAAGACTCCAGCTGGCCGAGCTTCTCCTCCTTCTTCTGCAGCAGCACCTGCCCTTTCTGCATGGCCAACTTCATCTTGTCCAAGTGCTTTGCCTCCTGCAGGGGATCAACAGCCAGGCGAGGAGGGAAATTAAACCAGAATGACAAGAAATGATCTATGTCAGCAGTCAGGGTGACTTTCATTATCTCAATCTGCTCAGCACAGGAGTGAAATTGGAGTGCTGGAGTGAAATTGCCCCCAAGTCCTCGACAGCTCGGGAAGTGGTGTGGACAGCGAGCAGAGCACATGTTTTAAAGCCCAAGGAAGAGAAGGTTTTACTTCCAACCCCCACTTCCAACAGGGTCAGCACACCTGCAGAGCCAGGAATTGATCCCAGGGCTGTGGGATTGTTTGTGCAGCCACAGTGTCCACCCCCTGTGAACGAGCTCAGGGCTCACCTCCTCCAGGTTCTGGCGCATGCCCTCCAGGAGCTGGGAGCTGTGGGGATCCTGCAGTGCCTCCTGTGCCCTCTGCAGGTCCTGGCGCCACTGCACCCTCGCAGCCTTCAGTGCTGAGTGCCTCCTCCTCATGGAGCAGGTCTGGTGCCGCAGGAACTCCTTGGCACTCCGGAGGGAGGCCCCTTCCGCAGAGATGTAGCTCCGGACACTAGAGCAGAGAGGCAGGTGTGAGTCCTGGCTGCCTGTGCCCTCCTGCACACCTCACACAGCACCTCCCACAAACCAGATTGTCAGTGCACCGTGTGTGAATCCAAGCCAGAGCATTTGCTTGGAAAACCAGAGCGAAAAGAAAGGCCTTCTGGCACGTGGATACTCACGGATCACGCTGGAAGTCACTTTCCTCGTGGCTCTGAGAGGCTGAGGAAGCAAGTTCTCTGGATGAGGGCTGAGGAGGTAAAGCATTTCAGAAATTAAGAAACATGTATGGGAAACAGAACCCCAGGGTTCCTGTAAGAATTCCATTAGGAGCAAAAACTTGGAATGACATCACCATGGTACTGCCTAGATCCAAAAACAGTCCCTGGGATGTTCTTCATGTGATTTTTGAAGGAGAGACAGACATTTCTATTCCAACTCAAACCCTGCTTTTGACTCCAGTATCCCACACTCCTCTCCACCCACTAATAACAGATAGAAATCAGCAAATACTACTGAACACAGTGGCAAAGAGAAATGCATCCCCTCAAATGATTTCACACAGAAGGAACAAAAGCTGGGATTTTCAAGAGAGTTACAGCCTCAGATCTCACAAAGCAAACACCTTCAGAGTCTGCTTTACTCACAGCTTGAGTACTTTCTCTCAGGTCTTCAATACGGAGCTCAGCTTGCTTTCCTGGAGACTCCACACTCTCTTCTGCCTCCAGTTCTTTCAGAGTCTCCTGCCTGCTCCTGACTGCTTCCTCCAGCTCACTGCCACAGGAAAGGGAACAGTGGAGGCACTTGATTAGCCTGCAGTCCATCCTGGCTGCAGTGGTGTCCAGATTCCAGGAGGGAAAGGGCCACAGGTGTGTAAGACAGCACCAGTGTTGGTTCTGTGCCAATCATAACCCCTGGCTGGGCAGGGGAACTGCTTCCCACCCTTCCCCAGCAGCTCAACCACCTCAGGAAAGTCTCTGCATTTCAGTGCTCCTCTCACAGCACCTCACTAACCACACAAGGCAGGTGTGGAGGAGACAAACAAACCCGAGGAGCAGAGGTAAAGGAGCAAATTCCCACCCTGAGCTACTGAGGGGGAGGGAAACTGCTCCTACCCACCCGATGCGCCTCTGCAGCCTCTGGCTGCGGGTCTGCAGCAGGTCCACCTGGGCCTCCAGCTCAGCCTTCTGGTCCTGCAGCTCCTCCAGAGACTTCCTCAGCTGCCTCACGGCCTCGAGGAGGCTGCCATGCTCCTTCCTGCTCTCCTCCAGGCGCAGCTGAGAGGCCAAAGCAGCTTCCTAGAAGAAAACAAAAAAAATCCCTCATGGTCATTTCCCCAGAACCAAAATAAGAGGCACACACAGCACACGAGGGCTCGCTGCCTGCACGGCTCACAGGGGTCCAGAGCTGCACACACACACACCCCAGTCCTGGAAAAGCAGGACTGTCTCTTCTCTTTGGGAAACAGCTCAGAGTTAATCCACCTCCCAGTGGGATGGCACTCCAGACTGGGGCAGGGAGGGATTTTCAGCCTCACGGTTTAGAAGCAGCCCCTGTCCAGAGCTCAGGCATACATACATCCCTTTCCAGCTGTGTCCTCCTGTCCTCATCCAGCAGCTGCTGCCTTTTCCTTCGCAGGTCCTCCTCCTGGGCACAGGTGAGAGAGCAGGTGAGTGTCAGAGCCAGGAGTCTGAGCACCACCTCAAGGACAGACGTCAGGCCCAAGTTTCAAAATCCCCAAGGACTGTCAGATTTGCTTCATGATCCCTCTGCCCCTCTCACAGTCACTCACTATCCCCCAAAGCACTGAGCAAACCCACAGCTCAGGCTTTCACTGCAAACACCAGCCCTGAGGCTGCACCACCAGGAATGCTTAGCCCTGCTCTGACCTGTGATGGAAGTTACCTGCAACTGGGACAGCAGCAGAAGCCCTGGCTGAGCATTTCTGACCAGCTCCCCATGAGGAAGCAGCCAAAGGACTGGCACAGGTAAGGGAACCCCTGTGAGCCCACCAGGCCGACTCACCTGGCTGAGGAGCTGCTCTGATCTGGCTTGGAGGCTCTTTGCACGTATTTCAAGCTCGTTCTCCGCATCCTGGATTTTTCTTTCCTGCACAGACACACTGACTTAAAGAGAGAATGGTACAAATTCCTCCCTCACCTGGCAGAGCTCTGCCACAGGGGGAACAACACAGGCTGGGAAGCACGACCTGTTACTCGTGTCAGTGCCCCTGGGCTGTGGAGGGTGGCAGGGGCACGAGGTGTGGGGTACCCTGGGCACCCCCAAGCAGCCAGGTCACACGGAGCAGAGGGGTGCCCCTCACCTTCTCCCTGTGCCTGTGCTTCAGGTCAGTGAGCCTCCCCTCCAGCTCCTCCTGCAGAGCCTTCACCTCGGCGTTGTGGGACTGCCAGAGCTGCAGGGTCTCACTCTGCACCCTCTGCAGCAGCTCTGACCTCCGCCTCCGCTCCTGAGGGGGGAGAGGAAAGGCCCTCAGTGCAGCACAGGGCTCTCACAAGTGAACAGACCCATGGGACACTCTCTGGAGAGCGGTACCTCCTCCTCAAACTGCTCCTTAACCCGGGCTAAGGCCTCCCGGTGCTCCTGTCTCATCCTCTCCATCCTCCTCTCGTGGTCTCTCTCCACCTCGTGCCGTTTCTCACTCATGAGCTCGCTGAGCTGTGGGGATGAAAGGGAAAGATGTTCCCTTTGAAGGACAGCACTGCATGACAGGGAACCCCCAAGAATCAACCTCCCACACGAGCCCAGGGACTGAAATCCAGAGTGTGATCAGGCTGTGGTCTGGGGAGCACAAAGGCTTCACCCCAGTGAGGTGAGATATCCTCTCCCCTAAGGCACCACTGTCACCCCTGGGCAGGGGTCTCAGACCTCACCACACCCCTGGGGAGAGAAGGTGGGTGAACACTCACCTCCCTCTCGTATTCCTTCACTTGGAAGGCTTTTTGCTGCACTTTCTGACCCGCTCTCTGCAAGTCTTCACGCAGCTGAGCCTCCTGGCTGCTCTGTGCCTCTGCTAGCTGGGTTTGCAGGCTGGAAATGACCTGCCATGAAAGCCACCCACAGAGACTCATCACCCTTCCGACAGGCTCCATTCAGTGCCCTCCTACAGGGAGCCAGCAGCACGGCAGAGCCCTGCCTGCAGTCTCACCACCCCCTGCCTGGAGCATGGCCAAATGCTGAGCCAGACCAGAACCACGGTGAGGAAGTGGAAAAAAAATGAATGCCGCCCTCCCTGGCCACCTTTGGTGACAGTGTGTGAGGAAAAACCCAACAATTTACATACTAAGGACATCGTCTTTACCTCACGATGCTTCTCTTCTGCTGCAGACTTCAGCTGCTGGAGTTCACCCGCAAACTGTTCCTCCAGCTCCTCTACTGCCTGCGGAAACACAAGCAAAACAGTCTGGGGACATGATGGATTTGCAATTAAATTCTATCCATAAGCATCAAAAAGAACAATGGTAACCCCCTTCCAAACTGGATCACGTACAAGGTGCCTTTACTCTCTCTGTGCTTTCCCCCTCCCAGGGGTTTCGATGGATCTCAATCATGCTGTGCTCGAAAAACTAGAAACTGCCCCATTCAAGGACTCCCCATGTCCCTGGAGGACTAAAGCTGTACCCAAAGTGGTGTTTGGAGCTGATAAAGTGGTTTCATTTAGTTCTGATCTGATAACAGAGCTTCGTTTAGCTTAGCAAGACACACAACTATCCTGCTCTTGTCTTCAAATTCAACGTGGCAATTTAAATAATTGTTAGTTAATCACCATTGTAATAACAATCGGGGGAGTTCTCCCCTCCTCAGCGTGCCCCTAACAGCCCACTTGGCACCTTCCCTTTGTGCTTTAAGTGCATCATAAACACACAGGTGTGATTTAAATCCCAGCGTTTCAGCATTGCAATGCCAGCCAGGTCAGCAGGAACAGCTCAGGGCTGACCCTGACGTGTAACAAAGATCTCACCTTCTTCTTCTCCCTGTCTAACCTCTCCCTGACCTCGCTCAGGAACTGTTCCTTCTCTCGTTCCAGCTCCCTGATCTCTTTCTGCTGGGCTTCCTCCATTTCCAGCTTCATTTCCTCCAAGGCAAGCTGCTGCTTCCTCTCCAGGCTCTCCTTCTCCTTCAGCTGCTGGGATTCCCACTCTTCCCTTAGTTTCTGCAGCGTGGCCTCCTGCTCTGCCCTGGTAGGTTTGTAACAAGGACACAGAAGTCAGGATTCAGTCCTGCCCAGTCAGGGCTCAGACCTGCTGCCACAGCAGGGAAACAGCTCTGAACCTCCCCTCTGAGCAGCTGCTGGAGACGTGCAAGATCCTTCCCTCCCAGCCCAGCCCGGTTTGTATCCCCGGGGATGGCAGCACAACTTCTCACCTCATCCTCTCCTCCTCTGCCTCGGTCTCTGAGGCAATCTTGGCTCTCAGCTTTGTCAGTCTCTCAGCTTCTTCCTCTCTGACACGCAGCTCTTCCTCCTCAGAAACCTTTGCCAAGTCTTCTTCTGGAGTCCTGGGAGATAAGCAGCCAGAAAGAAAAAAGGTTCAGGAGGTTTTAATATCTTCCAATCACCTCCCCAAGGGCTATAGCTCAGCTGCTGCTCCCACTTGGCTGTACCTGCCCAAATTATGCTCTCTCAGGGCTCCAGATCTTTCATTTTCCCCACACCTGCAGGACCTGCTGCTGGCACAGGAGATGCAGCCCCAGCATCACACCTGAGCAGTGTGGTTTTAAAACACACCATATCACCACAGGCTGCACTTAGTTCGGGGATTTTTTTTGTAGGTAAATGAAATCAACTCTCATTAAATGGATGCAGGCTCCCAGGCAAGGTACCTGGATGCATAAGTACATCTGGAAGCTCCATATTTCCTTTTACTACATGTTTTCCCCTTCAGGTGCATTTTCTGCATCTTCCTTCACACCCAGACTGCATCCCCAGGACATCTCATGTCAAGATGCTGTTTCTGGCTGCTCAGCATGCTAAGAACAGAAGCATCAAGTCCACCAAGGCATACAAGCCTCGAGAGAAAAATTCCCCCAGGGAAAGGACACAGCTCCCAGTGTTGCTCTCAGATCCCAGGTTTCACACAGCCATCCCTTCTGCCCTATCCCTGGAAGCTTTGTTTGGAAGTCCCTCTGTAAAACATGCAGCATCAGAGCTCCAGATAGACCCTCTGGGGTAACCTCATCTCCTCTAATGCTCCCATTTCCAGTCCTGTTACGACCATTTAGCCCAGGATTTGAACATCTGCCAGGTGGCAAAGCTCCAAGCACTGAACTGGAAACTTCTCCCAGGTTAAACATAAGAGACAAGTTCCAAAGGCTGCGTGTGCATGGAATCAGAGCTCATCTCACAGGAGGTGGCAAGATGCTCTCCTGTCAGTGTTGGAGAGCTCTTTCCTGAGGCTGCCTGTGCTCTGACAGCAGGGCACTGTCCCTCCCAAGGTGTGCAGATCCTCATGTACAGGATTGTCCAAGGTCCACACTCCTCCTCCTCCCTGAGAGCCTGGATCTTGCTCCTTTCCCACACCTCTGGGAAGCAGCACCACTTCCAAGGTGGTGGCTACCACAGCACAGGTCTGTGACCAGCAGCAATGAAATCCCAGCTTGGAAAGGCTCAGGGGAGGTGGAGTAAAAAAGGCAAGTACCTGAGGGATTTTTCTTTTTGCTGATCAAGCTTCTCTGCTTCCTCCTCCTGCCTTGTCTCCTCCTGGAATTGCTGAATTTTCTTCTCCTTTGCTTGAAATAAATGAATTTCCTCTTGCTCAAGCTCTGTCTCCACATTCTTGGCTATTTCCTCCAGGGATTCTTCTCTAGGCTGGTTCAAGGACTGCTGGTGCTTGATTTCCTCCTCAGGTTGCCTACCAAAGAGAGAGAGGTCCTTTGGCAAAAGGGCGACAGAAAACGGAGTAACACAAAAGGAACAGCAACATCCCCCCCAGAGAGTATCAAAAAAAACCCCCAAAAATCTCAGAACCCCCCTAGTCCAGAAGCCTCACTCAGGCCCACCACTGGTGGATCATCAGCTCTGACTGATAAACGACACCCAGCCCCAGCAGCAGTCCTGAACAACTCGGATTTTGGCCCACCAGAGCTCACCTTGTGAGGGCAATACTAGATCATGAAGGATCTAGTAGCTACAAAGCCCTGGCCAGGCTGGCAGGCACAGGAGCAGATGCCACCAGCACCTGCTTCCAGCCCAGGGATTGGTGCTTCTGATGGACAAGGTATTTCTCTGCAATTGCAACCTGAAGTGTGCTGGGAGTTTGCCAACTCCAGGCAAAAGAAAGCCCCCAGCACTCCAAAAATTCAAACCCAGTCTGGTTCTAATTAAGTTTTTTTTTTTTCAGACAGACAGCAGCAAAATTATAAGGTCTGAGAGAGGCTGAAGGGGAAGGAGGGGAAAATTGAGATTAGTGTATGAAGAAAAATTTTCATTCTTTGCTAGTGCAGGCTGGAGCAGGAAGGTCTCACTGTGCTCTGAGACTGCCAGCATAAGGCAGAGTGACTTCTGTTCTGCCAGGAATCAGGGAAGTAACAGCCCCAGTTATAGAGCCTCGAGTCAGAAGAGAAAAGGTCACTTCTGCAGCCATTAGCAAAAAGAACAAGACAGGAAGGTAGTGGGGTTCTGCAAAAATCCTGCTTCACTGGTGCTCCCCATAATGCCACCTGCAGCAGGTGTCCTCTGCTCTGCAGAGCAATTCAGCCACTTCCACCTTTTCATCATGTTCTTCCTTTTGCCCCAGTTCCTGCTCCAAAGGGGATCCAGCACACACAGGTTTGCACAGCACCACAATTCCCAGCAGAACAGGGGAGACACTGCACAGGCCTCCACAGCACAGATCCTTCTCCCCCACCTTGTCCCAGGAGACGCTGCCTAATTTTTCCAGTTGCATCTGCTGATGTGTCATCTGCCACAGAATGCAAAGTCAGCACAATCACAGGGACTGAGCTCCTCTGTCACAGAGGAGCTGGAGCTACAGATCCACAAAAACCATCGGAATTGCAGCAACAGAAGGGTGGCTCGGGCAGGAGCTCTGACCTCAGCGTTTCATTATTTCAATGCTGTTCCTAGTGGCTGTAAAATTGGGGTGACTGGTTGGGTTTTTGCTGTCCCCCCATCTCAGCACCACTCAAAGCCTTTCTCAGGCAGGGTGGCACTCGTGGCCTCGCCAGCGACTCTGGCACGGAGGAGGCTCTCCCAAAGACAGGGCACATGGCTCCTTCTCACCCCAGAGTCCTGAGCCACAGACCCCCAGGGCTGAGCTGCTGTTCTGGCCCTCCCCAGCACAGACTGCTCACCTGGCACCCCACAGCAGCCCAGCTGCTGGGATGTGCACACGGAGCTGCGCCGCGCCCACCAAACCGCAGCTCCCGCTCACACGCGAGCCCAGCCAGCACAGAGGGGGACAAAGGGACACAAGCTGTCACAACCACGACAGCAGCGACTGAAAGGAAGCCCTTACGTGTCCCGTGGGGCAGACAGCTCCTCTGGATCCTTCGGGCTGCCCAGCGATCCCTCCTCCCGCTCCAGGGCCGCCGCCTCCTCCCCATCGGGGTTCTCTAAACCCAAACACTCCTCTGGTGTCTCACAAGCACCGAGATCCCTCTCGCTTTTGCAGCACAAAAAGAGGGGACAGAAGGCCATGTTAGCTCAGCTCAGTCTAGTGGTTGCTGCAGGTGGACAAGGCAGGGGATGACAGGACACACAGGTGACAGAGGTGGCACCAAGCCACGGCTGCCAACAGGACACAAACACCCAACACGGGGCTGCCGAAGCCACAGGGAAGCTCCACACCATTCCCACCACCTCATATCAGACTAACAGGCAGCTGAGGATGTAACAGGTGCCGGTCTCAAAATGCTGGATGCCTTCCCTGGGTTATCCCCCCCCTTTCCAGGTTCTTGGAGAATGTCCCCAAGGTACATCAGCCCTATCAGCAACACTCACACTGCTGTCCAAATTGCAGATGGAAGTGTTGGCAGGCATGTTTGTATCTACAGTCCTGCTTCATCTTGGAAGTACAGAAAGGAGAGACAAGGCAAGCACAAGCAGCTTTACAGGCAGAGAGGAGAGGATGCTCAGCTGGCAAGCAGGTATCAAGTGATAAAGAGAATTCCTGCAGGCAGAACACGTTTTTGGGGACCCTCACACAAACAGCTTCTCCAAGAACAAGGCTGCAAATCCCATGTCACTCAGCCAATCATTAAGGTGGGCTGCAGTTTCTTCTGCTCACAAGTTTTCCTGGCACAGGCAACAGCTCCTTGGTTCCCAGAGCCCTGGAGAACATGTAACTCTGCGTGGAGGCCAAGAGCTTTGACACAGCTCATCTGTAAATGCCACACTGCAGCTCTCCAAGGAGGGGGGGCTCAAGGGAGCAGGGAGCTCACTGCTTAGCACAGTTTTAAACAAATCACCACAAACAGGCTGAAAACAGCTCTGCTAGACAGCCTAGTCCTCATGGTAACTGAGGGTCGGGAAGCCAGCATTCCTCTTGGGGCAACAGCTGGTGAGCTGTCCACATACCAGGATATAAAACAGCTTAATGCTTACACCTGGTCCAGGTCACCTCTGTGGTGGCCTAGAGAGAAGAGAACTGTTCACATCAGAGCTGGACTCTCCTGGCACCACAAAAAGGTGCCAGGCTGGCCCTGAGAGCCCTCAGGTACAGGCTCTGCCCAGGGGGGAGCTGGCAGCCCAGCAGGACCAGTGCTGAAACGAGGGGCTGACTCAGAACCAGAACAGTCATCAGGCAACAGCCAACGACCACATCCTCCCTGGCTCAACAGCACAGGGCCCAGCACAGCGTGAACAGGTTCAGACCCTCCTGGCAAGAGCGTGACTTTTGGAGCTTTCTAGAGCAGTCAGGGAGCTGTAAGGGAGACAGAGGAGCTGTAAGGGAGACAGAGGAGCTGTAAGGGAGACAGAGGAGCTGTAAGGGAGACAGAGGAGCTGTAAGGGAGACAGAGGAGCTGTAAGGGAGACAGAAGGCAGAGCCACAGCTGGAGCAGCCACCAGGAAATGATGGACAGGCAGTTTCACTGCTCACCCAGCCAGAAGTGGTGCTGAGAGAGTGCTGAGGGGGTGGCAGGAGAAGGGAGAGGTTTAGTGGGAAAGACCCTGTGAGAAGCTGCAGCACCTCAGGGTGTTGTACAGGGGACTCCTGTCCAGGTCACAGTGAGCAGAGCAGGGAGGACAAGGCAGGAAGGGCACCAGGAGCCAGAGCTGCCCATGCCTCCTGAGTTGCTCTGTTTGAACCATACCTCGCAGGAGCTTTTGTTCTTTTGCTTTGCTCTTCCTCTGTACTGGCTTTGCTTTGGTCTTTTTCCTCTTCTCCCAGCTCCTGGGCCTGCAGGTAAAAGCAAACAGGGTGGAGTTTGTGGTTCCTTCACCATTAAAGACCTTACAGGGGGTTCTGCTGAAGGTCCATGGAATCAGCACTGAGCCCAGGGACCACACAGATCCACAGGCTGTTCCAGAATGTTGGATGTGCCAGCCTCCTCTCCTGGGGGTAAGCAAGGGGCTCCAAACATCACAGGAATGCCCTGCAGGAATGCTTCCAGAAGCACAAGAAGCCTGGGAGCTCAGCTGTCTCAGTACAGAAGATGAACTCCCTGCCAGCACTAAACACTTGGGACACAGGTTTGGCTTTTACCTGAAGGTCATTTCACAGTCCCAAGTAACACTAAACTTCCTGAAAAATGTAGGACGAAAATCTCCTACAAGAGAAATGTCACACACAAACTAACGTGGTGGGGCCATAAAACAAACTGATGTGTTGGCTGGGACCAGAATCACATCAGGGCTCAGTCCTGCCTCCCATCCTGGCTCTAGGGCAGCTTGTGCTGGGCAGCACACACACAGTCACCAATCCAGGGATTTCTGCCTCTAGGACACATCAGGGTGGGCACTGCCCCCTGAGCAGCACCCTGAGCATTCAGTTGGCTTATTTATGACACAGGAAATACTGGAAATATGAATAGCCAACATTTGAATGTGAAATAGTATCACCTGCTCCTTTCCCCACCTGCCAGCTCCCAGATCCCTCTGTCCCCACAGCACAGGGGGAGGGAAAGGACTTCCCTCCTCACCTGCCAGCTGGGCTCACCCTCCCTGCTGAGAGTTTGGGTCCCCAAAAACATCCCATTCATAAATTCTTGGTGACCACAGACCCAGCAGGTGAGCCCAGCCCCTCCTGTGTGTGGAGCAGGGCCAAAACAACACAGAATTAAAACAGCAGTAATTTATGCAAATGTTCAGTGGAGCAAACAGCAGAAGGATTCCCTGCAAGTGCTGTCACCTTCCATCACATCAGCCTGGGCAGAGCTCTGCAGCAGCCCCCCACCCCCAGCCCCCCTCCTGCCCCTGTAACTAATGACTCCAATTCCCGGGAACGAGGAGCTCAGCAAATGTTTCCTCGCTCAAAATGGGCTCTGTCACTGCTGCCTGGGAACGGGAAGGAGCCAGACAAATGGAGAAGGATAACAGTCACAGGGCACCTCTGCTGAGCCCAGGCATGGGCCTTCTGCTGCCCCTCTACCCCACAGGGCAGTCCCTCCCCAGGAATCATGGGCTGCAGGAATCTCTGGACACATTTGGAAGGTGAAGACAGCACTTGTCTGCAGGAAATGAGGGCAGATTTTAAGCCCTGTCTGTGGAATTGTCAGATCCTTGCCCCTCCTGCCCCAGCTGCATCCCCAGAGGACACCTCACACGCTCAAGACACAAAAACAGTTGTGTGAACAACAGGAATGACAGACCCTGGGCCATCTCTTCCCTCTGCACAGCACAGATCCCAAGGGACTCAGCAGGAGCATCTCACGTCAGCTGGGATCATGCCTGCATCCCACTCCTCACCCTTGTCCCCCTGGGCACAGCAAGGTGCCAGCACTGAGCACTTCAGACACAGCTTTGCCTTTGTCCTGAAGTCTGGGCACTGCCCAGGCTCCCCAGGGCAGCGGGCACAACCCCAAGGCTGCCAGAGCTCAGGGAGTGTTTGGACAACGCTCTCAGGCACAGGGTGGGATTGCTGGGCTGTCCTGTTCAGGGCCAGGGGTTGGATTTAGTGTGATCCCTGTGGGTCCCTGCCAACCCAGGATATTTACATTCCATGATCTGCATCTTGCACTTTCAGTCTCTGGTAGGGGAAGGGTGGAAGGAGCAGCCTTCCCTCTGCCAGCAGAGCAGCCAGGTCTAGCAGGACACATCCCACAGAGCCTCTGCAGCCACCACAGCTCCTGCCAGACACACACCAACCAAACCCCTCCCCTTCTGTGCTCGTGGAGCTTCCAGAGGTGTCGTTTTTTAACAACAGAACATTTTGCCAGTACATTCAAAGCAAGGCAGGCTCCTTACACATGGAAGCAGGCACATTCCTACAACCAGAGTCATTCCAGCCGAGCCTCTGTGTACAGACACAAAAGAGCAGCTGCAGTTCTGCAGGGAGCACCATTTCACACCCAGCCCTCCCCAAACAGGGCTGTAATAAACTCCAACGTGGCTGCTCCAGCAAGCATTTGCATGCACAGTGCCTGCACTGCAGGGAGGGAGAGGGGGAACACAGCAGGCATATGTTTTGTTTTCCCTTCACATCTGATTATGCTCATTATTAGGCACAAGAGGACAGGTGTATCCTCCAGACACAACCTCACAAACCGGATTGCTCCTCTCTGCTGGACAGGTGGGGAGTTTGCCACTCAGGGTCTCCTCCAGAGCAGCTGATCACTCACAATCAGCACAAGGCTGAGTAACCCCAGCTGGATCCTGCCCTCCACAGCACTCCCAGCCAGCCGGGATGGAGCGGGAGAGCTCCACAGGAACGTGGGGCTCAGGAAGCCAACTGGGCAACGTGCTGGGAAGACAAGGGTAAACCTGAGATACACAGCAACCTCCAGTCAGAACTGCCCAGCCACTGCTGCATCCCAGGCTAACACAGCACAGGAGCACAGGCATATGCTCACACAGTGCCACAGACTCCCTGAAAGGAGCCCATTTTCCCTCCACATGAAAGCAGGCAAGACAAACCAAATGCTTAAAAATAAGCTTCCCTCTACCAAAATCTGTCAGAGGGAGTTAACCTCCTTTTCTTCCCATTGATTCTATCGTGTTTCTGCTACACAAATCCTTCCTACCTGCTTAAGTGAAAGAAAAGGACAAATATAGCCACAAAAGAAGAAAGTAAAATAGATTCTACTTCCATCTTTCCCCAGGAAAGCCATTTATGGACACTCATTGGGGCAGGGAAAGCACACAGGGGAGCCTGCATGTGTGCACCCCTGAAGCCATCCCCTACTCAAGGTTTGTGTTCTTTATGTAGCTTCGTGCACCTCATCTCTGCATCAAAAACAGTGCCCTGGTAGTGCTGCTCTGATCCCTGACACCTCAGTGTTCACCTCTGCAGAGCCTTCACACTGACAGCATCACACTGGTGGTGCATCTCACCCCAGTATTTCACCTGCCTGTTCACAGATCACCCCTGATCACACACACAGAGCTCACCTTGCACACGGGGCTGCCTAAGACAGGAGCCCCTGCATCCAGTACTTCCTCAGGAAGCTGGCTCTGGAAGCCCAACACCTAAAGAAGAAAGCAGAAAAGGATCAGTGTCTGATGAGAATACACAGGGTTTGCCAGAGATCCTGAGACCAAAATCCTGCCATGGCTTGGAATCCCCACCCCACTGACAGCAGCTCAGCAGCAGTTCCCTTCACTGGGTCCCTAAGGAAACCCTCCCTGTGGGGTCCAGGGACACCAATGCCACACAGAGAGGACACTGTGGGACTGAGAGCTCTGCCACACTCCCAGTGCACCCTTCCACTTTGGCCACAGCAGGCAGGGGTGACACATGGTACATCCAAAGGGCACACGTCTTCCCCCAGCCTCCGCTGCTCCCCTTTAGGATACTGTTCATTTCCTCTCATTTTTTCCTAAAAGTCAGCTCCCACAGGCTGTTCATCTTCCAAGACAATCCCCCCTCCTGGCAGAGTCTGTGGGGGTCCTTGCACTTGGCTGCACAGGGCAGTGTGTGCACACACGTGCCCGTGGGCAAGCACTACACAAGGCAGAGCCACTTGCCAACACAGGCTTGTACCAACCCCGATAAATAATGATATTCTCAGCCATTTGCTGGCCATGCTGCCTCTGCTCCCACTGGCAGATGGCAATGGCAGCTTCCTGTGGAGATGAAGAGATGCTGATGGGCATCTCCCCCCATCTCAGGGCTTCTCTCCTGCCTGCCCTCCCACAGGCACCCTCCAGAGCCAGGTCTCCCAGCCACACACACCCCCCTAAGCAAAAACTGCCGAGTCCCTTAAAGCACAATTTTTACCCTGCTTATTATTTTCCTTTTTGCAATTATCTGAGCACAGTCCCAGCTCTGTGTGACCTACTTTTCCAGGGATTCTGCCTCACCCACAGCCCCAGTCTGCGAGGGGCAGGGTGACACTGCTGGCCCGTGCCACGGCTGTGAGGGCACTGCAAGAGGCAGGCACAGCACTCCCTGGTTGCACCATCCCAGAGGAACCTGAAGCCCCACACCCAAGGGACAAGGAGTTTTTGGTGACTCACCAGAGGCTGAGCCAGCTCCCTGTTGGAGCTGTTGGAGACATGCAGGTCCTCCCCACTGATCTCCGACGCCTTTGAAAGCTGAGAGGAGAATGCACGTTACAGCCTGTACATGTCTTACCCCTGCAGCTTCACCTGGGCATTCCCAACACCACAACTGGCACTGGGAACACAAATCTGTCCCCTCTGTAACACGGGAAACACGAGGTGACTGAACCAGACACTAAGGGTACGATCCACAAGACAAGCACAAAACACCACAGGTAGGGGCAGGAGATGGGACTGGGGAGGGCAGAGAAGTGCTCTTCAAACACCCCTGATAAAAGGCACTTGCTTCCCTCTTCATCTGCAAGGATGTCTGCGGCTCTTAGAGCTCCCAGCCCACCACCAGAACAGTACCAGGGTCTCTTAAAAGCACTTTAAAAGCTCATCTTGCTGTGCCTAAGTGCAGTGAGGGCTGCTACGTTCCCACCATCATGAAGCCACTGTTCAATGGGAACACCCCTTGGCCCTGTTGACTTCAGCAGGACAACTCAGGTGCAGAAGTACCCAGGGAAGGGTTTGGAAAAGCAATGCTTTCAGCTCTAAGCTCTTCAGGACAGAGCATGTTTTCCAGGCTCGGCTTTGTGGTTCATCATTTCTTACAGACATCACGCATCAATGAACTAGAGAAATCATCAAAATCAGCAGGAAGGCAGCCAGATTGGAAAGAGATCATTCATCAGAGCCCATACCCTAACTCAGATCCTATTCTGGAGCATGACCACGAGCAGACAGTGCCTGTCTGGCAGCCCAGCTGCGGGGCCAGGCCACTGTGACACTCGGTGCCTCCTGTCAGGCTGCAAACCCAACCCCCCCGGGTCTGCAGTGGCTGTGGCCAGTTCTCCTCCCAGAGTGGGTAGGCTGGGAGGTTCTGTGCTCAGAGGAGAGCTCCAGAGCCAGCCCCAGGGCTCCTTCCTTCCCCGCTCTCGCGGCTGGCACTCGCTTCACAGCCCTGCCCCAGCGCTGCACGAGCTGAGAGAAACAACAGAAGGAGGGAGACAAAGCAGCACGGACAGCTGGGCTCGGCGGGAGCTCCAGCCTCAAACCTGCTCGCTCAGGACACACGGCAGCGCTGGAACCTGAGACTGTTTCTCCTCCAAGACTCAAAACACGCCTGGCAGTTGAAGGTTTTGCCTGTCAGTGGCTTTGGACAGCATTTGGTGCGTGCAGGAGAGAAGGATTGCCTAGTTCGATCCTGGAACGCCAGTCTGGAAATTCAGAGCACTTTGTGCCCCCCCAGGAACACCCTGCTGACCAGGAAAGCACTTGCACTGGCTCCACAGAAAATGAGGCAGTGCCCCAAGGGCTTTCCTGAGTCAGGGCCTGAGGAGACGACAGGAAGAGCCAACACCAACAACCCCAAACCATGCAGGCAGGTCTCTTACTTCACCAGCATCCAGCCTGCTCTCTGTTTTTGGATCAGCTGCTGTTTCTTCCCTCACTTCATCCACCATCTTTTCTCCACAAGACACGGTGTCAGCAGTGGCAGCCAGGCTCCCCAGCTCATCTGCCTCGGCATCTTCCACAGCTGCAGGAGCAGCTCCAGGCTGTCCAGGACCGCTGGGCACATCCATCCTTGCTGGGCTCCTTTCCCCCACAGACTGGGGCAGCTCCTCAGCTGCAGGGACGTCACCTTCCACCTCAACATCATCTTTGTCCAGTACCTCATCCCCAGCAAGTTCCCCACCAGAGTCCTCCTTGTTCTGGCCAGACAGGCTGCTGTCAGCATCTCCAGGAAGGATTTGAACTGGAGATGGAGGGCACGCAGCATCAGAATCCAAGGAAGACTCTTGCACTTCTTCGGCATGTCTTGATTTTAAAGATTCCTTCTAGGCAGCAAGTCAAACACAATTATAGCCACAACATTCTCTCTGGGGGGATGCAGGGGTCAGGAATAGCACAGGCTCTCCTACAGCAAGCAGCAAAAAAAAAAAAATCACAAAGCTTTGGGTGACTTTGAGACCTGTTTGACTTCTTTTCACACAGTCCCATTCCAAAACAAGGGACCTCACTGAGATAATCTCATTCATTTCTTGGGCTCTCACTTAGGTTTTTTCATCTGTTGGTTTTTCATTCACAGGGTCTCAGTGGACAAGAGTGGGCAGCACCCCATGTGCTCCACAGCAGACCCATTTGTGCTTCCACATCAGATCTGTTCAGTAAGAGATGGGAATGAGTTAGAGACATTCCCGTTAGAGACTGGCCATTCTACTTCTGTCTCATGTTTTAAGCAAAGAACAGTAGGCAGGATCATCATCCCACCTTCCAGCAGTACAGACTTGAAGGTGGGGCACTGATTGAAGCTCAGAACAAGCCTGTGACTAACACAGGAGGCTGAGAGATGGCAGAACCCACCGGCCTGGGGAAAAAAGCAACCCCAAATTAAAGCCCAGTCACCCAAAGGCTCCACTGCCTCTCCCAGCAGCGGGGACGCCACAACACCCACTGTGGAGAGTGGAATAGCCAGGAGGGAGCAGGAGAAGGTTCCCTCAGCAGCATGCAAACAGCCCTGCTCCCCCTTCCTCACTGTTTCATTAATGCCATGGTGTCTCGTCCAACATCCCCTCACCCCGCGTGTCCCGGGCACCCAGCACATATTTAACGGGGTATTTTTATCCCAGTGCCGCTGGAACGCCGGCAGCTCCAGGCCCGGAGCTGGGGCACGGTCCCTGCCGTGCCATTTGTCTGTGAGACCTTCTCCTTGGGGCCGGGGGAGCCATCCATCGCGGCTGGAGAGGCCAGGGAAATCCAATCACCGGGCCCTTCCCAAAAAACCTGCAGTCCTGAGCCTCACCCGTAACTCCCTGTGCTGAGGGACAGCTCGTGGCCCCTGTGCAGAGCAGTGCCTGGCTGGCACAGGTCCCCAGAGTCACCCTCCAGGCTCTGGGAAAGCCTTGGTGACACCAGAACCCAGAGAAAGGTGTGCAAGGGCCATTTCTTTAGGGCTGCTCCAGTGGAGGAGCTCTCATGGTGCTTCCTTTTATCTGGGGATTAGGGTGGCTGGAAAGGTAGGCTCCTCTTGGACAGACTTGCTTTAGAGTTCTCTTGAGGACACCCCACCTGACAGCATCCAGGATATCCCACATGGGACCAAGCTGGATTTTGATGCTTGAAAAGTGCACAGGCACAACAGAACAGAGCAGTGTAGCACTAATACTGTGCACACAACAGGGTTTCTCTCCAGGCAAGTTCACTTCAGTTACTAAAATATCCCAGAATAACTTCTTTAGCTGGCAGAATCCTATTTTAAGAACAGTTATAGACAAAAACTTCTGTTAATGTTACACCTTGATGATCACAAATGCAACTCTCCAGAAGAGGGAACTGTGCCAGCCAGAGACACAGGTGGAAGAAGAGGAGGGAGGTTTTCCTCCTGCAACAGACTATGGATTTTCTATGGATTTCAGAGCTGGGACAAGTCAGTTGGGTCATAATCGGCTTTCACTGATCTTTTCACAAGCTGCAACGTGTTTTACATGCACTGAGTGGCACTAAATGATGGGAAATTCCTGCCTATCAAACCATTACTCCCAGTGATTGTCATAAGTCTGGAGAAAAGCACATTGATACCAACAGGACCAGGTTTGGGAAAGACATGTGATCCAGAAGTGAACAGTCAGGATAAACAGCACCCACCAAAACTCAGTCCAACTCAACTCAGAAAGAAGGATGACCTGCCACCCTTGCACTTTACCATGCTGAACGTGAGAGTACAACAAATGTCACATTTTTTCTACCTTTAAAAGGAAAAATTGGGAAACAAATCTCATACTGCATGGAGAACAACTTTGAAGGGTGATGTGCTCCCTTCCTGCTCCCTGATTCCAGGCTGTTCTCAGGCACAGAGAGGGGGTTAGGAGTGCCACAACTCATATCTGGGCAGTGTTTGCCCTTGGATTTTACGTTTACACCTCTCTCCATGCACATAACACTTTAACCAGCAAAAGAAACAAGACAAGCAGCCACCAGATACAACCACAACACTAGAAGCTGCCTACTGCATGCAAAAGCTCAGTGACACTGTGCAAGCAGGAGGGAGATGCCAGAGCCACCATCACCTCTGCCAGGCTGCCAGCATCCTCCACAGGACTCCCGGGGTGCTGGGGAGCAGCTCCAGGGGGATCAGCACCATCAGCCAACGGGCTGCTGGGGTTCTCCTGCTCTGCCTCGCTGTTCTCCTGGAGGGGGGGGGGGGTGACACAGCCACTTGCAGAAGTGCCCAAGCCACCCTTCCAAGCTGGGAGAGTCACACACTGTGACACTCTTCCCAGACCCTTCCCAGCTCCAGACTCCCTGTGAGCTATATCTCCACACTCCCCCAGCACAGGGGACAGCAAGGCTACACACCCAGCAGCCATTCCTCCTCCCACACCAGTCAGCCCTGTGCTGGCATCCCAGGGATGTGTTTCCTGGGAAGCAGCAGCACTGCTTCCTGCACTACATCCCTGCGGGAACACACCAGCTCTACTGCTCTATGTTCATGTGCAGAGGCAGCTCCCTTTCACCCTCCAGCTAGTAAAGAAGTCAGGAATAGTAACTTCCCAACACAAAGGACCCCCTTGATTCCCAGCATTTACCCAGAGACTGATGCCAAGGTGCCAGCACTGCCACAGGGGATTGTTTCTGCTGCCACGGGACTCTCCCCAGGCACCTAGAGGTGCTGCCAGACCTATTTCTCCTCTTGCCTCTTCCAGCACTATCCCCAAGCCCTTTTGTATTTTAGGGAAGAGTCTCCCATGCCTGCAGGGAGGACTCAGGGTGCCAGAAGGCAGGAAAGCAGGTCCAGGGGAGAGCTGACCCCACAGGCAGCTGAGCACACTGAGCTCTGGGAGAGACCCTCTTTCCAAGGGGACATTCAGACTACTGCACACACCTCACACCCCAAGTTCTCCAGCATCTGACCTGGGTTTCATTTCAAGTGCCTTTGCCCCAGTTAACCCACTCCTTGCTCCAGAAATGCCCACTGAGGGGGGAACATCCACCTCTCCTCCCTCTCTTCCCAGACACTCCCATGCTGCCTCCACTCACCCAACATCCCGTCTCTGCAAGTCACTAAAACCACATATTTCCTTTGAATACAGACACTCAACCCTGACCACGGGCTACACAGTTTTTTCATTAATTCACCCACTGCTGCTTAGACTTCCCCCTGTAGGACTTGCTACACAAACCCTTGGCTCTGTTTTGCGAGGAAGCTGGAGAATGGCTCAGGAACAGTCTGAGCCTCGCTCCCAGGAATGCTTTTCTACTGCCACCTCATGGAACTACAAAAGAATTCTATTTTCCAGTGGGGCACTGCTATCTTATCAGGACTAGGACATCACCCATCTGGGTTAACAGCCTGGCTGTTGGGCAGCAATTGCCATTCCATAATAGATTCCTGAAGCCCCATCCCCAGGGCACTGACATGCCAAGACAGCTCTTTGTTCCTGCACACATTAACATTTCAGTGAGGAACTGGGCCCCCACAGGCTGCTTGTTGTCTGGAGATGAGAGAGTCAGGGCTCTCTTTGTCACATCCACTTTAGCATAAGCCTTCACAGATCCTGCCCAGCACCTTGAATGGGTTCTCCAGCAAAGTACTTTACAGCTTAATTTTCGTGTGCTGTGAAAAGGATAAGGCAAATACTCTAAAACACTTTAAAAGAAATTAATTTGCCTTTCAGATACTGGAACAGGATTTTCAAAGCGGTGAGAAAGGATTAATGTCAGCACAAACAGTCGGGCCAAATCAGCAGAGCTGCTTACAACGCACTTCCCATTGTGCCCTTGTCATCTTAAGCCTGATCCCAGCTGAGGCAGAGCACAGGGAAAGCACAGTGTCTGCACAAGGCCCTGGGTGCACTGAATGCTCAGTGTCTCAGCCACGGGATTTATCCCCAGTGCAAGAAGAAAGAAAACAGGTTTTGTGTGGCCACGTGCAGCCCACATTAAGGTCCCTGTGGGACCGAGGGACAGTGCAAGAGCATTCCCAGAGGACATTCCCTTCTCCTTTCCCCAATGCCACCATTGCAACGTCAGCTGAAAATGAGCCTTCTCCCTCCACTCACTGCCAAAAAACACATGGAAGCAAAGTGTGCCTCTTCCTCCTCGAGCCTTCCTCCCACAGCAAGTGCAGTGGCACCTCTGACCTGAGACCCTCTTCCTGCTGTTCCCTGCAAGAGCAGGTCTCCACCTTGCCTGGTTCACCTACATGGTTTTAGTTTTCTCTCCTTTGGAGTGAAACCAAGTGCAAAGATGTCTCCTCAACCCCCAGCTACCAAACCACAACCATCCTCCTCCAAACACAAAACCTGCCTTCAGCACCCACCCCACTGCCCCCTGTGGGCCACCTCTGGCTTCTCACACACCCCCAGCCCCGAGGCTGTGCCTTCCTGTCCTTCAGCCTGCTCCAGGTCGCTCCTAAGTGACACAAGAATCTTGTCCCTCTGGCACCATTCCTGCACCCTCATTGCCTGGGTACTGGCAGTGCCTCAGCTCCTCTCCCAGCAGGGCAGTTTCACCTGCCCATCCCATCACCCCTGGTCTTACCTCAAAGTCAAAGCTGCCTCCCAGGGCGTCCACATCCAAGTACAGGTTTTTTAACAGTCCTGATGTCCCACGGAAACCCTAAAAGCGTTAAAAGAAGGAGATGGCCAAAACTGAGTCCTGCCCTCTGCAATCCCACGGGAAGAACTGAGGCTTCCTCAGCAGTGAAATAAGGCAGCAGAGCCATGGCAATACACCTACAGCCAGCTCATTTTGGAATTGCACCATGGTAGGTGTTGATTTGGGGGGATTACAATGTGAAAACAGGTTTTAGATGTTTTCTGGCCACCGAACAGCACAGGGAAAATGCAGCACAAATTAAAGTCAAGAGGCAAATGGAACAGCCACAGTCAAGCAGCCATTACCAGGGGAGCATCATGAGACTTCGTGCACTCTGGTTACTGTCACACACACTGAGAGCCAAGGCACACAAACTACCTCATTTTCACTGTCGTCCTCCTCGTTCCTCCATTTATCCAGAGCTGCCGTGTCCAAGGAAATCTTCTCATCGTCACAGAGCAAGCCCAGCAGGTTCCTGGTGTGCCCAGTGGGCTTACGGATCTCTGCAAGCTGTGCAGGCCAGGAGAAAGGGAAGAGAGAGGACAGGTGACAGGAAAGGGAAGATGGAAACCCACTGAGACCCTGGGCAGCTGCTGGAATCTGGGAAGGAGCTCAGGACTTCACTGCCACCCTTGTGCTGCCAGAGCCATGTTCTTAATGAGGCCAAAGAGGCTCCTGTCCTAGGGGGGCACATCTGAAACCCTCCTGTGCCTCCAAACACTGATTCAGGCAAGACCACAATAAAATATTTGATATCACCAGTGACAAGACTTAACTCAGGGAGAAAACCTCTAGTGAAGGTGTTGATTTGTATGTTTCCCACATATATTGCTTCACTTACCATTAAAAGATCAATTTCCCACCACTTAACAGGTTTGTTTATTTGTAAAGGTGATTATTTGTGTGTTTTGCACATACTTTGCTTTGCTTTCCTTTAAAAAAATCAATTTCTTACCACTTAACAGGTTTGTTTATTTGTAAAGGTGATTATTTGTGTGTTTTGCTCATATTTTGCTTTGCTTTCCTTTAAAAGATCAATTTCTTACCACTTAACAGGTTTGTTTATTTGTAAAGGTGATTATTTGTGTGTTTTGCTCATATTTTGCTTTGCTTTCCTTTAAAAGATCAATTTCTTACCACTTAACAGGTTTGTTTATTTGTAAAGGTGATTATTTGTGTGTTTTGCACATACTTTGCTTTGCTTTCCTTTAAAAGATCAATTTCCCACCACTTAACAGGTTTGTTTCATTGACCCAAAGGTCAGTTTCTATAAACAATCATTTGACATGATTGTAAGTCTTACATTTATCAGGAAAACTGTTCTTTTAAATTATTTATTCTCAGATGAGTGAAAGTATTGTTTATTAGACTGTATTATCTGTATTGTTCACCATGCTTCACTTGCCCACCAAAGTTCTGCTAAAACAAACTGAATAGATTTTGTTTCTCCCACAGTAATTGAAACAATTCCTTCTTTAAATCTGCTAAACATAGCAGAAGAAAGCTCAGCACTAATTTAGCACTGGGCCCCCTAGAAATAGAAGAAATACTGCTGTCTGCTAAAAAGCTGCCTTTCAAAGCCAGCAGAAGATCACAAATACTGTCATTTAAGGGTCCCCAGCCTGTGAGCCTCTGCAGTGTGCCTTCCAGGGAAGAGGGAGCCTCACCTGAGTTCCTTCCCTGGCCAGCAGGTCGGAGTCCACCACGCTGCCCACGCTGCCCACGCTCGGGGAGCCACGGAGGACGACGGGCTGAGCCGGAGCGAGGCCACGGAGAGGAGAGAGGGGCCCCAGGGGCAGCTGGATGGGGGCCAGGTGGGGGCCCAGGGGCTGCAATAGGAGAGGGGACTCGCTGACAGGAGAGCAAAGGTGTGCAGCTCCCTTTGGAAAGGGAGGAGGTGCTCCCCTGGGCAAGCCCAGCTGAAAACCTGCTTGGGCCCCCCCAGCCACCAGCACACGGGACAGGGGAGGAAACACACTTTGATTTACTCCAATATTTTGCCTTCCAAAGGCCCATCTGAATGGGACCAGAATGCTCCTTTCTTTCAGAGGGCAGCAGGAGCCCTGGGAGCCATCCCACATCCTCACCTCTGAGCAATGCATGCTCACACCCCAAGTTATCATCACCCAGAAGTGTGACCATCCTGTTGGGCAGCATGGAATTCCCCATCCCAGGAGTCTCACCCAGCACAGGTTAAACCAGAAGCACATGTATGCCAGGGTTTTACTTGTGGCACTCCAGGGTTTTCCCTGTGGCACAGCACTACAACCAAGGGCTGGTGCTTCAGCAGAGCACGTGTGTTTTCAGAAACCACAGTCCCTGTGCCTACACAGGATTCCAGACTGAAATCAGAGTTAATTCACTGATGGATGGGGACAGGGGGATGTCATCATCACAGCAATGGTAACAGAATAAATCACACTCTGGGCTTAAACTAATTATTTTCTACAGATGGCCACTAACCACACGTACAGAACAGAGAATGTTCACTGTCCTTCAGCAGAGACAAATGTGCTTCCATCAGGCTAATTAAAACTTTTGGGATAATCTACAGTTTATCTGTTATTTATAGTTCTTATCAGCTGCCTGAGAACTACCACACTGGTAATGAGAAACCTGAACTGGCAACTCAGTGGAGCCACAGCTGGGCACCAGCAGAGCACAGCAATCCATTAATGCTTCACACAGTGACCTTTCAGTTCATTTTTGTCTTCAGAACAAGAGATTCAGTAAGTTCTTATTAAATTGAGGCCATTACTTATGGACAAAGACAAAACAACCTGGAATGTCCTCCCCAGGTGAAGGCAGGATCTGTGATAGGCAACAGAGGGAAAATTTTGGGCAAAACTGAGCAAAATGGTTGAGCTATTCCCAGAGGAAGGAGAAAATTACAATTACAGATGGGTTCCATCACACCTGTAAGTCGCTTCAGTGTCCTAAGACACAGGTACAGCCACCCAGCTGTGCTCAGACCTGCAAAGCCACGGGCCAGTAACCACTGGGAATGCTCCTCCTCCCATGTGGAAGAGGCAGCTCAAACTTTCTCCCATTTTTCTTCCATTTAAGAGGGAATAGAGTCCATTTCTCAAGGTGCTGGCCACGGATGAAGGAGAGCTGACTGCAACTTGTGGCTTCTTATATCACCTTAACCAACTCACCCTGGGACTCGAGATTCAGCAATCAAAACTAAGCTGCAAAGAGCTGAACAAGCCATTCCCCCTCAGTGTGCTTACTACAAAGAGACTTATAGCCCAAATTAAAGGTTATTTTGTATTCAGTGTTGCCAACTCACTTGATTTACTGCCCATCACCTGGGTTTGGGTTCAGAAAGCCCTTTGTGTCCCCTCTGCCCAGCCCTCCCCAGAAGCACCACAAGCAGAGTCTACTCACAGGGGTTTGCTTCAGCAACTGCTTCTCCTTCTTGTCCTTCTTCTCTTTCTTTTCTTTCTTCTGCTTCTTCTCTTTCTTCTCCTTCCTCAGGCTGCCCTGTGCCAGCAGCTTCTCCCTCTCCCGGATCACCAGCTCCCTGTACTGCTCATCACAGGGGTGCTCCCACATGGACTGGCCCGTTGCAAAGTTGAAGTAATACACATCACCAGTGGTGTCCTGGCTGCACAGCAAAAACCAGCAGGAAAAGATGGAGAAGCACATAAAAACACAGCTGCACAGGCCAGAACATCCTTGCTGGGTGGCCCAACCACCTGGAGCTCAGGGAAGAGGAGCATGAAGCCTCCAAGAGGCCAAGAATACATCAGGGTGGGGAAGCAGCCCCTCCTAGGATTCTCATGACCTTATCAAGCTTCCCCAACAGTTTTTCCCCCCTTCTTCTGCCACCCCAAAAAGCCCTGAGCTCCCTCAGCCACAGGAGGTAAAATACTGTAGTAAAATATCCCTCCTCCTCACCACCAGAATGCTGGGGCAGCACACAGAGGGGAAGGACAGGAAAGACCAATAATCATAGACTGGTTTGGGTTGGAAAGGACCTTAAACATCCTCCCTCCTGCCATGGGCAGGGACACCTTCCACTACACCAGGTTGCTCAGAACTCCACCAAACCTGGCCTTGGACACTTCCAGGGATGGGGCAGCCACAGCTGCTTCCCTGGGCCAGGGCCTCCCCACCCTCACAGGGAAGAATTTTTCCCTGATATCCAACCTAAACTCCTCTCTGTCAGTTTGAAGCCATTCCCCCTTGTCTTGTGACTGGGAACCACCCAGGACAGCTGCAGCCAGAGTCTCACCAGGGCTTCCAGTCAGGGGGTAACGGGGCCACCAGGCACTCCCTGGCCAGCCACAGCAGCTCTGGCTCCTTCTCGGGGTCAATCCCGATTATCGGTGCAAAGTTCCGGATTTCTAGGAAAACACGAGAGGAATCTGTGAAGACAGTCTACACCAGCCACTACACAGAAGAGCCACCCTCCCAGCTATAGCAGGGAGCACACTGGAAAATCCAAAACAAAGCTGCTCAAAGCCACCAGCACGGTCCTTTGTGTCCACAGCAAACAAAGAGCTCATTTTTCAGCCCTGTCTTCTGCAAAATTCCACGTATTTTACCCTCTCCACCCACACCCTCCCCAGTTCCCGCTCTCTGAATACACCTAGAAGTGACCTGTGTGCCTGAATCCGTGCTCCCAGCTCCCAGGAGGACAGGCAGCACTCACCTTGCTCATCAGGAACATAGGAATCATTGTAATCTTCTTCCAGAATGAGCTGGCTCCCGATGCGCACGGCCCCTGCCATGAGTCCCCTCTCCATGGCTCCCACACCTGGGGGCAAGAAGGAAGCAACACAAAGTCACAACTGCCCTCAGAAATGAAGGTTCCCTGTCCCCCAGCACATGGCAGAGCCCTTCCACCTGCAGCACACGCAGCAAAACCAAATCAAAGAGCTTCCACACACACTTCCAGGGGCTGTGGAAACAAGGAGCAGAGCTGAAGCAGCACAAAGTTATAATCAGATCCCCCAGGCCTCCGAGTTTCTACAGAGGAGATGAACATTTGCTTCAGGCACTTTTTAACCAGGCAAAAAAAAAATAAGCTGAAAGGAGAAAGGGAAGGAAGAGAAAGCAACCAGCTTTCCCAGAGCTCAGCTTTGAGAGAAGTCTCAGGGCTGGATCAGCACTGCCCAGGGACAATGCAGCTTCTCCCTACTTACCTTCACCTCTCCCACCTTCTCAGAGAACACTCCAGAAGCTGTAAAAGGGTTCTGATTTAACACATCCCACCTGTAGCCCATTGCTTCGTTATGTAACTCATAGACCACAGCACAGCTGGGCCCTTGCAACCCATCCAGCACAGGTTTAGGCACTTGGACTTTAATTGCCCCACCCCAAACGTCCCCAACTGTGGCTCTGCATGGCCACCTTTGGCCAGCACGAGCCTCCCACCACTGTGTGTGGGGCCAGATGCCAGTGCCAGCACAGAGGGGACCGTGACCTGCTGCTCAAATACAAGGTCAAACCTTTCAGCCTAAAAACCCCCAAGTACTCAATGCACAAAGCATTCCTCTGCTAAACTCATGAGACCCAGGGGGTTGCAGTACCTGCCAGGGGTCTGGGCAGCATTAACACCCCAGTGATGACTGCCCAGAGCAGGATCACCACCCACTGCCTGTAACCAGCCGTCGCTGCCCTCTTCACCTCCCTCTGTCCTCAGCCCACTCCGTATTTATAACTCTTATGTAAAACAAGTCTCAGAAGCAGCAACTAATCCTGGCAGTTACCAGGCAAAGATATCCTCGGGACACGCCGAAGCAAAACAGCATCGCGGGGCTCACACACCCACCCCCCACCCTGCCAACGTCCCCAGTTAGAGCATTTGGATGTGAGCAACTCACTCAGGGCCTTCCGTTCGCGTTTTCCTGTCCCAGCTCTAACTCAGCCCCATCTTCCATCCCCGGAATTAGCGCTGGATGGCTCACTCTTCTCTTGGAGACGCTGCCTCGGCGCACCCGGGGAGAACTTACCGCGGCCTTTCAGTGCTTGAGGGGCACCTATAATAGACGGGGACAAGGGGGAAACAGTTTTAAACTAAAAGAGGAGGGATTTAAATGAGATATTAGGAGGAATTCTCCCCTGTGAGACTAGCGAAGCCCGGGCACAGGTTGCCCAGAGAAGCTGTGGCTGCCCCATCCCTAGAAGTGCCCAAGGCCAGGTTGGACGGGGCTTGGAGCAACCTGGGATAGCGGAAAGTGCCCATAAGAACGGCAGGGGGGTGAAACTGGATGAGCGGATCTCTGCCAAGCCACAAAACCGTTCCCTGGTTCTATGCAAAGCGAAATTCAAAGCTAGTGCAGCCCGTGCAGCCTGGAGCCACGGGAGACGCGCAGCTGGCGAGGAGGAGAAACAGCTTTGACTAATAAAGCATAAAATAAAAGCAAAGAGAAAGCCCTTTTCGCCCAAGTCACGACGGCGCACACGCGACCGCCGGGAGCCGGCAGACCCCACGTCCGGCGGGAGGGTAGGACCGCTCCCCGCAGCCTCCCTTCCCCGAGGGAAGCCTCCCCTGGGGCCGGGACCCCCAGGGCCCGGTCCCCCCGTCCCCGCTCACCGTAGCCCCGGGCCCGGACCCGCTCCGGGGCCGCCGCCGTTGCCGGGAGCGCGGGAGCAGCCGCGGCCGCTAAACCGGACCCCGCCCCCCGCGCGCGATTGGCCGCTGGGGGGATGCTCGGCACCGGATTGGCCGGCGGGGAGGAGGGACACATGACGTCACCGAGGCTGGACCGCCGGAGGGGAGCTGGGTTGCCATGGCGACGCGTGGGTACCGCCCGCGGCGCATCCCGGCGGGACCGGGACCGGGACCGGGACCAGGGAGCGGGACGGGCACGGGGAGAGGGGCCGGGAGAGGGACGGCGGCAGCGGGGAGGGCCGGGGCGGGTCTCCCCGGCAGCGCTTCCGCCGGCGGGCGGGCTTTCCGGGGCGGGTCTGGCCGCGCCGCCATGCCCGCCGCCGCCGCGCCGCCCGCCCGCCCCGGCGCGGCCGCCCCGCCGAGGCGCGGGGCGCTGCGGGCCCGCTGACCGCGTCCCCCCGAGGGGCTCCCCCGCGGCCATGGCGCCCGCCTGGCCCTGGCTGCTGCTGCTGCTGTGGCTGGGGGTCGTGCGCGCCCTCCCGGCCCCGCCGCGCATCCGGCTGCCGCTGCGGGGCGGAGCGGCCCCGCCGTCGGGGCTCCGGCAGCGCCGGGCGCCGCTGGACGCCGAGCCCGAGCGCGCCGGCAGCTTCGTGGAGATGATCGACAACCTGCGGGGCAAGTCCGGGCAGGGGTACTACGTGGAGATGACGGTGGGCAGCCCCCCGCAGAAGGTGAGGTGGGAGGGGATGGATCCCCCGCATCTCTCGCATCCCCCGCATCTCCCGCATCCCTCTGCATTCCCCGCGCCCCGGAGGGCTGCGAGTCCCCCTCCGGGGTCGCAGAGCAGAGGCTCTGCCGGTGCCACCATGGCTGCGCGGCTCTCGCTGCACAGCCCGCGCTTCCCGTCGCTCCTCATCGCTCGGGTGATGCTTTTCCTGCTGCCTTTTGGTGAACACTGGCCGCAGGCTCCCGCCGAAGGTCACCCCAGCACTCCCGGGCTGCCCGGGCACTCCGGGGAGAGGCAGCGGGTGCTGCGTGTGACTGCGTGCGGGGCTGCATCCCTCCATCCATCCCTTCCCCCTTCCATCCCTCCCTCCCTTCTTCCATCCATCCCTTCTCCCGAGCCAAAGCTTGCTGCCACTCAGGCAGTCGCCGTGTGTGGGCAGCGAGGGATGTGGCTGCACAGCCCCGCGCCCGCCTGGAGCGGGCACAGCCAGGCGCGAAGAAGCCACGGCCAAGCCGTGCTTGGCACGTTCCTCCCGGCGCAGCCCCTGGCGCAGCTGCTGCCCGGGTCCGTGTGCCGCTCCCGACCCGGGCAAATTCTCCAGAAATCCTCCGGAGCTTTGTTTTCCCGGGGATCTCGTGCACAGGAGTCTGCAGATCTCTGTCGCTGCACAGGAGTCGGGGCAGCATGGGGAGGCAAAGGGTAGGAAAATGGGGTGGCCTGGCTGGAAAGGGAGCTGGTGCATCACCAGCTTCTGCTCCTTCTCCATCTTTCTGTCAGCATCCCTCACGTCCTGGAGCTGCGCTGCCCAGCTCACGTTGTGGCACCGTGTGCCTTCGTGCTGGGGACAGGATGGGTGCTGATGGCCAGGTCACACAGCACGGGGAGAGCAGCTCCTCCCTGCTTTTATGGGTGACATCGTGGAGGCTCCTGCTGCCAAATCCCTTTGTGCCCCTACTGATCCCCACTGCTGCCAGCAGCAAGTCTGGCTCAGGGACTGGAGCAGGGAGCGGGCCAGCCCAGCACTCGAGGCTCTGCACTCCTCCCAGCACGGGGCCACGTTCCCTTGTGCCTGCCACCGCCACTTTTTGGGTGCTGCCAAAACACCCAGTGCCCACACAGGCTCTGAAATAAAGACTGGCTTTTCCCCACGAGCTGGCTGTGCCCTGTGTGTGTGGTGGGGGAGAGCCATGTGAGCCGTGGACAGGAGAATAATGTCACCACCACGAAAATCGGATCTCTGCGAGCGGTGTCGTGTTGTCCCTGTGTGCCTGGGATTTATTCTCTCCTCTGGCAGGGTGCATTTAGGGGGAAAAAAAGGGAGGAGATTATTTCTGAAATCTAGTTTTAAATGTGATTTCATCATCTCCTGCCTGCCACGTGTCGCAGCTGCCAGATAATTTCCGTGCTAACCACCTGTTCCCAGGCACTCGTGCATTCCGGAGCCAGTCGCCCTTTTGGGCAGCATCTTCCAGCCTTGGATTGCTTCCAAATGTGTGTGTGTGTGTGTGTGTGTGTGTGTGTGTGTGTGTGTGTGTGTGTGTGTGTGCTGGAGCAAAATCCCTCCAGGCATTGCAACGGAATTAAAAGATTCATATAAAAGAGTTTGGCTGTGCAGGAAATCAGGGGCATATTCATCCCAAGGGGTGCGTGCATCCTTCCCAAAGGGTCACATACAGCAGGGAGATGGTGATCCATCTCCTCAGCTTTCCTTTCACCTTCCTGGTGCTGACAAGGGAGTTTCTGTATCCTCTTGTGCTTTAATTTTGGTTCTGAGCTGTGCTGCACTGCCAAGTCACCGTCAGCAGCCGATTGCTCACACACTCCATGTGCCCAAGCATGTTGGTTTCCCTGGCTCCCCAGGACGGGCTGATTCATAAACACAGAGGGAAGAGGGGTGAGACAAGCATGGAGAGCTGGTGTTTTGGGACAGATGGCACAGGCTTAGTCCCCGGGAGCAGCACTGAGCACTAGGACATGCGTGGCACAGAGCCAGTGCTGCTGCTGAGGTGCCCGGAGGGGCTGTCACTTCCAGGGACAGGTTTCAGACAGCATCCCTGTCACACATGTCCTGGCCTCACCAGTTCACGTGCTGTGTCCTGGCCCGAATGGATGGCTGGGCTGAGTCTCAAGGATCCAGGTCCTCTCCACGTGGGTCCTGTGCGTGACCCTGTCAGCAGGATGGAGCCTGCGAGAGCAAAACCCCTTCCTCGCTTCCTTCTCTCCCTGTAGCATCAGCTCAGCAGGTCTTTCTCCAGGGAAACATGTCTCCTCTGGGTGCCTTGGGGATTGAAGATGAGCTCTGTGGAGCGGGTGGCCCCTGGTGACCCACCCACAGAACTGGGAACAGCCCTGGGAGCAGCGCAGGTGCCGGTTGCCAGGGGAAGGTCGGGCTGTGCAGCAGGTGCTGAGCTGGCACTCACCCAGGGTGGATATTGGAGGGGCAAATGTGCTGCTCTGATCTTTACCCATGGCCTGAAATGTTCCCCATGGCAGGAAGCTGGCCAGGGGAGGCCGTCCCCCAGTGCAAGGCAGCAGGGCTGGGGCACAGGGCACCCAGGACATGGCAGCCCCTGTCAGGTGGCCGTGGAGAACACTCAGCAGCTGCATCCCAGCACTCCTGCGATTAGCACAAGCGCATTAATCTCCTTCTCTGCCCTCTGACTCCACAGATTAAGGGCCCAAGCCCTGGCAGTGCTGGCTGGGGTGGTGCTGTGAAGCAGCCCCCGGGGCTGGGGTCAGGGCTCACCCCAGGCACTGCTGCCCTGCAGGGCTTGGAGCCCCATTCCCACCCCAGCAATCCTGCTCCAGCAATCCCACCCCAGCAATCCTGCCCTGGCAATTCCACCCTGGCAGTCCCACCCCGCTCCCCGCAGGGGCCACAGGCAGGGGTCAGCTGGGGGCAGGATCCAGCTGGCCTGCTCCCGGCCCTGCCGGTGGGATGGTTGCCAAACCTGGTAATCCCGCACAGGCAGGAACGAATCGGGAGCAGGGCTCGGCATATGGGTGGTGATTAGCGGGCGCAGCGATCCTTCCCACCAGCTCTGCCAGCAAATCAGCTTTCCTGGCAAGGGGAGCCTATGCATCCTGTCTTGCTGCTGCTCTTCAGACCCATGACACCTGCCAGGTGCTTCCCAAATCCCGTGGACTGGGGGGCTGAGGCCAGGCCGTGCTGAGCGAGGAGCTCATGCTCTGTTTTCATGGTGCCGGACAGTGTTTGCTTGTTGTCCAACGCCCTGATGTCGCTGCCTCCTGCTCCACCACCTTCTTCTCTCCTCTCTGGGCACAACAAAAGAGGGTCCCACTGCACTCATGCACCTCCCTGTCTCTCTTCCCCAGCTGAACATCCTGGTGGACACAGGGAGCAGTAACTTTGCTGTGGGAGCTGCACCACACCCCTTCCTCCGGAGATACTACCAGCGGCAGCTGTGAGTATGTGGGGGGACACAGAGCAGAGCCACTGTCCCAGCCCCACAGTGGCACACTGCCCCTTCTTGCTGGGGGTCTGGCCAGACCCTGCCAAGTACCAACTGGCCTCTGGAATAGCAGGATCCACAGGGCCCCTTCCAGTCTTACTCGTCCCTTTGATGCCTTTGCAGGTCCAGCACCTACCGCGACCTGCGGAAGGGGGTGTATGTGCCCTACACCCAGGGCAAGTGGGAAGGGGAACTGGGCACTGACCTGGTCACCATCCCCCACGGCCCCAACGTCACCGTCAGAGCCAACATCGCTGCCATCACGGAGTCAGACAAATTCTTCATCAATGGCTCCAACTGGGAAGGGATCCTGGGGCTGGCGTACGCCGAGATTGCCCGGGTGAGTCCTGGTTGGCAGCAGCCTGGCCCTGCCAGCAGATGTGAGCACGAGCAGGCTTCAGCTGCCTCTTCCCTCGGCTCTGTTTGTCCCCTGGGGCACAGCAGTCCCAGTGAGGAGAGCTCCCCGGGCACGGAGAGCCCCTGGAGAAGGGACAGCACTGACGCATCCCTGACCTGCCTCTGCTTTCTCCTCCCACCAGCCTGACGACAGCCTGGAGCCCTTCTTTGACTCCCTGGTGAAGCAGACACGGGTACCCAACATCTTCTCCCTGCAGCTGTGTGGGACGGGCTTCTCGCCCAACGAGACGGAGGCCGTGGCCTCGGTGGGAGGCAGCATGGTGAGGGCTCTGCAGGCAGGGGGAGGCTGCCAGGGGCTCCCACGGGGCTCTGGTGGCGCGTGGTGGCAGCACCTTTGTGTCTCTGCTGCAGATCATCGGTGGCATCGACCGCTCGCTGTACGTGGGGGACATCTGGTACACCCCCATCCGCAAGGAGTGGTACTACGAGGTCATCATTGTCAAGCTGGAGGTCAACGGTCAGGACCTGAACATGGACTGCAAAGAGGTGAGGGGGCCCCAGGGCACCCCCCCCCGGGCTCAGCTGGGCCACGGCACTGGAGGGACCTGCTACTGGTTGGAGGGGTCGGGAGGGAAGCGGGGCTGGGGTGCTGCACCTGGGTCACCCTTCCTCTTCTGCCCCCAGTACAACTACGACAAGAGCATCGTGGACAGCGGGACCACCAACCTCAGGCTGCCAAAGAAGGTGTTTGAGGCTGCAGTGAAATCCATCAAAACAGCATCTTCGGTCAGTGAAACCCCTCTCTTCCCCACGGGCACATCCCCAGGCCCGTGGGCAGCACAGCTGCCCCTTACCAGCCTGGCATCTCTGCTGCCTGCCCAGCTTGGCTCCGCTCACCTCCACTTTCCCTCTGGCAGACGGAGAAGTTCCCAGATGGCTTCTGGCTGGGGGAGCAGCTGGTTTGCTGGCAGGTCGGCACCACCCCCTGGCACATCTTCCCGGTCCTGTCCCTCTACCTGATGGGGGAGGCCACCAACCAGTCCTTCCGGATCACCATCCTGCCCCAGGTGAACACTGGCCCAGGGCTGGAGCGGCAGGACCAGCAGGATCACACTGGGTGGGCACAGCTGCCTCCCTGCTTCCTTTCCTGACAGCACCTCTCTCCCTGCAGCAATATCTGCGCCCGGTGGAGGACGTGGCCACCTCTCAGGATGACTGCTACAAGTTTGCCATCTCCCAGTCCTCCACTGGCACCGTCATGGGCGCCGTGATCATGGAGGGCTTCTACGTGGTCTTCGACCGTGCCCGCAAGCGCATCGGCTTCGCTGTCAGCGCCTGCCACGGTGAGCACTGGGCCTGGAGGGAGGGGGAGAAGGGCAGAGGGGCCGTGGGAGCGCAGTAGCCAGAGCCCTGCCTTCCCCCCAGCAGTGCACGACGAGTTCCGGACGGCGGCGGTGGACGGGCCTCACCTGCACTCCAACATGGAGGACTGCGGCTACAACATCCCGCAGACGGACGAGTCCACCCTGATGACCATCGCCTACGTCATGGCGGCCATCTGCGCCCTCTTCATGCTGCCCCTCTGCCTCATGGTGTTCCAGTGGCGCTGCTTCCGCTGCCTGCGCCGGGACCACGACGACTTTGCCGACGACATCTCCCTGCTGAAGTGACAGCGGAGCGCGGGGCCGCAGGTGAGGCGGGGCAGGGGCCTGGCTCCGGGGGCAGGACAGCAGCATGGAGAGCTCAGACCCTCTGCCCAGGACTCGGGGACTCGGTGTGCGTCAGGGCCGGCAGCCGGGAGCGGCTGTGGGAGCCCCAGGTCTGGGCTCTGTTCGTCTGGGACCCACAGCAGGAGCGTGGCAGAGGGAGAAAGCGCAGCAACCCCGTCCTGGGGGCTGGGGACAGGCTGTCCCAAGCTCTCCTGCCTGTCCCTGCCTGGCTTGACCGAGTGACACTGATGAGCCATCCCCTGCTTGTCCCCTTCCATCCCTGTGCATCCCTTCTCTGCTCACCCCACCGGGAAGCTGCTGGCCCAGGCTCTCTGTGCAGGGAGCTGCACGCACGTGCCCTGTGGCTGTGCCTTCCCCGTGGCTCCCTGCACTGAGCTGGACTCTGGGGATCATCCCAGAGCGTCCCCAAAGGGCCAGCCTGGGGCTGCCCGGACACGTCTTTCCCTCCCACCCTCCTGCTCCCCCATACATGGCTCACCCCCGTACACTGCTCACTCTGGCATTTCCCTGCCCTCCAAAACTGCCCCCCGCTGCTGCCAGCCCCAGGACTCCCTGTGCCCACCCTGCCCTCCCAACACAGGCAGGAGCAGGCACCCACCCTCTGTGGGATGGGCAACTCCCTGCCCTCCCTTCCAGCATCAGCAGCGGCTGCCACAGAGGAGCCAGTGCCAGAAGAGACCCAAGTTCCCAGCCCTGGCACCGGCTGCTCCCCAGCCCACCCACCCCTTCAAAAGCCATAGGGGAGCCTGGGCCCCCCCTGCAGCCCCCAAGCCTCACCTCCAGCACGTCCCACGGCGCGGGGCACGGCGGCTCCTCTCCGCTCACTCCACGTGTCCAGGCCCCGGCTGTGAGACACCCTGGCAGTCTGGGGACAGGCAGCAGCTGTGGGGACTGCAGCATTTATTATTTTTTAAACACATGGTTGTATTTATTTCATTTTTTTTTATGAAGTGAGTCACTGGTAGTGCAGTCGGAGCGTGTACATAGCAGGCCCCACCCGCGCGGGTGTGCAGACAACAGCCGCCTCTCACCTGTACAATATACCCATATATCTCTATTTTTAATTCTAGCCCTGAAAGCCACTGTTCCAAACCCAACATTAGGGGTCGGTCCTGTTTTGTTTTCGGGTTTTTTTAAATCTTTTTAGCCCTCTGCTCAGTCCTTGGGCCATGACCACCACCCATGGCACCGCAGTGATGTGCTCGGTGGGAGCACGTGATGGTGAGGGGGTCCAAGCTGGTTTGAGGAGGAGGTGCAGGAGGAAGGCAGGGCTGGAGCACACAGGGCAGTGGCTCACAAGCCGAAAGGACACTGAGCACTTTTGTCCTCATGATGTTCCTGCAGCACAGGGAGGATTTTCCAGTGTGTGAGGACAACCCTCCCCTCCTCCCCGTGCTGCAGGATCGCTGTCCCTTCCCCAGGGCAGACACCTGTGACCTTGCAGCAGTGGTAGTGCTGTATTCCCTTGCTTCTCTGCCTCCAGCCTGGATAGGAAAGTGCTTAAACTCCAAGATTCCACAATTAAAAGGCATTGCAAAGAGGGCCTACCTGCAGTGCCAGGGCCGAGCTGGCAGCTGCCCCGCGGAGCCACGTGCAGGAGCGGAGTGACCAGGTCAGGTGGGGACAGGCTGAGGGACCGCAGCAATCACCGAGTGTAAAGCTTGTTAACTAAATCCTGCAGATAAACATTTCTTTGGAAAAGCAGCGAGGGAGCCAGGAAACACATGCAGTGTAGGAGGAAGCCAGCCCTCGCACGGGCACCGCCACAACAGCCCCCACGCTGTCCCACCTCACTCCCAGTGCGCTCACACAGCACCCGCCCCCCACCCCATCCCTGCTCCAAAACTGCATCCAGCCACTCCACGCAAGAGGGCAACGTTCTCTCCCCCACCCTCGTGCCTGCCCAGGACCCCCAGGACCCCAGAGACTCTGTTGTGGACCACTGCCTTAAAACACGCTGCCAGCGTGTGCGTGCGCGGAGAAGGATCTGCGGCCGAGCTCAGGTGCTGCACCAGGGGGGCTTCCCTGCCCACCCCGAGGCAGAGGGGCCTCCAGCAGTGCCGAATTCCTGCTGCAGACTGCAAAGTAGGGGGGAAAAAAATTTTTAAGAGAGTCAGTGCAAGATTTTCAGTGGTGCTGAGCACCTCGTAATCCCACCGAAATCCATGGAGAAAGGGTTGGTGCCTCAGCCCGTGCTTTAGGAGAAAGTAGAGGAGAGGGGAAACCAGGAATTGTGACAGGTTGGTTTATCCTGAGCTGCAGCACGGCCGTGTCCGTCTGCTCCCTCCCCAGGGCCCGGTGACAGCAGGGGATGGGACGGGACAGGACCAGGGGCTGTCGCTGGAGGCTCCAGTACTCTGTAACCCAGTGTCTATGTAAGAACAATGAATGTTAACACGGTAAATTATTATGACATTAAAAAAGACCACAAAAAAAAAAAATCCTCATCTGCAACCTGTTCATTGCCAAGAGGGGGGAAAAAAACAGGTGATGTCTGGTAGGGGACCAGGCCACTGGGGAATGGCGTGGTGAGGCATCCAGTCACGGGGGATGGCCCTGGAAAAGGAGCTGCTGGGATCCACGTGGGAAAAGGTAGCTGCAGGAGCCATGAGTGTCCCACCAAGCAGGTGACACCAACCCTCATTTAGAAGAAGCCAGTTAGGCTGCAGACTTAAGAAATGAGGAGCAGCAGCAAATCACTGCATAATATACACACTTTATTTATGAATTTGTATGTATACAGACTTTCTATACACACATTACCTATATAATAAAAATGTACATGTGTATACATGATCGTATAAATATAGAACTGTAGAAATCTTAGAACTGATCCTGTCTATTCACAGCAACTCCTCCCGTGGGCCCAGGTTGTTCCAGCAGCCGTCATTTGAGGCTTGGGCAAAAGGGGCAAGTGTCATTCGTGTTGGTTTGCGCCCAGAATTTGATGCACTGGAAGAGAAGAGAGTTAGTCAAGAGCTACTGGCACAACCCAGAGGTGTCATTGTCCCCAGCAGTGCAGCCAGGGCACTCGTTTTCAGGGATAGGTTCCTTTGCTCCTGGCAGCCTCCATCAGTAGGTTACCATGAGGAGGGAGCCCCTGTCGCCCTTCCAGGACCATCAGGCCCTCCTCAATACATGAGTTTCCATTTTCTTGAGGGGCCACTGCTGGAGGCCCCAGAGCTGTTGGGACGAGGGGTTTGCCCACACAGGTGACCCACTGCCAGACCCACTGGATAGGAAAGTCTCCTCCTCTTCCCAAGAGCTCCTGTCCAGGCACCCCAGCCCAGACACCTGGGCAGCAGTGGCAGGTCTCTCCCCTCACCCTGTGTTCTAGATCCTTCCAGGCTGTCCTGCTCCAGGGTCTAACCCTCACAGCAATGAGAAAGGCTCGGGGACAGGAACAAGGGCAGCCTGTTCTTAAAGCCACCACCCAATGGCCACACTTAAGTGGCCCAGCCACAAGTACGGAAAGGATGGGATGACAGGATGCAAGGAATTGTTTATTGATCGTCCCCTTTTGGCAAAGTGCCAGTACCACAGGGACTCAGGAAGGGAATCAGCACTTGGAAGGATCAGGAGGAAGCCCTGAGCAGCAGGGAACACACTCACCTCCTTGTGCAGCACGTGCGAGCAGGCCATGGGGTGAAGGTCACCGGGCTGCACGAGCTTCTGGCACATCAGACACAGCTTACAGGCAGCTGGGGTCTGGGACAGGCAGTGAGGGAACAGAAAGGAGCAAGGAAGTCAGACACTCAGCTCTGATCATATATTCAGCTGCCCAGTCCCCCCCTCTGCCATCGCACACCGTGAGAACCGCTGACACATCTCATCACCATTCCCCTCTTCCTCAACCTGAAGCACAATGGATCTGTGCCTCTAATCCTTTCTTCACTCCACCAGCCTGAGTAGCTGTGTGGGGAGAGAGCTCCCAGCTCCGTGGGCTCATCCCTTCAGCCACCTCCCAGCCAGGCTCCCTCCCTCCCTCCCCTTTCCACCAGGGAATCCAAAGAGCCTTACGTGTGACGCTGTTCCAGGGTAAGCGACCTGGGCCGGGGGCAGGAACACGGGGGTGCTGATCTGAGGCAGCGGAGCAGAGAACATGGGGGCCCTGATCCGGCCGAGGGGCTGCAGCAGGACAAAGGAGGCACGTCACAACAGCCCAGGAGGAAAGGACAGACGAGTCACCCCGAGCCACCCCGAGCCACCCCGGGGGAAACTGCTCCCTGGTTACGCCGCCGTCAGCGGAAAGGGGAGCCCAGGGGACAGCCCTGACGCACAGCCCGAGCTCTGCAGGGATCCAGGGAGCAGGCACAGCTCTCCCTGCTCCCCAGGGCCCCCCTTCCAGCAGCCCCCACGCTGTCCCACCTGTGCCCCGGCCGCTGCCTGCTCCTGCTGCTCCGCCAGCTTGGCCGCTACCAGCTGGTTCAGCTGCTCCATGGTCAGCCCGGCCATGGTCTTCCGAGCTGTCTTGATCTGCTGCAGGATGTTGGTGAGCTGGGCCCTGTGTGGACAGCAGCCTGCTAAGAGCTCCCAGTCCTCACAGACGGGGACCCTCGGCGAGGAGCCACCCCTGCCCCAGGGGAAGCCGTGTCTCTGCAGAGGAGCGTGTGCTCTAAATGTCTGCCTTCCCAAGTGAGATGAATCACATGCTGAGGAACTTCTCTCCCCAAAATGCTGGGAAAAGAGCAGGGAACACCCAGGAACAGGAGGGGGGCTCCTGGCTGTGCCCAGGCATCCCTGATGTTCTTCAGAGCTCCAAGAGATTCTCATTCCCAGCACCGTGGCAAACCTGATGGAGACCACCAGCCTTTGCTCCACACCTTCAGCCTTCCTTCACTTCACCCAGATCCCACACATGCCAGGAGGAGCCCTGATCCCATCTCACACACACAAGCCCTTGCTCTCCGGAAGAACAAGGCCAGGCACTTACTTGTTGCACTGTGGGAACCGAGTCAACAACTTCTCCAGCAGCTTCTCCAGCTTGTCGGCCGGCTGGGGCCTGTGGAACTCGGGAGTGACGTTCACCCCGCCCAGGCCGGGCGGAGGAGGGATGGAGGCGGCGGGAGGCATGTGAGGGCTGTGCGTGCCCATGAGCGATGCCACCACGGGGCTGTTCCTCCCCTGGGAGGCAGGCAGTGGTGGGGAGGGCTGGTTGGGCCTGGAGATGGCGGGGTTCAGGAGAGGGAAGGAGAGCGCCCGAGGATCGGCGCTCGGCATGACCATGGGAACGGGGACGGGCCCGATGGGAAAGGGGAGCCGGGGAGCAAGGGATGGGTTGGGCTGGAATGCCGTCAGCATGAAATCTGTCTGAGAAAGAAAAACAGGGGAAGAAGGAAAGGCTGGTTAGAGTAAGCCCACCTGGAAGCAGAGTCGAGTGCCCTCCTCCCCAGCCAGACAGATGGGATGAACTGCAGTCACTGGCAGCTAGCAAGGGAAGGAGACCCTTCCCCTCCTCTGCAGGGACGGCAGGGACTGGGCACAGGACTCCAGAACACACCATCCCACACACAGCACAGCAGGGCTGGGGCCAGGCCAGCGGGCAGGCGGTGCCAGGGCCTGGCCAGCCCTGCCGTGGGGCTGGAGAGACACTCACTTCTGAGGGCGGAGGCGGCAGCGTCGGAGTCGGGATCTGTGGGAGGCTGCTCAGCTTTGTGCCATTCCTCACCATCTGGATGTGGTCGTTGAATTGATCCTACCAGAGAGGGAAGAAAACGGACACATTCATCAAACCTGAGGAAGTCTGGGGCATTCTCAGCCCCAGGGCAGCTGCAGGTCCTAAAGTGGCACTGCTGGGTTCCACAGGAGTCAGGAGAATGAAAAAGGACACAGAGGGAGAAACTGAGTGCCTCTGCCAATAACCCATCACAGATCATTCCACAGGGTTGATCCACACACATGAGCCTGAGGAGACAGAAGATCTCTGCAGCTGCCTGCAAAGGCTGACTGACTGTGCCATGCTTTTGGGCACACAGCTTTTTGGGGGCTCGGTCCTCTCCCAGAGAGGGTTGAAGCTAGGCATGGAAAGCAGTGTGGATGTGAAGAACTGCTCACTGCTAAGCTGGGAGAGTTCAGCAGGGACTTACTCGGACACTTTCCTTGGTCATTCGTATCCTGTTCAGCCTCATCTCCCACTCCTGCTTTGGCCTCATCGTCTCCAGCGTGGGTGGTGCAGACCTGCAAGCACAACTAAACTTTCCCACTTGCAACTGTGCTCTCACTGACAGCAAAGTGGGAGCGAGTAACCCCCCCACAACCTCCTCCCTTCCCCTCATCCAGCTGGGTGGGAAGGGCTTACCCTCAGGATGAGGAACCCCATGAAGGGAGAGCCTGTGATGCTACCAGAGAGTGACTGGGGACACACAAGGATACCACAGTCAACAGCACTCACTGACTGTGCTCAGCAGATGTTACTCAGTAGTGTTACTCAACAGTAACAGGGGATAAGCACAGCCCCACATACTCCCATGTGACATAAATGAATCACACTGTTTTAATAAGAAACCCTCAGGAAAACCTGAACTATTCCAGTCCAGCCTCCAGCGTAAGCAGAGGAAGAGGAGATGGGATGTAGGGACACCTGAGTTACCCTCCCTGCCACTCCTGACACTGCACAGACTCACTTGAGGTAGGTGAGGTGTAGCTCTGCTTCTTTCTCTGCTTCTTCTAGTTTCAACACCAGCAGCTCCTTCCGGCTCTCCAGGGACAGGATCTAATGGAGAGAGGCCCCACATGAAGAGCAGTTTCTGTACTGACTCATTTCTTGCTGCCAGACCATAACCTCTCCACAGGAGTCATGCTCAGTGCACCAGGCACTGCTCCCCACTAATGTTTACTGCACTGGGACGTGTTTATTCCTCCTCTTGTCTCACAAAGTGGGACTTGGCCTTGCCCTCAACTGCTCCCAATTTCACAGAACCACCCCTTAACCATCTGGAATCTCAAACCAATCACTTTGCAGGGAAGGAGTTACCTCTGCTTTCCAGGCCCGTTCTGTCTCCTCAAGAATGTTCCTGTTGATTTCATTGTGCTGGTTCTTCAGCTTGTCCAGCTCCATCTCCCACAGCTGCCTGCACACAGAAGAGAAGGAGTCTCCTTAGGCTCAGGCACCGGAATGGCACAGAGCAGGAGTGCTGACAGATTCCCACAAAGGGATCGATCCCAGGAGCTCTGCATGGGGTGGAACTGTGGAAGATCAGCAGCTTCCAGACCGTCACACCAGGCACTGTGCACCCTGGGCTGCAGAGGTTACTGTGCCAGCAGTGAGCTGTTCCAGAGCACACAGGCAACCAGTGTGCAAACACACTGGGCAAAACGAGAAGAGGGGAATTCCCCTTGGAATTCGGTCCGATTCCAGAGCAGGGTGCACAGGTCTGACCCAGGAACCAACCTAAGCAGCACATGGAACTATCCTGTTCTGATCCTGGAGAAGGTCAAAGCTGGGCATTTCCACCTGTGCTGTGGGAGCACCTAGATCTGGAGCTTCTCTGCCCAGCTTTAAATGCCCCAGCACACCAGAGTTTAGTGTAGCTGGGCATTTGTGGGGAACAGACAGGGAAATCAGTATGCCCTAGTTCTGGGAAGTTGAAATTCAGAGGTAGCAGTTACAAGCTGAGTCAATCCGCCAAGCATAAACTTTAATCTTATGGGATCTTTATGTCACAAGTATCCAGGAGCCTGCTTGTGACCGGGATCAAAGAGGATTTAATCCAGAGACCCGATGCTGGAAGAGGAAACAAAACCCTTAGAGTACATAACTGGCCAGCACTGCTGGATCGTTCTCTCTACTCTATCCCACCAGGAGCATCAGATTCACTCCACAGCAAAATGACAGGAAGAAGTGCACTGAGCAGCATTAATCAGGTAATGGATAAGAGCCTTACTTCTCATCGGACTGCTCCGCGATCAGAGAAGCAATCTTGTTTTCCTTCTCCTCCTGCTCCTTCAGCAACCTGCACAGGAGGAACAGGACAGCACAGCTGGAGTCAGGACGGCGCAGGGCTCAAACCCCTCCTGGCACATCCCTGCACACCATGGGCTGGGACAGCTCCGCTCAGTGTGTGGGAAAACAGCCACCAACACCCTCCGGAGCACAAATCCTGCAGTCCCATGACACTGCACAAAGGCTGGGGCACAGAACCAGGCTCAGCCAGGGAGCTGTGCCCCTCCAGCAGCATGTGCCCTGCAATGTCCACTCAGGGGAGAAAGGGGCTGAGGATTTGGAGCCATCACTGAAGGAGCTTTACCCAAACTCAGCACTGAGCCCTCAGAATAAAAGAAATCAACCTCTACAACGTGACAGAATAAAAGTGCAAATTCACATACAGGGCCATCCTAAATACTCCTTGCTTCCAAAGAGTTTAAAGCTCTTTGCTCCATCAGGTAAACATCAGGGTTAAGCAAAACCTTCTCCCCCCAGAAATAAACACTTTTCTCCATACGAATACCTTCTTCCTTTCTCACAGAGTTTCTCAATTTCAGCTTTCAGATCCTGCTCTTTCTGCAGGAATTCTTTCTTTTCTTTCTCCATCTTCTTCTTTGTCTCTTCTCGCTTGATTGTAACGTCCTGAATTGCTTTCAGGATCTCCTGGAATGAAAAAAACCATCATGCAAATACGGAGCAAAATTCCCAAGTAATGGCTTTGATTTAAGACCCATTATTATTTTAAATTAATTGATCAGTGAGATTACACAGCCAGCTCTTTCTTTTTTGCAGATCCAGTCAAGATATATATGGGTTATTATGAGGAAACTCAGGAGACAGACACTCTGGACCACAAGTTCTCTGCCTCTTCATAAGGATTTTAAAATTAACTAAAGGGAAGGTTAAACAAAAACAGGACTTCACCAGATACCTGGTGGTTCTTCATCTCCTCTTCCCTCCGCTGCTGGAGCTGCTTAAGCTGGACCTGCAGCTGATTCTCCACCTGCCTCTGTTTGTCCAACACCTCCTGGTAGCGCTCCTTCAGCAACGCCCGCTCAGACATCATCTTGTCCTGCAGTGGAGAGTGAAATTTAGGGAGAACCTTCCCCTTCCCTCAAGCTAAAGGGACACAGGAAAGCTCAGCACTGTGTAAGAGCCCTGAAAAGAACCACAGATAAGTGGTTTCCACTTTCACAGCTCAGGCTCTCTAGACTGGAAAAGACAAAGGGATACACTGCTCGAAGCTGCAGCTGGTGCTGCATTTCCTCCTGTAACAAGGACAGCTTAAGGACTTTAAGGCTGGTATTTTGATGATCTTGGAAGTCTTTCCCAACCTTGATGATTCTATTTTGACAAGCAAAAAATGGGAAGAGCAGCTTCAGCTGCTTTGCCCAGGAGCAGCAGCCTAGGAGCCTGAGTGGCTGAGCCTGGACCTTGGTACCCACCAAGTTCTTCTCGATATCCTGATCCGTGTTCACATCCGCATCGGCCGCCTTGAAGTCGGTCTGTGAAGGGAGATAATTGCAGTCAGACCCTCACCCCTGAGAAACCTCCAAGGCTGGCCAGATAATCAACCAGCCCTGGAGAAACACCAGTGGTGGAGGAATAACCTGCCCTGGATTCTGACTGGCCACTTAAGCAACCCTTATTTTATTCTTTTCATAGAGTCAGAGAACAGCTGGGGTTGGAAGGGACCTCCGCAGGTCGTCTGGTCCGACCTCTCTGCCAAGGCAGGGTCACCTGGAGTAGGTGACATAGGAATACATCCAGGTGGGTTTGGAATGTCTCCACACCCTCCCTGGGCAGCTGTTCCAGTGCTCTGCCACCCTTCATGGAAAGAAGTTCCTCCTCAAGCTGAGATGAAACTTCTTGTGTTTTAGTTTATGGCCATTGCTCCCCGCCCTCTTGCTGGGCACCACCAAAAGAGTCTGGCACCATCTTCTTGGCACCCACCTTTGAGATATTTATATGCATTAATGAGATTCCCTCTCAGTCTTCTCTTCCCTGGACTAACAAGGCCCAGCTCCCCCAGTCTCTCCCCATCAGAGAGTTGCTCCAGACCCCTAATTATCTTTGTGGTCCCTGCTGGACCCTCTCCAGTAGCTCCTTGTCTTTCTTGCACTGGGGAGCTCAGAAATGGACACAGCACTCCAGATGCAACCTCAATGGGGCCAAATTTTAATTTAAATATTAATTAAAGACTGTTCAAACCACAAGGCCACAGTCACAGCAGCAGCTGTAAGGCTCCAGGTATGGATATGTTTTACCCTCCAGCCTCGACTTACCCAGTTCTTTGCCCTCCAGGCTCCCGAAACGGCCTTTCAGGGACCTCTCCCCGCACACCACAAACCCGAACAGCCCCGGGGGACCCGCACCCACCTGCACCGCGATGTTCTGCGACGGCCGCGCCGGGGCCGCCTCCTCCTCGTCGGGCTCCTCGGCCGCCGCTCCGCTCTGCCCCGCGGCCTCCGCGCCGCCGGCCCCGGGCTCCCCATCGCCGCCGGCGGGGCCGGCAGGGGCGGCCGCGGGGTCCGGCTCCGCGCCGGGGCCGGGCTCGCCGGGGCTCTCCGGGGCGGAGAGCGGGGTCCCGCTGCGCGGAACGAGCACATCGGTCACCGCCTGCAGCCGCGCTCCATCCCCGCTCCATCCCCGCTCCCGGCCCCCCCGTTACCTGCCGGGCGGCGCGGCGGGGCCGGGCTCGCAGAGGCGCGGCGGGTCGGGGCCGTCGCCCTGCGCCTGCTCCAGCGCCATGGAGGGGGGCGGCTGCGGGGCTGGGGCGGGAGCCGAGCCCGGGCCGGCGCGGCGGCACCGGGGGCGGGAGGGGGGCACCGGGCGGCACCGGGCGGAGCGCTCGACCCGCGGCCCCGCCGCGCCGCCCCTTCCTGCCCGCGCCCCGGCGGATGTGACGCCGCTGTCAGCGGCTCCGGGGGTTCCGGCGGCGGCGGCTCATGCCCGGTGAGAGCCCGGGGGCACCGCGGGGCACGGCGGGGCCGAGGGACGGGGGGTCCCGGCGCGGCTCCCCGCGGGGGATGGAGGGTGGGAGCGGCGGGGATGCGCTGCCCCTGCGTGACCTCCGCCGTGTCCCCGCCGGAGCTGCGGGGCGCGCAGGTGCCGCTCCTGCGGGGTCACGGAAAGCCCTTCCTCTAGGGAGGGAGAGCTGGACATCGGTGTCCAGCACGGGGCGAGTTGTACCAGAGGCTCGGGGCAGGACCGGGGGCCGGGGGGTGCCGAGCTCCGGACACTTCCATGGGTGCGGGATCTCCGGAGGTGTTTCCCCCTCCGTGCGCTGCCGTGATTCGTGGAACGGGGGTTCAGCCAGGGCTCGGCGGTGATTTCCCCCCGTGCCGGGTGAAAGCAGGTTCCTCCGGCCGCGGAGCAGGTTCGTCCTCCCCCGCAGAGTTCGGCGGTGCCCCCGCAGAAGAGGAACCGGCTCTGGGCTGCCCACGGAGCGTGGCATTGCCCGCGGTGGTTGTTCCTGGGGATCTGCGCTTCGGGAGTTTCGTGGCAGTTTCCTGCGGTGCCACGGCGAGAGGAGGAAGTGTCTCCTTCTGCCAGCCCGGGGCTGCACCCCCGGCGGGCAGGGCAGGGTTGGGATCGATCCCTGCCCAGCCTGGGTGCGCCTCCTGTGCTGCACCACTGGGAAGGTGCCGCCTCGGCTAGAGTTCCCCTGGACGGGGTTGATGGCAAGCCCAGGTGTGCTGGTGTTGCCTTCCAGGAGCGTAGGGCTCTGCGGGACCTTCAGGTGCGGCCTCCCCATTCCTCGTCCAAGGACACTCTCACCAGTCTCGTTTCTGCCGTTCCAGCCCGCCTGTCTGATGCCGCATTGGAGGCAGGGAGTGCCGCTATGGAGCGCAGGGATGGAGGCCACGCTCTGCATCCACACGTGCCTTTGGCTGAGCGCCGCCTGGATCCCCCTCGCCTCGCCAGCCGGAGCGGCCTGCGGCGGGCAGTGCTCTCCGGACACTGAGGGCCACCACGGCAAGCTGACGTGGGCCGTCAGCCTGGATGCACCCGAGGAGGAGCTGGAGCAGCGGGCAGAGGAGCTGGCCCGGACTGCGGGGCTGGTGAACATGGGCCGTGTCGGGGAGCTCAAGGGCCATTACCTCCTCGCCTACCAGCCCAACGGTGCGGGGAGTGAGCCCGAGGCAATAAGGAGGTCGGTGGACACTTTGTTTGCACAGCACGACAGCGTGCGGTGGCACTCGGAACAGAAGCTTCTGAAGCGCTCCAAGCGCAGCCTGCACTTTAACGATCCCAAATACCCCCAGCAGTGGCATCTGGTGAGTGGTTTTCCGGCTCCTGCTGTGCTCGCAGGCTCAGGCTGTTTGTGTGGCCACGAGTGAGCTGTCACACGGGAGGCAAAACAGCCTCTTTCTGTTCTCTGGTGAGGAGGGAGCACAGTGAGAGCTCACCTTGCCTGTTGTGTGCTCGCCCTGATAGCAGGAGGAGGCAGCTGCCGTGGCTGGTTGTGCACTCATGGCACTGGGGTGGGCAGAGAGGTCTGGCCAGAGCACACTGTGCACTCTTCTTCGTGGCTTGAGCGAGTGTTCCTCACTGTCCACCTCAAACAATCTCCCCGGGTGTCCTGTGACTCCTTCCCATGATGGCCCTGGCCCCACACATAACCAGTGCACCCCTCACCACTGACCCTGTCCCCTCACGGTCCTTTCTGGCGCTTAGAACAACCGCAAGAGCCCCGGGAAGGACATCAACGTCACGGGCGTGTGGGAGCGGAACGTGACGGGGCGCGGCGTGACGGTGGTGGTGGTGGACGACGGTGTGGAGCACACCATCAAGGACATACAGCCAAACTACGTGAGTCCTGCTCCGAGCTGGGAGGCCAAAGGGCAGGCTGGAGGCTGGGCAGTGTGACGTGAGCGTGTGAGAGCCTGGGCTCAGCCAGGGCGGGAATTGCCAGCGGCAGACCTTTCCTGGGAGATTTTGCACCCAGGTTTCAGGGTTACCTGCCTTTGTGCTACGCTGCAGCTGGTCTCCCTCTGCCCTGCAGCAGTGGCTGAAGCTGCCTCGGTTGGTCCCTTCCCCACGGCAGCAGATAGCAGTGTTGAGCTGCAGCCCCGTGTGGAAGCAGCCTGGAAGTTCTGGTGACTCCCAGGCTGTGTTTCAGCCCTTGTAGCGTGCTCTTAACTTCTGCTTTTTCCAAACTGAGGAGAGAGAGAGCCCCGAGTCGTGACCGTGGGTCTGTTTTCAGAGCCCAGAAGGCAGCTATGACTTGAATTCCAATGACCCCGACCCTATGCCTCACCCCGACGAGGAGAACGGGAACCACCACGGGACCCGCTGTGCCGGGGAGATCGCGGCTGTGCCAAACAACAGCTTCTGCACGGTGGGAGTTGCCTACGGGAGCCGCATCGCAGGTACCTGCAGGCTGTGGCACCCCGAGGTGCCCGGCACGTCTCACCTCCAGCTCCATGGGGCTGGACACGGCTCCGTGGGCTGGGACAGCTCTGAGTCAGCAGTGCCTTGCTCAGGCTGGTTGGGGCTGTCGCAGGGAGGGCCCAGTGCCTGCCTGAGCTCCTCTCCAGAGGATACGGCTCCCGGCAGAGCAGGATAGGTGTGGGTGTGGCAGCTTTTCCAGTGTTCTGGAGTGCTCCTGGCCTGCCCATCTGCAGAGCTTCTGGCAGAGCAGCCGTACCACACAGGCTGGGCCAGGCAGTCATGCCACAACGTGCCTGCTGAGGTGCGGGCTGCAGGCTGTGTCTGGAGGCCCCGGGGAAACCAATCTTGGCCAACCCCCCACCTCCCCCAGCCCCTGGTCTCGACTCTGCCTTGTGGGGATGGATGGGGTGAAGGGCCAGTGCTGCATCTCCTCTGCAGGGCCAGGGAATGTGTGTGTGCCCTTGGCTGTCTCCAAACTCCTGTGTTCCTTTGTAGAGGAAGGGGGTGTAGAGGAAGGGGAGGTCTGTGTGCCAGGCAGGGCGTGTCCCTGGCAGGGCAGGGACAGTGATGCTGGGATGTGGTTCTGTCCATACCTGGTCACACCATGATCCCTGAGGGGACAGCAGGGTTCTGGGGGTCAGGGCTCTCCCAGGGGCACTGTAGGGATCTCTGCACCCCTGCCCTGGGCTCCCTCCCTCCCTGAGCACCCACCCTGATGGTGGCACAGCAGGGTCCCAGAGCTCCAGCCGGCAAGGCTCCCAGCTGGCAGAAGCAGAGATGAGCTCATCATGTAACCCCAGCACAGGGAGCAGGGAGGGTTTACCCAGCGCTGCTTCAGGCCTCAGCCCTCCAAAGCTGGACCAGCCTTGCAGGGGCAGCCTTGAGCCAGGAGTTTGTTTGCAGTTCATACAGCTCACTGACCCACGTGGGTCACGTTCCTTGTCCTTTGTCCCGCAGGCATCCGAGTGCTGGATGGGCCCCTCACGGACAGCATGGAGGCCATCGCCTTCAACAAGCACTATCAGATCAACGACATCTACAGCTGCAGGTGAGCCCCAAGGACACCCTGAGCTGGCACCCAGCAGACCCATGTGGGCCCTGATCTGCCTGGGGACAGGGTCACAGCTCGTGGCTGAGTGTTCACACCAGCTCCCATCCTCCCGTGGCTCCAGAGAGCACCAAAATCCTCTTCCTGGAGAGCTGCCCTGGGCTCTGCACAGCGGCTGCAGTTGTGAGATCTCCTTCTGTGTGCTGCTGCAGCACGTCCCCTGGGCTGTCTGAGCTGGAGGGGACACTGTGCCCCCCACTGTGGTCAGGCAGCCCCGGCTGAGCCGTGTGACAGGGACTGGAATGTGTTGTTAAATAGAAATCAAACATTTTGTCCGCTGGAATCTGACCCAGGGGCACAGTGCAAACACGACAGCGATCTCACAGCAGCGAGGGGCCATCCTGATGGCTGGGAAAGGACAGTGCTCCCCGATCCCAGTCGTGCTGCTGGAGCAGCTGCTGGCTGCCCATAGCTCGCTGTAGTGGCAGGAGGAGTTGCTGCCTGTGACTCCTGGGGCTGTCACTTCACAGTGTCTCTCTTTCCAGCTGGGGTCCCGATGACGACGGGAAAACTGTGGATGGCCCCCATCAACTGGGAAAGGTAAAAAGCAGCCCCAGCAGCACAGGTGGCCCTGGGAGGGCCCTCCAGGGCTTGTGGTTTCTTGCTTGCCTGGACAGGCGTGCAGGGACATTGCTGTGACACTGTGCACGTCTGTTTGTGTCCATGGCTGCCAGCAGAGGTGTCACCTGTCTCTGTGTGGTCGGGAGAGGTGACGCAGTAGTGTTCAGGCAGTGTGGGATGAGCTTTCTAAGGAGAGGCTGGTCCCAGCAGGAAAATGCTCTTTCGCAACCTGTGGTATTATTCTGACAGCTTTTGCAACCCACAGGATGCTCTCTGCTCAGGACACTGAGCATTCCCAGTGCTGAGGGTGGTTCTCGAGGCAGGGAGCATGCCTTTGGATGCTGGGAACAGGAAAGGGGAATGGGATTGCAGTGGGAGGAAGAGTCAGAGCTGAGGCTGCTCCTTCCAGGCCATTGAAGCTCTCTCACAGCTGCTGTGCTGCAAAATGTGGCTGGTCTACCTGTGCCACAGTGAGGGGTCACTGAGGGGGCCCCAAAACCAGCACTGGGGTGTGGTTCTGCTCCATTGCTCTTCTGCTGTGCTTTTCCAACCACAATTCAGCAGTTACTGCACTGTTTGGAGCAGCCCTGACAACTGAGCTGCCCATTCACCATAACAAGTGGTTTCCAGTTCTGCAAGTTAATGTATTCTCTTCCTGCATGCAGAGACAGCTGGAACAAGCTCTGGGACACAGAGCACGGGCAGAGCTCTCTGTGCCACAGCAGAGCTGGGAGGGCAGAATGTACCTTCACCTGCCAGAGGGAGGGAGAGCAGGGGGGTTCAATTCCAGTGGGATTGGGTTCCTGCTGGTCCATCAGATATGTCCTTTCCCTGGGTGGGAAGGATGTCTGGGTGAGGCATCAGGCTGGAAGTGCAATTCCAGGTGGGGCTGGCAGTGCTGTGTTTCTCAGCAGTGTCTGTGGGGCTGGGCCCTCTCAGAAGGGCCTCTGATCCCCCTGGCTCAGAGCCACACGTGGCTGCTGGCAGGAACCACTGGGATCAGCAGGGGAGGGCACGGGAAGAGCCCCCCTGGCCTGAGCAGGGTTCCCTGTCCCAGGCTGCCCTGCAGCACGGGGTCATCGCCGGCCGCCGCGGCTTCGGGAGCATCTTCGTGGTGGCCAGTGGGAACGGTGGCCAGCACAGTGACAACTGCAACTACGATGGATACGCCAACTCCATCTACACTGTCACCATAGGTGAGTGCCTGCGTCTCCTGGCTCCTTCCTTCCCAGCGTGGAACAGCGAGATCATCCCAAAAACACACAGCCTGCCCGGCTGGGAGATGGCTGGGTAGTGGGAATCTGTGGGAAAGGGTCTGGGAATGAGCGTGGCAGTGTGTAGGGCTTCAGCCCTCAAGCCTGCAGTTTGCTTTTGACCCACAGAGCAAGAGGAGGCCAGGGGAATTCCTGCCTGTGTCCAGGCCTCCCTCCTGGGGCTGTGACGTACTGCCTTGTTCAGGGAATGACCTGACATGCAGCATTCCCATCACTCGTGCTAGAGGAGAAACGTGTAATCCAGGTTCTCGAGGGCAGAAGCTGCAGTTGGGGTAGATCTGTGTGACACTGAGCACAGTGAGAGGTTATTTATCGTTGCTGCCTTTCCTGTACATCTTCCAGGCGGGAAAAAATACAGGCTTGGTTCTAATTTCCCTGCCCAGCTCCCAGCCCCTGGAAGAGCACAGCTGGCAGGAGAGGCTCTCAGGGCATTGTCACCTTGAATTTCAGCAGCTGAAGCCAAACAGGTTTCATGCAATCCATGCCTTTCCCGTTCTCCCAGGAGCAGTGGATGAGACGGGCTCCATGCCGTTCTATGCTGAGGAATGTGCCTCCATGCTGGCTGTGACCTTCAGTGGTGGGGACAAGATGATGAGGAGCATTGTGAGTACCCACACAAGGCAGCTGTGTCCTCCTGCACACACCTGGAACAGCCAGGACGACGCTCTGTCCCTCCCGATCGCCACACGATTCCTCCGTGAGCCAGGGAGCCAGAGGTGCCTTTTACCCGGGTCCTGCACAAAGAGTGCTCTCAGAGGGAGGTTCCTGTTTCTCAGCTCTGTGGGAGCTGCCCCACACCTGCCCAGCCACCCTCCCTGGCTCCTGCTCCAAAGGGCTGTGGGAGCAGGGAGTGCAGGGAGCAGCGTCGGGCTCTTTAAGCCGCTTGACCACAGCTCCTGCTCTGCTCTGGCACGTGGGCCTCTCCCTGCTGAATTTTTCAGAATATTTTTATCAGCTTTTCCTTCTTTTGCCAAAAAATGACTTCTTGTCAACAAAATGTCCTTTTTGCCTGAGCCAAGCAGCCAGGGCTGTTTTCCCCACCACAGGCCTGACCCAGCCCTTCCCTCCCTTGGTGCTGGTGCCTGTGGGGGGCTGTCAGGCTGCCCCCACCCCATAGTCTGACCCCTTCCTGTCCTGTGGTGCCAGCAGGATCTACAGAGCCCACCCACCTTGGGGCAGCTGGGGAGAAATGTTGCTGGCTCCCAGGCCTGATGTTTGGGGTTGTGTTGTCCCTGGCTTGGAGGATCTCCTGTCAGGACAGGTATTTCCTGAAAGTACTTCCCTGGCAAGGCTGATGAGGCAGCCAAGTGGAGATCAGCACCTCAGTGTGTGCTTGGGGGTCTCAGGGGGTCTGCTGGTGTGCTCTTGGGAGTAGGGACTTGCTGCTGTGGCTCTGTGCTTGCCACAGAGGAGGTGAATCCAGGCTTGTCAAACAGGCTTCCCTGCATGCTGGGTAAACCAGGGGAACAGGGAGAGCCTGGGATCCTCAGCCACCTGGTTGGGACTCACCAAGCTCCTCCTGCAGCCCAGAGCCAGGGCAGGGATCTGTGCCCAGCCAGAGCACAGCACGAGCTGCCACAGGGAAAGTAAAACCCAGAATTGAGATGATTTTTCCTTTCAGAAATAGCTTAAGTTGTCCCAGGCTGGTTTGGAAAGTACTGACATTAGGAAAAAAGGGAACAGCAACCCAGTGAGGGCTCTGCTGCATTCCATCAGGAGTTCCAGGCTTGTGGGCTGATGACTGGCTTTCCCAAGCCTGGTGTGAGTGCTTTGAAGGTCTCAAATGCACGTTTAGTTCGAATACTGGCCCTGTGGGACACTAACACGGGAGCTGGCATTCCATGGGGGAGCCAGGACAAGATCCACACGTAGCCTAGGAACGGCATGTGCCACAGAGACATCCCGTACCGTGATCCTGTGCCATGCACAAACCCAAACACCCCCTTTTTCAGGAGTGCAGTCAGCTTCTGAACAGCCTGGAACTCGCTGCAGTGGTGTCAGAGTTGACATCTCTGCAGCCATCTGCTCCATTTTTTTTTTCTTTTACCAGACCATAAACTTTGTGTGGTTTCCTTAATGGGAAGAATTTAATACAGCTTCTGGCACTGTCTGTGCTTCCCACTGAAAGTTTGTGCTCTCGGGGTGTTCTGTGTGGGACACGCAGAGTCCCAGCACGAGCTGGAGCCTTTCACCCTCCAGGTTTTGGGCTTTATCCCCACAGGGAGCACACGGAGGTGGATGCACTTGGTTTGCAGTGAGGTGGCATAATTTGGGAACCTCCCAACGCCTCTTTTTAGGCCCTGTGTGCTCTGCACTCCATGTGGCCCCTCTGCAGCCTGGTTGTGTTGGAGTGACACTGCGGTCAACAGTGAGCATAAGGAAGGTCCCAAACCGTGTCTGCCAGGAGTTTCCCACAAAGATGCTTAGTTAGACCCAATTCCTCTCTCTCTCCAAAGGGAACTGTCCCCATTCATTGCTTCCCAGCTGGCATCACTGCCCCTGCAGCGAGGGGCTCCCAGGACCTTTGCTGGCTGGCTGTGAGCAGGGACAGCTGTGTCACAGGCTGAGCAGGGGCTGCTGGTGGAGCCGGGGTGGCGAGGACGCAGCTCAGGGGCTGTGTGCTCCAGTACTGCAGTACCTGTCCCAGCCACCTCAGCAGGGCAAAGTGGCCTGATAGAGGCACCTCTCCTCTTCCTCTGCAGGTGACAACGGACTGGGATTTGCAGAAGGGCACGGGCTGCACGGAGGGTCACACGGGCACGTCGGCGGCCGCCCCGCTGGCAGCCGGGATGATCGCGCTGATGCTGCAGGTGCGGCCCTGCCTCACCTGGCGGGATGTGCAGCACATCATCGTCTTCACTGCCACCAAGGTGAGGAGCCCTCCCTCCCCACCCCTTCCCTCCCTCCTCTGCCCCTCGGGGATGCTGCAGGAAGGCCAAGGCCCTGCTGTGTCCGTGTTTACGTCTGCGGCCCCTCCATAAATCTCTCGCTCGTCTGGCTCCCAGTGAGGAGATTGCGTTTTCCCCTCACCCCTCGTTCCTTCCAGGAATGTGGCTGAGGCATTTTCCTCTGTCATGATAATAAATGGGGTATTTGCTGCAGGAATGCCTCCATCTGCCAGCGTAGGGGTCTTCCAGGGGCTCAGCAGGTTCCAGGAGCTCAGGCCCTGGGATCAGGTGTGTGTGATGGGCTGGCCCAGCCCCAGGGCTGTTATCTCTGCAATGTCATCCCATGGTCCATGCAGTGGGAAAGCAAGGAGCTCTGCCCTGCTCTGGCCTTTCCTGGGCTGTCCAGAGAGCCGGGCTCCTGGAAACAGCCACAACAGGGAGCTGGGCAGCAAACTCAGCCCTTCCTTTGGCCTCAGCTCCCGCACAGCTTTGCTGCCCAGAGCAGGAGTGGGAACTGGCTGGAGCTGCCCAGTTTGGTTTAGGGATGGGGCTTCTTCCACACCCCACTGGGGAGCAGGAGTCCATGTCCAGCTGATGCTGGGCTCACCTTGGCATGGGGCAGTGTTTTCCATAACTCCAAGCCAGTGTTGCTGGAGCACTACAGCCCACTAAGTGATGGGACTCAGATCTGTCCTGCCCCAGCTCCTATTGATTTAAAGGGCTCAGTTCCTTCTCTCCAAGGCTTCTGCCATCCCACAGGCTGTGGCTTGGGCAGCAGGGAGCAGCTGGGATGTTTCAGAGCAGAGGCATTTGTGCCCTTTCGTGCTGTTCTATTTCCTTTCTGAGGTGCTGGGAAGCCAGTTTGTCCTGGGATTTGTTTCAAACAAAGGACAACCTGTTTCTTTCTAATAAGGCCATGTGGGTTTGCTTCCCTGCCACTGTGGGATGTGTCTGAGCCTCTTTCCCTTCAGGCCTGGTTCCCTTTGGGTTTCAGGGCTGACCGTCCCCCAAGGTAACCAGAGCACCCCGTGTTTCTTTGCAGTACGAGGACCGTCACGCTAAGTGGGACACGAACCAGGCAGGCTTCAGCCACAGCCATCAGCATGGCTTTGGCCTGCTGAACGCCTGGAGGCTGGTCAATGCTGCCAAGGTAATTCCCTCCTTCCCAGACCTGCCCTCTGGGCAGGTAGAGCAGCTCAGCCCAGCGGCTGGGACACATCCTGTCCTGGCAACGCCGTGGGGTGACACTGCTGCCGTTCAGGGCCAGTGCTTTGGCCACCATCCTGCTGGCCCTGGCTCTGAGGCTGCTTTTGGTATGAAGTCATGAGGCTTTTGGCAGTGCCTGAGAGCTGCCCTGGGCTGCTGCTCTCCAGCACTATATATAGCCATGGTGAGAGCTGTGCTGCCGGGAGCCCACAGCTCTGATTCACAGTGGGGGGACTTTTGTCAGCAGCCCCAGCACCTTCCTCCCTCCCTCCACAGTGGCTGCAGGGAGGGTGTCCTGCCCTGAGAAGCAGGGTGTTCTCAGCTGGCAGCTCCAGGGAGTGCTGTGGTCAGAGCAGCAGCGGCATCCCCGTCTCTTCCTGCTCCGCTCGCACGGAGACCCGGGCACGTCCCTTTGGCACTTGGTCCCAGCTCGTGTGTGGAGTGCTGAGCAGCTGTGCTGGGTCACTGCCACTGCCAGCCGTGCCCCCAGTGCCACGAGGACTTCCACGCTGCTCCCCCTTCCTGCCCCACTGTGTCCAGAGCTGGAATGGGATGGCCTCGAGTAACCACTCAAAGCCACTCGGGTGATGGTGGGGACAGACCCAGAGCTGGGGAGTCCCAAGTCTTACTCACCCCCCTCCAGCTCTCCTGGGTGTGTGGGCACTGCTTCCATCCCCAGAGTGCTCACACCACCCAGTGTGTGCTGCCCAGGTCTGTGTGCCCCAAAACAGCATTGGGAGAGGCCCCTTGGCTTGGGCCCACATCCAGGAGCAGCTTTTGAGAGCCCCAGGAGACTGAGGGATGGATGTGCAGGGAGGGTGCAATTCATGCTGAATCCTCTCCCTTTCCCCTGGCAGATCTGGGAGTCTGTCCCATACCTCGCCTCGTACGTGAGCCCTGTGCTGAAGGAGGGCAGGAGCATCCCCCTGCTCCCACGGGAGCTGGAGGTCGCCTGGAATGGTAAGAGCAGGTGTGCCATGGAGAGCACGTGCTGCACACACCCAGGCCAGGATCCAGCAGGGCAGGAGCAGCCCTGGGCTGTGTGAGGCCACGAAGGGGTTAAGTGCTGGGCTGCCTGGGCTTTTTCTTCTCTTTCCGCTGCCCTTCCCAGGGGATCTGCCTGTTGCTGCCGTCCCCTCCCCATAACCCCATCCCATGGACTGATGTGTTTGGGGAGCCAGACAGGGCTGGGCAGCAGCCAGACCCGCTCCACTGCCTTTGACCATTTTAGGTAATGCTCCAGCTCCCGACTTGGCCAGCCCTGTCCACATCAACAAGGCTCTGCTCAGGCTGCTACCAGTGGGAAGGAGAGCTCGGCCCAAGCCCTTCCCGGCCCCCCTGCAGCTCCTGGCTCTCCTGGGCACAGCTCCTTGCCCTGAGGCTGAGCACATTCCCCCTCCATGCCTCACTGGAGATGCTGGTCCTGGGAGCCTGGCCCTGCACCTCTCACTGTCCCAGCTGTATTGCTGGCAGAGGTGCACCCAGGGAGCAACCACCTGCCAGGAGCAGGCCATGCCACAGCCACAGCTCACTCTGGAGTGTGCCAGGCTCCCTGGGCTGTGGTTGGCAGCTCTGGGGCTGTGAGGATCTGTGGGACTGGGAGTGGTTTGAAATGGGATCAGGGAGCCTAGACACCTAGTCTCTCCTCCCAGTCCCACACAGGTCCTGTTAAATGGGGCTGGCTGGGAGTGGGGACTCCATGTTGGCCACCAGCCCCAGCAAACCCTGTCACCCTCTCCCAGTCACCACTGCCGACCTGGAGCTGTCTGGCATGAGGACCCTGGAGCATGTGGCAGTCACTGTCACCATAACCCACCCCCGCCGTGGCAACCTGGAGATCAGGCTCTTCTGCCCCAGTGGGATGATGTCCCTGATTGGGACCACCCGGAGCATGGACTCGTAAGCACCAAGGGGTCAGGCTGGGGAGGGCAGGACCCCGGGGCCTGTGTCAGCCTCGTGGCTCAGGCTCCATGACCCTCTCATGGGTCGTTTCCCCTCACCCCTTGGCAGGGACCCCAGTGGCTTCTCTGACTGGACCTTCTCCACGGTGCGGTGCTGGGGCGAGGGGGCACAGGGCACGTACAGGCTGCTCGTCAGGGACATCGGTGAGTCCTGCCTGCCAGGGGACACTCCCGGGGTGGTGGCAGCTCTGGACCATGTCCCAGGCAGCTGCCAGCTCATCACTTGGGAGACTTCCCTGCTGGACCAACCTGCTTCTTCCCCAGGAGATGAGAGCCTGAGGCCTGGCACCTTAAAGCAGTGGCAGCTGACCCTGTACGGCTCCTCCTGGTCCCCGGCAGAGATGAAGGAACGGCACAGGTAGGGCACCACAGTCCTGGCTTGGTGGGGAGCCAGGAGCAGGAGGCTGAGGGGTGTTGCCCATACCTGTGAGCAGGTGCTGCTCGGTGGAGCCGTGTTGCTGCAAGGTGCATGGCAGGGGCCCTCACACTTCACAGGGCAGCCGTGGGCTGCAGAACACAGCACTGTTTGCTGAAAGAGGCACTGCAGACCCTTGGTGGGCATTTGGGACCCTCCCTGGAGCCCCTCTGCCTGCAGGACCTGCACAGGGTGCCTCTGTCCCCAGGCTGCTGGAGGAAGCCATGAGTGGGCAGTACCTGAGCAGCAACTTCTCCCTGCCCTGTCCCCCGGGGCTGGACATCCCCGAGGAGCAGCACTACACCATCACAGCCAACACCCTCAAGGTGAGCCTGCCTGTGAGCCAGGGGGTCCCTGTATCCCCCAGGATGGGCTGGAGGAGCAGGACCCTGCCTGGGACACTGTGACCCCTCTGCTGGGCGGTGGGCAGGGCTCAGGGGGGTCGAGGGTGGCGTTTCTCAAGGGGTTTCCCCTCCGTAGACCCTCCTGCTCTTGGGATGCTTCGCCGTGTTCTGGACTTTCTACTACATGCTGGAGGTTTGCCTGACAAGGAACGACGTGGGGCTGGACCTGGCCTGCTCCAGCTCCCCCAGCTGCAGGTGGTACCAGCAGGGCGGGAAGCACCGAGCCCTGGAGAGCGGCCTGGAGATGGAGTCGGTGCCGCTGTACCGAGAGAAGGACGTGGAGGAGGCCGAGATGGAGTGTGAGCACCCAGAGCCTGCCCGGGATGGGGAGGAGGGGTCCTGGACCCCCACCCACCCCGAACTTCTCAGCAATGGCAGAGCTGTGAGCTTCCACGAGGCAGCTCCCGCCGGAGCGGGATACCTGGGCCGGGAGGCACCGGCTGAGCTCCTCCTGGAGGACAGGGAGCACCGGCCGTGCTGACTGGGGCTGGGCTGGGGCTGGGCTGGGCTGGGGCCCTCCCCTGTGGTACGACCCTCCTGGGCACAGGCAGCACAGACTCATTCCTGAGCCAGTGTGGACCATTGCCACTGTGTTCTGTGGAAGGTGGTGTTGGAAGTGGCTCGGAAACAAGGAAAAAAGAGTGCTGGTACTGGAAGGGGAGCTCCCCTTCCCTCGCTCTGGAAAACAAAGCAAGCCTTAAACCCCTTCCTGAGGGAGCCTGTCCTGCAGGGCACTCAGAGGTCCCTGCTGTGTGTGGAGCAGGGCCCTGTGCCATTCCTGCTGGGAGCGTGGCAGCTGTGGCAGAGCTCCACACCAACCCCCTTCACGCCACTGCTCCCAAGCCTGGCAGTGCAGGCAAGACGTGTCCCTTTGTCCCTGATTTCTGCAGAGAGCCTGGAAAACCCAGCAGGGCCCCTGGAAGGTGCCTCTCCAGGCAGGGACCCCACAGCACTGGCAGTTTCCTGCCCACTGGGCTGGCAGTGGCCTCTACCCACCAGTTATCCCAGTTTAGAAGCAGGGAGCTACTTTACTCATCTCCAACCAGCGCTTCTCCCTGTCCCCTGTGCTCTGATCCTGCTGGTTCCTCCTCTCCCCTGGGCATGGAGCAGCTGTGGGGCTGGGGAAGCAGGAACAGGCCTGTTTGGGTGGCAGGATGAGGCTGTTCCTGCAACGGTGGGCACAGGAGTCCCTCTGGCAGCAGAGCTCACTGGGGCCACTGTCCCAGATCTCCCTCCCCATCCAGGAGGGACAAAGCTGGGAGCAATGCTTGGTTTGGGCCAGGGAGGGGAGGATGAGTTGCTCTGGCAGTGGCTCGTCTGAGCAGGGTTGGCTTGTTCACATGTCTTTGGGTTTGGTGGTTTATTTTTTTAAGGCTGGGGTTTGTTTTTTAATCAGCAAAGCCCTTTTGTGTAGCTTTCCAAATAAAGCCTGAAAAACCCTCCTCTCCCCCATCCATCACTCCTCTGCTCTCCCAGAGCTTCCTCACTGTGGAAAAATGTGTCACCCATCCCCTCCCAGCACCGGGGCCTGGGGGGACCCAGTGTTGGGGTGTGGGTCTCTGGGGGCTGTGAGCCCTCCATGCCCTGCTCCCAGGAGCTGGGATAACGGGAGCTGCTCCAGGCAGGGGGATGCAAGGGCTGGACCAGAGTGTTGGAAGGAGTGAGGAGAAAGGTGGGTGTTGAGCTTCAGGGGGGAGAGGGCAGAGTCTTCCAAGCCGGGCAGGGAAAGCCTGATCCCCAGCTGTGGTTTTCCCAGGTTCGGAGCTGGAAGAAGGAGCAGCCATGGCCTTTTAGGGAGGGTGGCTTCAGCTTTTCCAGAGTCACCAGCCAGGCGGGAGGAAACCTCGTCAGGCCACAACTAGATGAATATAACCTTTTAATTTCGACAAAAACCAAGTACAAAACCAAGGCCCAATTCTCTCTTTCTCCCCGTTCGCAGGGATCTCTGCGGCAGTGGCGCGGGGCTCGTGGGGGGGCTGCGGGCAGGGGGGGCCTCCCCGTGGGCTGGGGCACGTGCCCATCCCGCCCGTGGGACACCCGTGGGTGCCGGCAGGGGCAGGACCAGCTGGCGGGGGGTGCGAGGCCGGGGGGGCAGAGGCTGCCCGGGGCTGGGCGCGGGGGCTGCGGCCCCGGGGCGGGGGGCTCTGCGGGGCGCGTGCAGCCGCTGGCGCTGGGGCGTTGTTGGCTGGCGTTTGGGGGCGTTTGCTCCTCAATAAATACCAATCGGTGCGGGGCTGGTGGCGGCCGCCGACGCTCGGGCGGCTGCGGCGCTGGGCCGGGGGGAAGCGGAGACGGAGGTCCCGGCTGGGGAGGGCTGGGGGCGGCGGGGGGGTGCCTAGCTGATGATCTGCCGGGGCCGGCCGTAGCTCATCCCCGCCTGTGACGCTCCCTTGTTGGTCCCCATCTGTAGCCCGATGATGTTCTTGCCCTCCTTCAGCTGGCTCTCGGTGAACTCCCGCTTGTGCTCCTGCGCCTTCCTGCGGGGCACGGGGAGAGGCCGTGGGGCACCCGCACCCACCCGGGTGACCAGCAGCCCCCCCCGATCCCCAGGGGTGCCCCAGCCCCTCTCCCTCCCCAGTGTACCACCTCCATGTGCTCCAGGGTGCTCTGGGCAGCCACAGGGCAAAGGGGCCCCCACACCCAGCTCTGACACTCCCCCACTTACTTCATGAACCAGTTGGGGTCCCCGTGGTAGTGCCCGTCGTTCTTGGTGATCGCCAGGCTCCCCAGGGCCATCAGCGTCCTCTGCACCGCCGCCATGTCCTTGGCTGCCGAGGGACAGAGGGAGGGATGTGAGGAAGGGCACGGCACAGCAGCCCTGGATCCCCCAGCCCCAACTGCCCCCCTCCTGCACCTTCAAAGAGGTCGACGGTCTGGAACATGTCTGTCTTGGTCACACCGTAGTCCTCGGCCGCCTTCAGGAACTGGGCGATCTGCTCCATCTGCTTGAAGACCATGGTGGGCGGCGCGTCGGGGATCTTGACGGGCTTGGAGCCGTCGGGGTAGAGGCTGTTCACCAGCCTGCTGAGCACCTGCCACGGGAGAGAGCCTGGGCTTGCTGCAACACCGCAGAGCCCCCCGCCAGCCAATCCCCCCTGGGACCCCACTTACGATGCCGTTCTTCAGCCAGACCTGGAAGCCCAGGCGGCCCCGCTCGGGGCGACCCACAGAGGACCCGCACTGCGCCACGATCCACTCCACCAGCCGGTCCTCCAGCTCATCATCGTACTTCTTCTCGATCTTGGACTGCACATCCCTGCTCATGCCATAGGCTGGGCCTTTGTTTGCCATGACTGCAGTGGTGGGAGACCTGGCGGCACGACGGAGACCATCAGGCTGTGGAGGTGCTGTCCCCCTACCCAGGGACCCTGCGGCACCCCTGTGGCATCCACCACCCACCCTGGTGCAGTAAGGACATGCCCTTCTCTTGGCTCTTCCCTTGCTCCATCCAGGAGTGTTTGGCGGTCAGTTCACAGCCATGACCCCCAAAACCTGCCCAGACAGATGGTTCCTGTTCTGGCAGAGGTGCCTCGTCCTCACTGCCTGGCTCAGGCTATGCAGGGGAACAGCCTCATCCCTGTCCCTTGGTTGGCACAAACATCCCTGGAGCGGCCATGCCAGGATCCAGGTGGCAGGGTGACCACGGCAGGGCTGGGTGGCTGTGTCGCAGCATGGTGGCCACACCATGGCAGAGCAGGGTGCCCACGGGGTGGCCTTGGTGTGGCAGGTCCGGATGCCAGGGACGAGCATGGGCAAGGCAGGAGTGGTGGGAGCTGTGCCCGTGCCCTTGTAAGGACATGCTGTGGCAGTGATGGCAGGTAGCTGGCTGCAGGCAGGGCCCGAGGTGCCAGGGAAGATGCCAGGAGGGAGAGGCACCGTGAGAGGCAGCCAAGCCCTCGGCAGAGCTGGTCTCACTCCTCCCTGCACGGCTCCTTGCTTGGCATGAAGCCTCTGAGTGTCAGGGTTGTGCCCTCAGGGAGCTGTGTGCTCGGTCCCACACCCACGACCTGCCTCCCGTGGGCTCATCCTGACCACTGGGCACAGGCACTGGGGCTCCTGCGGGACGGGCTGAGACCTGGCACAGCTCAGTGCAGGAGAGAACGCTGACCCCGCTTGCTGCCAGCAATGCAGGGGTACCCCCTGAGCCCCGGGGGCAGCCTGTGCCCAGACTCCAGCACCACTGGGCACTTCCAGCGATGCCACAGCTAGTCCCGCTCTGTGCCCTGGCCCGAGCTGGCACAGAGGGTTCACGCACAGACCCACGGCTCCCTCGGCCACGAGGCAGTGCCCGGCAGTCACCCCCGGCCCTGCCAGCCCGCTGCCGAGACACGGGGCAGAAACGGACGCGTCGGGGTTGGACTCGCCCCTTTCTCTCTGCCCTGAGCCCCGCATGGCCCCTCCGGCCCCCCGGGGTCGAGGCCGGTGGACCCGCAGCAGCGGAGCCCCGATGGGAACGCGGTCCTGAGGGGCAGGAGCAGGACAGAACCCCGGCAGCGACCCCAGCCCGAGCAGGAGAGCCCGACCCTCCTCCGGGGAGCAGCAGTGCAATCCGGGGAGCAGCATCCCCATCCCGGGGAGCTGCATCCCCATCCCGGGGAGCTGCATCCCCATCCCGGGGAGCTGCGTCCCACCCGCAGGAATAGAATCCCCATAATTCAGGGAGCAGAGGGCAGCCCCGGGAGCGGCTTCCCTGTCCCGGGTACAGGGTCCCCAACCCGGAGGGGAGCACCCCCATGCCGGGGGCTGGCATCCGTATTCCGGGAACCCTCCCCGCCGCCCCCCCGCCTTCCCCCCGCGGCAGGACTCACAGGCGGCTGCGGACGGAGCGAGGGCGATGCTCGGCGCGGGACCAGCGCTCTGCCCCGCGGGGACCCCGACCTTGCGCTAAAAGGCGGGCGGCGGGACGGTGATGTCAGCGGGGCGCGGGGCCCGGCCCCCCCCCGGCCCTCCCTCCCGGGGCGCCCGGCCCCGCCGCGCTCCATGACTCCATCCCAGGCACCATATTTGGGGAAAGACTCCGAAAACCAGCGACGAAAGCCCAAGCATTCCCCGCGTGCCTCCGCCCCAGCGGGGCAGGGGCGGAACCGGGCCGGGGGCTGATGGAGTAAATCCTTTTATAGCCAGGCGGCAGCGCCGAGGGCTCCCGCCCTGACTTCATGGCTGGTTTCCCCATGTGCTCACCGCCGGCAGCCGGGGCGGCCCAGAGAGGTCCCCGTGGTGACCCACCGCCCACGGAGTCCGGCCGGGACCGCCGGGGCAGGCTGCGAGCTGCGGGCATCCCGCTGGCACCATGCCTGGGCATCCCGCAGCATCCCGGGATTCCCTCTGCCCCGCGGGCACCAGCTGGAGCGGGTCAGGGCACGGCGGGGCACGCAGCAGCCCTGGCACCGCTGCGATGCCACGGGGGCCCCCAGGAGCTTTGCTGCCTGTGAAATAGGACCCCCCTGGGCATCCCTCCTAGCCCTGGGGCTGCCAGCCCTCACCCTGTGCCCCACAGACCACCCCCAGCCTCCCACAGAGGTTCTCCAGAGCAGCAGCAGTGCCGCAGCATCTCCACTCTCCCAAAATCCCGCGGGAAGGAGGAGACAGTGCCACAGCACTGCCTGGCTGACACCCCGTGGCAGATGCCCCTGGGACCCCCCCGGGCTCCTGCTGCCCAGGCAGGAGGCAGGAGGCACAGGCAGGCAAAGTGCAGACACTTTAATGCGAGTCCCTTCCCAGCAGATCCACACGCGGACAGCGCGCGGCACCGCGGTGGGAGCGGCAACGGGGGCCCGCCACAGCCACCCCCCGGGACACTGCAGGAGACACGAGTGGGGCCTCTCTGGCCACTGCCACCACCGTGCTGGCCCCACACACCCCCACCTCCCACCCATACGACTCAGGCACTGAAGAGAAACCCACACCCACGAGCTCGGGGGGCCGCGGGGCTGCTGGCACGGCACTCGCCACAATCCCCTCGCCGCGGCCATGGGCACACGGACACGGAGCAGCAGCACCTTTTCCAGTGTCACTTGCCACCGAGGATGGGGCCCCGGTGGCCCCCCAGCCCTGTTTTTGGCCACGACAGGCCCAGGGACGGGCACATAGTGCCTGGAAGGACCTGGCTGACAGGGAGGAGGTGCACCGGGACCCCCAGGCTGCGTGGGGAGGGGGACGGAGCGGCTGGCAGGACCTGCAGCACGGACATCCCTCCCCGGGGGTGGGTGCCCCCTCCCGGGGCTGCAGCGGGGTGTTTGGCACAGTCCCAGGGCAGCGTGAGGCTGCAGGCTCCTAGAAGACGTAGATCTTGTCCCGCTGGATGCAGTCCAGGTCATCGTCCAGTGTCAGCAGCACCTGCGGAGCAAGGAGAGCGAGGGGAGCGGGGCATGGGGAGCTGGGGGGCAGGGGCAGGGTCTGCTGTGCTGGAGGAACCAGCACCTACCAAGAAGGAGCCGAACATGGCGATGGAGGAGAGAAAGTGCCAGATGTCGTGGTCGTCAAAGAAGTCGAGCAGGATGCAGTCACGGTTGTGCTCCCGAGATTCTGCTGGCGTTTTCTGTTGGGGACAGAGCCAGTGTCACTGTGCCCGCCCATGGCCACCCCACCCACCCCACTGCCCGGGCCACCCTCCTGCTCACCTGCCAGGTGCTGAGCCCCTGGAAGAAGAAGAAGAGGGCAAAGCCCCAGACCACAGAGGTGCTGATGATGCAGAGCAGGGGGATGAGCTTGATGCGCTCGCCACTGCGGAGCTGCGGGAGAGTCCGGTGTCACTGTGCAGGCAGGAGCTGGCAGCGGTGCCCTGCCCTGCCCTGCCCTCCCCACCAGGCCCATGGGGGCCGGGGGCTCAGCTCCCACCTTCATGATGATGTAGAAGGCGAAGTAGAGGAGGAGGTTGCAGATGCCAATGGCCAGCAGGTAGGAAGCGAAGTCATTGGGGCGGACAATGAGGCCGTAGGCAGCGCTGGGGAGGCAGGGGCAGGCAGCAGGGTCAGCACAGCCTGGGGCCCCCTGTGGTGCCCGTGTGCCTGCTGTCCCCCAGGCACGCCAGCAACCCCCGGGAGGTCAGGCAGCGTGAGGTGACATCGTGGTGCCACAGCTGCAGGGAGATCTGTCATGCTGGGCTCACAGCTGTCACAATCTGGCTGTCCTCAGCCCAGCCCCAGTGGAGGAATGGCAGGAGCAGGGTGGGGGCAGTGGCAGGGACGGGGAGAAGCAGGGTGGGGTCTGGCTCTGCACTTACAGCGACCAGTTGATGATGTTTCCCATGACCAGGAGCACCATTCGGTCCTGCAAAGGGCAGGGGGGCTGTGAGGGGTGGTGGGCAGCTGCTCCGGGGCAGGGGCTGCCAGGAGGGGTCTCCGCAGAGCCAGGGGGGCCCCGTTGCCAGCACTCACCACGTACATGGGCCCGCTGCACTGCCGGACGCAGTCCGTGTACAGCACGTGCAGGATCCTGCGCAGGATGCCCGAGTCTGTGGGGAGAGGGGAGGTGACACTGGGGGGGCCACTGCGCTGCCCCCCGCCCACCCTGCTCATGGTGCCCGTCCTCACCCAGCTTCCAGCGCCCCATGTAGTAGAGCTGGGTGCTCAGCAGCAGCGTGGCCAAGATGTGGATGACGGAGAAGACGATCCAGAAGGCCGTGTTCCCCTTCCCAAAGACCTGCAGGGAGAGTGGGGGGGTGGGCAGTGAGCTGTGGGGGTGACCCACGTGTGTGTCCCCCTCCGCCACAACGCCCACCCTACTCACCACGCCGACCACGGAGAAGAAGATGACGAGGGCCAGGCAGGCGTAGGCGCTGTAGGCGCTGGCGTTGATGTCTGGGTGGCGCTTCTGGTAGAGTTTCAGCATGCAGAGCCCCGCGATCATGTACATGAAGGAGGTGTCTGGGGGGGCACAGCGGTGAGAGGAGTGTGGGGGCGGCCCCGGTATGGGCAGTGGGGGGCTGGGGGGGCACTCACCGAACTGGAAGTTGGTGTAGTTGGGGCAGACGTGGTAGCAGGCGCTGAGCAGCCCCTCCATCATGAGCGCGGTGCCCATGGCGTAGAAGAGCCCGAAGTGCTTGGGGATGCCGCACTCCTGTGGGGCGGAGGGCAGGGGAAGCAGGGGGTTCGTGGGGGGCTGAGCCCTCCCCCGGGGCACCCCAGCGACCCCCGTCCCTTACCAGGGCATGGGTGTCGTTGCGCATGAGCGCCCGGTTGTAGTTGATCTCGCGCTGCAGGATGATGAGCAGGAAGAGCAAACCCAGCAGGATGTAGCCCAGGTTGCTGAGGATGTTGTTGAAGGCGCTGCGAGGGGCCAGTCCACACCTGAGTGCTGTGGACCCTCCCTTGTCCTCGGGGCCCCGCCACAGCCCAGCCCTGGGCACAGGGGACCCTCAGCCACCCACCCCCAGCCACCCTGAACCCACCTGAGGTTCCCCAGCGGGTGGGCACACAGGAAGTTGTAGTAACAGATGTCCTGGTTGCCAGTAACGTTCACCACCTGCATTCACAGGCAGGGTGAGGGTCAGGGGGACCCCCGGGGGCGTCCCCATTGTGCTGGGGAGCACAGTTTAGGACTGCAGCCCCCAGAGCTCCCAGGAGCCCCAGCTGCTGCCAACCTGCCCCACTTACTGTCTGGTAGGTGATGACAAGCTGGATGACAGGCAGGGCGTAGAAGACAGCGATGGTGGCGATGTTCCTGCGAGAGGCAGGGGGGTGTCAGGGGGTCCCTGCTGCCCGCCCTGGGTTGGGACACTGCTCAATGCCCCCATCCCCACTGCCCCCCGCTCACCAGAAGTAGATCTGGTACTTCTTCCGCAGCACCCGCTTGTCCTTGCGCGCCAGGTCGGCCACACACAGGTATTTCTGGAAGGAGAGGCTGGTGAGGGGTTGTCTGGGCAGTGGGCAGTGGGCAGCAGGGGCCGGGGTGGGACACACCTTGGTGCGGATGACGTTCTTGTCATAGTCAATGTCAGCCAGGGTGTCGTAGTCATCCTCCTCGACGGAGCTGAGCGAGTCCAGGCGGGGCCGGCCGGCCACGTTCTCCAGGGATCGCTCCCCTGCGGCCCAGCCGGGGCCGTCAGAGGAGTCCCTGGCCCAGCCCACCCCGACACCCACCCCGTGGGACCCCAATCACACCCAATTAACCACTCGGCTGCTTCCCTGACAACTCTCACCAGGGACGGGCTCTGATCCCCCGGACCCTGCGCTGTCCCTGCCCGGGGGGACGTGGTGGCTGCGCCATGTGGGTGAATGTCACACTGGGGACAGCTGGGGCACAGGCAAACAACATCCTGCCCTGCAGTCCCTTGGTGCTGCCCTTGCTCTGAGGGAGGGGAGCTGGGGTGCTCTGTGCCCTGGGCATGAACTTGGGGCTGGGCAGATTTTGCTTTGATTGGCCCAACCCTGCCCAGTACCAGCATCTACCCATGGGAATGCTCAGCGGCCTCGTCAGGGCGGAGGGTGTGCGCCGCTTGAACTGCTCCTGCCCTTCAAAGGAAAGCCACAGTTACTGGAGCAGGGCTCCCCCACACGTGTCTGCCAATGGAGACCCCGCTGTGGGCTGCACGGAGGGGCTGCCAGCCCCGGGACCTGCCCCGGAGACAGAGAGGGGCAGAGCTGGGACACCACCGGGCACGTGGCTCTGCAGGGCTGCGGCCACACCAGTCGCCCCACAACTCACCCACGTAACTGTAGGAGACTTCTGTGGAGCCCAGGCTGTCTGTGACACCCTCGGTGCTGCTGGAGGAGCCGTTCCCTGCAAGGAGGGCAGAGGGTGGGCACGGCCCGTGGGCAGGGGGGTGAAGGACAGGGGGACAGCACAAGGCACTCACCGAAGGAGCCGTAACCGTAGCTGTCGTAACCACGGCCCAGGAAGGAGTCGGGGATGCTGCGGGAGTGACCTGTGGGACAGGATGGTCTCTGTCAGCCCTGGTGGCACCCCTGTCCCGGGGCTGCATGGCCCTTGGGCTCAGGGCAGAGTCCTGCACCCCTGCCCTGGCACTGAGCGAGCTCAGAGCCGAGGACAGAGCTGGCACCTACCCAGGAGCGATGCTGGGAGTCCCCGGAAAGCCGTGGGAAGAAAGAGACAGAGCTGGTGAGATGCAAAGCCCCAGCACAGCCCTGCCAGCCCCACAGTGGCGAAGTCTGGGACCTCCCTGGACCCCTGGCACTGGGATTTGTCCCCAGGGAGCCGAAGGGCAAGCAGGGCTCAGGGGGATAGTGGGGAATTCCTGCAGAATCAGGGCTCAAGAGGCCAGAATAAGCGGGAATCCCGCAGGCAGATCCCTCCATGCCGGTGTCTGCTGCCCCATCCCTCACCTGTGTCCAGGCTGGGCGAGTCCATGGCTGACAGGAGCCCCTTCCTCTTGTGCTGCCTGCTGAGGGAAGCAGCCATCAGCCCGGCTGTGGCGAGGGGGCACAGCCCGAGGGCTCCCACCACATCAGGGACAGGATGGTGCCCGTGGGCCCAGCACCCAGAGGAGCAGCAACACCCAGGGACTCACCGGCAGCTCTCCCAGCAGGCGATGAGCAGCGTGAGGACGTAGAAGGAGAGGAAGATGCTGAGGCAGAAGAGCACACTGCTCACATAGGCCTCCGCTGTGCAGAGCCAGAACAAGCCCTCAGGGGGGGTGGCACCTCTGGGGACCTGTTGTGGGTCCCTGCAGAGCCCACCACCCCCAGCACACCCAGCCCCTCCCAGACTCACAGGTTATGGCAGGTGACACCATCACCTCCAGCATCTTCTGCCGGTTGTGCTGATCCACAGGTTCATCTGGGAGAGGGCATGGCCAGGGTTCAGCTCTCTGCCCTATCCCCAGTGTGTCCCCACACACAGCCCACAGCAGCAGGGTGGGTGCCTCCTCCAGCCCCTCACATACCTGGAGAGGCGTTTTTGGAGAGGGGGTAGTAGGGCAGAGGCCCCCCACACGCCTCGTCCTCCGTCTTCACCACCACCACCACGTAGAAGCTGTGGCTGGGGAAATCCTTCTTCTGCAGCAGCCGTCCCAGGGGGGAGAGACGGGGGTCAGCAGAGCCCAGCTGGGGGTCTCCCATGCCAGAGGTTATCCCAGGGACACCCTCTGCGAGCTCTGATAACCAGAGGTACCCGGCAGCACCGGGTAGGGGCTGGGAGCAGCTCAGCCCCATGGCACAGCACCGTGGCACAGCCCCGTGGCACAGCCCCGTGCCCACCTGCACCGTGATGGCCGCCTTCTTCGTCATGGTCTGGTACATCCCGATGAAGGCCACGTTGTTGTCCAGGTCGTAGACAGGGCACTGGGGGGGCAGAGGGCCCGTCAGCCCCGCCGGGCACCACGGATCACCCTGAGACCCCACTGCCCAAACCTACCAGGATGTCCTGGATGGAGATGACAGAGCAGGGGAAGGCCATGGCCGAGGTCACCTTCACAATCACCGAGTCCACTCCCTCAGGGAACTCATACTTGAAGTACTGCGGGGGAGAAAGGGCCCATTGCTGCCACGGTGGCCACGTGGCACAGCCCCCCTCCCGTGCCACACTGTGCCAGCTCCCCTCACCTGCGGCTGGGAGGCCGTGGCGTTGAAGCTGAACCGTTTATTTGTCCTGCAGAGAGAGCACGGAGAGGTGATGGGTGGCAAGGGGAGCCTGTAGTCCCCCACAGCCCCCACGGGCAGCAGGCGGGGAGCGGGTCTGTGGTTCGGGGCTCCCCTCACCGCAGCACGAAGTTCTCCACGCGGGTGACCCGCAGCTGGTAGGAGGCGTTGAGGGAGAGTGTGGAGACATCCACGTAGAAGTGCTGGGTCTCCACCTCGGTCTTGGTCTGTGGCTGGCAGAGCGTGCGGCTCACCTCCTGGTACGCGTATTTCCGCTGGTACCTGGGGCAGGAGGGGCTGCGTGACCTCCCTCGCAGGGGGGAACCCTGTCGGGGGGATCCCAGCCCGGGGATCCATCCCTGCGTGGGGAACCCGCTGGTACTCACAGGCCCCGGAGGATGAGCGGCACCTGGAAGGAGACCACCGCCTCCTTCTGCCTCACCACGAAGAGCACGGGCAGGTCCTTGTGGTCGGAGAGGACGTTCACCGACACCCGCACGCCCTCGGTCTGCGGGACAGGGGAAGGCGAGGCGTTGGCCGGGCAGGTCGGGCGGCGGCGGCTCATCCCGACGGCTGGACTTTGCTCGGCCGTCGTGGCAGAGGCTGCCGTGCCCCGCACGCCCGACACTCCCGGTGCCAGGGATCCCAGGGGACACCCAGCCCGCGGGGGACGCGGCGGTGGCGACCACCCGGCTCACCGTGTTCCTGCGCACGCTGTGGTTGAAGGCGTAGATGTGGAGCAGGTCGGCGTCCACCCAGTCGGTGTAGGTGGTGTTGAACTGTGCTTCCGTCTCGCTCACGTTCCGCCGGTGGGGCTGGGGCTGGGGCAGGACGGGCGGCGGGGGCAGCAGCAGCAGTGCCCCGGCCAGCAGCGCCCAGGCCAGCGCGGCCGCTCCGGAGCCCGGCATCCCGCCAGCATCCCCGGCCAAGGTCCGCGGGGCGGGACGGGACAGCACGGCACAGCACGGGACGGGACGGGACGGGACGGGACGGGACGGGGCGCTCAGCCGGGGCGCGCCCGGGCGCGCTGCCCCATGGCCGGGGCCGGAGCGGGGCCGCGCTGGCGCTGCGGGCGGAGCGCGGAGCCGGTGCCCGGATCCCGATCCCGATGCCGGCGCTGTCCCTCTGTCCCTTCCCGTTCCGCAGCCGCGGTAAACACGGACCGGCGGTGACGTCACTCCCGTCGCGGGTTGCAGCGCCCGGCCGGGGAAGTGACGCGGCGGGCGGGGCCGGGGGGACCGGCCCGGCGGGGAACCCCCGCTCCGAGGGACCCGCGGGGCAAGCCCGGGGCCGTAGGGCCGCCCCTGCTCCATACGGGACCCCGCATGGAAAGCCACGTTCCATATGGGACCCCACAGGGGAAGCCGTGTCCTATAGGGGAGCCCCTACCCTGTATAGGACGCCATAGGGGAACTCTGTCCTATATAGAACGCCATAGGGGGAGCCCTGGTTTATAGGAGCCTATATAGGACTCCACAGGGGAAGCCCGGCTCCATAAAGGAGCCCCTGCTCCATATGGGACCCCACAGGGGAAGCCCTCCTCTGTTGTGGAGCCCTGCCCATATACAGGACCCCATAGGGGAAGCCTGGCCCCATAGAGGAGCCCCTGCTTCAGAGGAGCCCCTGTACTGGAGTCCCTGTCCCCCACCCTGCAGGGAGGTCCCAGGGCCGTGTCCATGCTCCAGACACTCACTGAGCCCCTTGCCCAGCCTGCCTGTCCCCAAAGTCCATGGGGAGATGGAATAATCCCCTGCCAGGTGATGGATGGCTCTGCCCCATCCCTTTCTCCTGATGCTCTCTGGATTCCCACAGAGGCTCCTGCAGCCTCCCTCCAGTTTGCAGCACCCCTCATCACCAGAGGCTGAAGTGATTTGGAAGTTCTCCCATGGCTGTGTTCATCGGGGAAGCAGGAATGATGCCATGCTGCATTTAGTGTATGTCTCTGAAAACACCCCTGTCCCAGCTCCCACTGAGCTGACCACCTCCAGGCCCCTCTCCAAGGGCTCTGGGGCCTTTTTATTACGTTTTCTGTGTCTGCAATTGGGATTTTTGGTTTAAAATCCCCCTCTGAAGCGGCTCAGCCCCACGTCACCTGTCACAAAGCCACTTTCCGGGCTCGCTCAGACATCCAGGACCTCTGCCGCCGGTTCCGTGGGACAAACGGCACGAGACAAGTGCTGCTGCTATTGTGCACTTTATTTCTCTGGGCCTCCTCTCCCTGAGGATCCCCCAGTTTGGACAGTCTGCACATTATTTCCAGGTACAGGTGGTGACGCTGGTGGCAGATGGAATGACCTCAGGGACAGACGGACGCCCATGCGGGACTAGAAGCAGAACTCCAACCGACTCTGATCGAACTCGAGTCGCCTCCGTGGGATGGCCGTGAGGGGGATTGCGTGGGGATGTGCCTTCCCTGTTCCCTCCAGGGCTATTAGAGATAAACCACTCGGCAGTTGAATACAAGCCGATGTCCTGTCGAGGGCTGAAATACCGGTTCCCTTTACCTGCAGCACCGCACTCACAGGACCTCAGCTCTGCACGGAGAAAGGAGGAAAAACAGACAGGAAAAAGCCCCAAACGGAGTGGGGAAAAGCAGGAATTAAATCAGGAGCGAGGATCTGGCTGAGCACAGCTCCCAGGGCCAGGGAGGGCCCTCGGTGGGAGGTTTGGCAGCACCTCCTCAGCCCCGTGGAGACCAACCAAGAGTGACCGAGACAGAGGCAGGAGACGCCTCGGCACGTACACACACACACACACACACAGGCTGCGACACGTGGGTGAAACATTGACATTTATATTGAAATATGCACTAACAGTGAGTTCTACCAGCCGATGCATTTTTGCCAAAGCAGAATCACAATGGTTGTGTCCCGGGGGAGGCTCGGGGCGGTGGGTGGGCAGCGAGGGGAGGGACAGGCCTTCCTCCTCATGGCTCCCATCCTGCCTCATCCTCCCGCCCCGCACCTCACAAGACTCTGTCATTTCACATCTTCTGTTTGTTTGTTTTCCTCTCTGCCGCAATAAACACCAAACTGGGAATGCTCACTTAGAGAAGCCCTTAGCTCCAGCACAGGCCCCTCTCGAGGGACATCCAGAGCTGGAATTGAAGCTTTCCCACACGAGGCACTCTGTTTTCAGCACTAGGTGAGCGAGGAGGCAGAACCCTCTTGCTCACAACACCTCTCAGGTGAGCAGGGCAGTTTCCTGCCAGGCAGAGCCAAGTTTGAGTGGAGAAGACGCCGTCCTCCCTCTCCAGCACCAGGGACGGAGCAGAGCCGTGAGCACTGAACCAGCACAGAGCGTGGCACCTCAGCAAGCCAAGCCAAAGCAGAGCCAGCAGAGCCTCCCTGGTGACACTCCAGAGCCTCCGGAGCCTGCCAGACCTCCCGGTCCACTCGGCACCCTGCCAAAGGGGCTGACTCACAGCGGGCACAGGGTGCCGAGCGGAGAAGCCGGAGCTTTACTGGAGTACATTCCTGGTTAGCATCTCTTCAGCCAAATGCAGCAGCAGCAGCGGGAAGGGAAGCAGGGATGCACAGATTAACTAGCACACACTTGCCTTTTCTCACAAGCCTGGAGAGATGGAAAGCTCTCAGGGAGTAGAATGAGTTTTATCCTGGCTCCCTGAGGGGGCTGGGGGTGGGATAAGCCCTTCCCCGGGAACTCTCCACTGCAGTGTACTTTTAACATCTGATTTTCCACTTGCCCTTCCCCAATTTCTCCAGCCAGCACCTTACGGGAAGCGTGAGCAGCATTCCCTCAAAGCCTGCCCTGCAAGGCCACAAGTGCAAAGCCAGCCTCAGGGAGCAGCATCCCTGGTCTGGATCATGGGGGCAGGATGGGATCCCTCCTCTCCCGTGGCACTCTGCAACTCCCTGCGTCTGATCCTGGCAAGGGGAACACTTCACCTTTCCTTCATCTGTGTGTAGATCACATATACTGGAAACAAAACACACACTATGCATGCAATCCAGGCAGGAATCCTGCTATGATCAAATCTACAGGAGGAGGGGGATGAGGTGGGACGTTACGGGATTCCTCAATGCTAGGTCAGTTACACACCAGCCCCTTGGCTACAGCAAAGGGCAGACAGACTATGTACAGTACCTATGGGCTTCAGCAAGGACCTGACACCTGAGCACCTCCCTCGGCACACAGAGGGAAGCTCTCTGTTCCTCCCAGATTTACCTGCACGTGGATCCCATGGGAAGCACAAACGCAGCGAGGCCTGTGTGGCACCACTGAGCTCCAGCTCCAGCAGGTAAGCCAGAGAGGAAGAGACTTGGTTTAAAATAGCTATCAATTTGCAAGTTATCAATTCATCCAGGGCCCTGCTTCTTGGGTCCAAACTGCTTCTTTCTGAAAGAGAACCTCTCAGTTTTAAATGAAAGGCTGTCTCACTAAAACAAGCCCTAACTACAAACCAAACCAAAGTCCCACCTAGCCACAGCCCCTTAGGGGGGCACCTGCCCCTCCAGCTCCCTTGCTAGAGGTGAGGAGCAGTGTCTAGGGGAGGGAAAGCTACGCCTTAACTTCACTTTTTACTGTAAGAGGCTGTAGTTGCTCAAATAAAATGTTTATACAAGTAAACCAGTAGCAATAAAGAAATATACACCTTGGGATCTGTAAAGCTTCAGTGTTATTTGGGCCTTGAAGCCAGGGGCTGTTCGTGTGGGTTTGCTTTAGAAAAAAAAAGGATGTAAGAGTCATACTTGATTAAAAAAAAAAGAAAAAAAGGAACAAGGAACAGCACTGCAAAGAGCCCTGTGGTGCAGGGACCTCAGAGGGATGTCTGTCAGTTCCAGGGAGCAAGGAAGTGACTGCCAGATTATTGGATCATTAAAATCCTACACTGAGCAACTGCTAAAAGCCAGCGACCCCACAGGCAGCAGGAGCAGGGCAGAGCAGCAGCACCCAACCGGGAGTGTTCCCAGGAGAGCTGCGTGGGAGGGAAGGAAGGTGCCCCCGGGAGAGCTGCGTGGGAGGGAAGATGCCCTGGCTAGCAGGCATGGGGAGACAAGCACGAGACAAGCGCCTGGGAGTGTTGCACGAGCTCAGGTAACCGTTTGCTTCTTTAAATTTCTGAATTCCAGTTTCATGCTGCTTCAGAAAGGAGTGAGAAAACAATACGTTTCATTTAAACCCCCCAGTAAAAAAAAACAAACGACAAACAAACAAACAAAAAAAAAATCAAAAAACCCCCAAACCTCTAAAAGGTGGGACCAAGTTTGGAAAAATGCATCTGTTCTGGCTTTTGCAAGTGGAATGTGATTCTTGTTCCCAGGCAAATACACAGAGCACGATGGCTACAGCCAGGAATGGTGAGCCAGGCGTGGTGTCGGACAGGCTACAAGGGGTTCTAGGACAACCACAGAGCAACAAGACATGAGAGGGGCACAGAGTGACAGTCCTGTTCTCGTTTTAAATGAGGAATGGTTTAAAAGTAAAACTTCTTCTTCAGCTAATTTCCTCCTGCAATAAAACCAACCAAGCCGGCCCTCGTATGTACAAGACCAGTTAAACACGAGCCTTCCCCCTCAAAACACTAGGTACGGACATCCGGTAACATTCTATAATGGAAAGTGCTTTAAGAAAGAAGGATTCTGTAGTGCCAGTGACAGAACTGATCTGATGGGCTGGATGATGCTCTCGGCGCCGACATCAGCGGCTCAGGCCAGGGCAGCTCGTTTCTCCTCGGGGGTCTCCTCCAGCAGCTGCATGATCAGTTCGTGGAGGGGCTTGCAGACCTTGGCGTACCCCCCGCCCGTCAGGTGCAGGAAATCGAACATGTCGTGGTAGGAGATGGTGCCATCCGAGTGCACAAAGCCCACGTCCACGTCCAGCAGCTGGACATTGGGCAGCTTGGGGAGCGAGGCTTTGAGCAGGTTGTTCACCTTGGCGTTCTTCTGCCGCAGCGGGTTTGGCTTCTCTCCACGAGGTAGCAGGCCCTGGCACAAGGAGGAGGCAAAAAAAGTGCTCTGCATGACTGATGGCAACAGGAGGCCTGCTTTCCCTTCCAACTTGGGCTGCCTGTCAAGATTCAGGATGTCTGTGACAAGAGGAACTCATCCCTTGAATCAGAATTTGTCTGTCCAGACCTAATGTGAAATGCAGATGAGCTACAAGCGTGACTGGCAGGGCACCTGTTTTCTTTTAATTTTTAAATAGAACAGCTTCTGTTCTTTTGGGCTTTTTTCCTGCCATTGCCCAGCTCCTCAGCAAGAGAGGCAGCAGCTAAGCTGTTAGGATAAGGAAGCCAACTAGGATTTGGGCACTTATCTTCCCCTCACAGGACTTCCTCAGCAACACTTCGGAGTGGCATAGTTAACGGGATGAGTCCACCCCCCTCTGGAAGGGCCAGAGGAGGGCTCCTGCAAAGCCAAGCCAGCAAGGAGAGGCATAAAGCAAAGGACAGATAAAGTGACTGCTCCTGGAGACGTACCAGTACAATGACTTTGGCCTGTGGCTGCTGGGTGTTTATCAGGCGCACGATGGCCTCGATCCCCCCTGCTACTTCTTCTGCTGTGTTTTCATGATTATTTGTTCCAACCCAAACAACAATGACCTACAAAGAGAAAAAAAAAAAAAGAATGTTTGCAGCTTTTCCAGAGCAAGTTTTAACGGGCTGATGACCCTGAAATCCCTGCATAAACATCATCGGTGGCTGGTGAGCTGCAGGGAGGGTCGGGCTTAAGGCTGAACTCAGGCTGACAGAGTTTAGCCCTGGGCAGGCAATGCCCACTGCTCTCGGGGAAGACACTGTCCAGGGCTGCAACTGCAGGTGCAGAGAGGGCAGGTGACCTTCACTGCACACCTGAACATCTTCCCCAACTCTGCAGTGAATACTTCTCATCCCTTTCCAGAGGGCATGGATACAGCTCAGGCCCAAGAGGCGGCTGCAACTCCAAGCTACACCTGGCACAGGTAAATCACAGAATCACAGAATGGCCTGAGTTGGAAGGCCATTCTCTTTTTCACTTTGAAGCCATTCCCCCCCTGCTCTGCTCCCAAACACAACCCAATGCCTGGAGCACCCAGTGCCAGCAGGTGCTCAGACAAAAAAGTCCATCTGCTCCCTGAGTTCTGCTCCACTCTGTCTCCCCTCAGTCAGCACAGGGCTGCCCAGTTGGGTTCTCTGCTGGTACCTTGGGTTTAATGTTCTCCAGTTCACCGTTCTTCAGTCTCCATAGAACATGCCCCGTGGTGTCTCCACCAATCCCAAAATTCAGTGCATGGAGTGGTGAGAAGAGCTCTCGCCATATCTGTAAGCAGAAATCAAGGTGCTGTTTCAGAGCAGCATCCTGACTGTGAAGGGAACACACTGCACTGAGTTAATGGGAGCCCTTCTCTCACAACTCACTCCACGAAGGGCATTTAGACACAGGATGAGGCTTTACAGAGCTGGTGATGTTCAATCTCTCAGACCTGGCACAAAGGGGAAGACTTCCTGAGCAGTGATTTGCCCAACTCAGCAGAGACCCAGAGCGCTGATCTGTTGCAGACTTAGGCACGGGGCCTCTGAAGAAGGAATCTGTGACCTGATTAAATCCTTTTCATCCCCAGGTAACAAAACTAGAACAAAGGGAAGCAGCTCTTGCAGAACAAAGCTGCTCAGCCACCACCACGGTGGAGCAGAGCTCTTCTTTGCCCCAAGAGCCAAAAAGCCTCTGCTCTTCTCTGCCCCAGCAGTTTTAGGGAGAAGCCAGTGTGCCAATGCCTCAGGCACCCTGAGTGCTCTGGGATCAAATGTAGGGGACACCAGGGACACCCACAGGGGATGTGATGGGAGGCTGGAATCTGAGAGCCAAGGGGCTCTGTATGTGTGCCAAAATGAAGGCAGCTGGTCGTGGCCCCAGAGAAGGAGACAAACAGCTCAGGGAGGTCAAGCAGCCACGTAAAGCTGTGCCCAGGCACTGCTTTCAGGAAGCAGGGCAGGAACGCCTCGGGAGACAGCAGTGAAACGGGAACAGAGGGAATCATCAGTATTGCACGTGATCCCCAGCTCCTGGGTTAGCGAGAGACACACTCCAGCTCCTCCAGCCCACTTTTCTCCCCCCTGCATCCCTACCTCGTACTGCTGTAGCAACTGCACCATGGAGTCCCCCACGAAGAGCACGTCGGGCTCCTTGTCTTTGCAGTCCAGGACAAACCGATTGTGCTGTGAGAGAGGAGCAGCACGGTGGTAATTCCTGCAGGGCATCTATCCCTGCTGCAGGGCAGGGACAGCAGCCCAGCCAGCCTCCCCTGCTGCCATTCCCCCGTGCCCTTCCCTGCGTTAACCCGCCCTCCTCTTGGCACTGCTTGGAGACATTTACACGGCTGGATGAGATCCCCTCTCAGTCTTCTCTGGACTAAGCAGGCCCAGCTCCCACAGTCCCCTCCCCATCAGAGAGATGCTCCAGACCCCTCCTCCCTTGCTCCATCATGACAGGACACACAGGTAGGACACACAACTGGGCTGTTGTGGCCTCAGGGTCACGAGTGTGACCAGGGATGGGGATCCTCCCTCCCAGAGCTCCCTGTGCCCCTCCAGCCTCACCTGTGACATCCACCTGTCATCCCCCTGGATGTCCTCAGCAGCATGTGGCACTGCTGCCGGGTTGGAGTCCCCCATGCCCATCCTGTTCCTGTGGAAAGAACAGTTCCCACAACAGCTGCTTCCAGCAGTGCCATGGCTGGGAAATAAGGGCTGCCTGGCTGCTGGAAAACACTGCCCTTCCTGACATCCACAGTTCCTGTGCGTGCTGGTGGCTGGCTGACAACAACAACAGGGATGTTATTCCATGCATCTGGCATTCCCCCTGGAGCCATGGACTGGAAAACAAAGGCCAGCTCCAAGGATGCTCTGCAGACCCACACCTGAGCTTTAATAACCTGACAGCAAACACGGATACTTTGGGGATTAGCCCCTATTAATGTCCAGAGATCCAGCTTACAGCCACTGAGCTCCACAGCCCAGGTGGATAATCTGGCTCCAGGAGCAGCGGGATTGATCCCAGAATCACAGAATGGCTGGGGCTGGAAGGCACCTCTGGGGATCACCCTGTCCAAGGCAGGGCCACCTGGAGCAGGTGACACAGGAGCACATCCAGGTGGGCTTGGGATGTCTCCAAAGAGGGACACTCCACGGCCTCCCTGGGCAGCCGTTCCAGCGCTCTGGAAAGAAGTGCTTCCTCACGGTTTGGTTCCGATTGTGGCCGTGTCGCCGAACAGAGCGTGGCACCGCGCTCTGAGCACCCCCAGGAGGTACCTGTGTGGCCTGACGGCATCCACTCTCAGTCTTTTCTCCGGACTAACCAGGCCCAGCTCCCGCACGGGAGACGCTCCAGCCCCCTCACCGTCCCTGTGGATCCCGCGGGAATTACCGCAGGAGGAGCCGCGGGACGATGGGCTCACACCCACCGCGGCGGGCTGGGCTCGGCGGGGCGGCTCCCTCCGCGCCGCGCTCCGCTCCCTCCCGCTCCCCGCGCTCCCCGCGCCGGTGCTCCGCCGTGCCCCCGCCGCGCCGGGCCCTCCCCGCGGGTGCCCCCCGCACTCACGGCGGCTGCGGCTCCTTCCCCCGCGACTCCATGGCGGGCGCGTCCCCTGCGCTCGGCCCCGCGCGCCTGCGCCGCCCCGCGCCGCCGCTTCCGCTTCCGCCCCGCGCGCCAGGGGAAGTCCCGCCCGCCCCGAAATGACGTCATTGCACGGAACTGTGACGTCACAGCGCCATCCTCGAGGGGAGGCGCGACCCGGCCCCGTGTGCGTGTGTGTGTGTGTGTCTGTCTGTCTGTCTGATGTCCCCGCGGGGAGTGACGTCACGAGGAGCGAGCTTGCGGCGTTTCGCCCCATGACGTAATCGCGCCGCCCCGTGACGTCACGCTGCCGAGAGGAGGGGGGCCCCAAACGCAGCGATGTCACGAAAACAAGTTTCCTCCACGACTGGCGGGTTTCCCCCATCTCTCTTCTCCCCGTTTCCTCGCGGGGTTTCCCCCCAAAACCGCGGCGCCTCCCGCCCCGCGGCCGTGACGTCACTTCACCGCTCTCCGACGTCTCTCTCCCCGCCGGGGCGAGGCTCGGGAGCGCGGTCCGTGACGCAGTGACGTCACGAGCACCAAGAATCCCGTTCCCGGCGGGTTTCTCCCCAAAACCGTCCGCCGCGCTCCCTCCGTCGGCCGCGCGGGGGCGCCGCGCGCCGCTGACGTCAGCCGTGACGCCGGGGCCCCGCCCCCGTTGCCATGGTAGCGGCCGCCCCCCCGGCGCCCCCCCGCGGATGAGCTCACGCGGTGCCGCAGCCCCGCGGGGGGGGTTCGCTCCGCGCGACAAGATGGCGGCGGCGGCGGCTGCGGGAGGAGGCGGCGGCGGCGGCGGAGCGGGGGGTCCCCCCGCGGCCCCCCGGCTCTCCCCGGCCCCGCCGCCCCCGCGGCCCCCCGGGCCCGCCCGCATCGGCTACTACGAGATCGAGCGCACCATCGGCAAGGGCAACTTCGCCGTGGTGAAGCTCGCCACGCACCTGGTGACCCGCGCCAAGGTGAGCCCGGCGCGCACCCCCCGGGCGGGTGCGGAGGGCGGCGGGGGGGTGGCCGCCAGCTCCCCCCTGGCCGGGCGGGCCCGGGGCCGCTGTCAGCGGGGTGTCCCCGCGGGTCCCCGCCGCGCCGGGATAACGTGGAGGTGGAGCGGGGGGGATGCGCCCGCGGTACCCGGGATGCGCCCCTGGAGCCGGGGGGGACGCGGAGGTGGGGCGGGGGCAGGTCGTTTCTTACCGAAGCGGGGAGAAAACGATCGTGGCCGAGCGTTCCCAGGGCCGTGAGAAACCGCAGGAAGGGCCTCCCGAGGGAGCGGCGGATCCAGGTGGATCCAGGTGCGGCCGCGCTCCCAGGTGAGCCCCGGAGCGCGGCGGGAGCTCCGCGTGGATCCGGGTGCGGGCGAGCCCTGGGACGCGGCGGGAGATCCGCGGCACCGGCGCCGTGCTCGTGATCCCGCCCGTGACACCGAGCTCCCCGAGAGGGCTCGTCTTCCTGCATGCACCAGTGCCACACCGGAATCCTGCCCGGGGACTGCAGCAGGATGGGAGCGGGGCAGCGCTGGGCAGGCAGCGGACAGGCCGCGGGCACGGCCCCGCTCGGGGCTCCCGGAGGCGCCGCAGGGGCTGCCCGGGGTGTCCCTGGTCAGTTTCCCGGTGACATTGCGTGGAAACTGACCAGGGGAAAGTGACCGTGGCGCGGGTTTGCGGGAGCTCCGGCTCTGCGCCCGGGGAACAAAGTGAGAGTCATTGCAGGGGCTGCTTAAAAAGCGGTTATTGCACCTCCTGGACAGTTCTTTTCAGGGCTGGGCTGTATTTGCTTGCCCTGTGCCTCCAAGTGCTCGATTCCACAATTTAACCTGCGCTTCAGCTGTTCTGTGCTGTTATTCTCCCCCTGATAAACCTGAACCTCGCTGATAGAAACAGGGTGATGGTTTCAGGTGCTTGGAGTGCACTGATCCCCCTGAGTGGACATCGCTCCTGAAGAAGCAGTGATCCAACTCCAAGCTGTTTTCCTGTTCCTGTTTCCAGCCTCCCTCGTTGGGTCAAGGTTTCTTTTCAATGGTGCTGACTCTGAAGTTTGCAAAATACCAAAGCAGAGACCATGTTTTGCATGGAAATAGTTGATTTTGTCTGAAGCATGCACTAAAGTTTTGTCTGGGAATCGTGTCCCGCATTGGCAGGGCCAAGGCTGGATTTTGCACGTTGTTTGTGGGTGATGGAAGAGGATGCTAAGCTTGGAAAACTTGTGCTATGCTTAACAGCAGCGTACACTCATTCCTGCTGCCCTGGGGTGACCGAGGGCGGGCTGTGGGCCTTGGGAAGCAGCACAGCTCCTTTCTGGTGGGTTGGTGAGGTGCTGGTGGGCTCTGGAGTGTGTGGTGGGTTGGGGTGTGACACGTTAGCCTGCAGCGAGGAGATCCTGTCCCTGTCCCTCTGAGCTCCGAGGGCTCCCCAAGCCCGGGGAAATACCTGTGCTGGAACAACTGCCATCTGTTCCACTGAGCTGGGATAGCTTGGAGCTGAAACTTGACCTGGAAGCTTTCTCAACTCCAAGGTCGGGTTTCCTTTCAAATCCCAGCCTGTGGAGAGGAGTGCGAGCGAGTGGATTGGATTCTGCCTGCAAACCCAGAGCACTGTGGGTTCAGTACTTTTCCTTCGTTGACAGGACTGTTGCTGTTGGCTCTGGGAAAGGAGTAGGAAAGGAGAGAGGAGCTGCTTGGTTCAGGCTCTGGGATTCAGGAGGTTAGAGGGGAGGTGTCAGAAATGTGTTGGAAAGGACGAATCCGTATAGGAAGGCATTTTCGACTGGCAGCAGGAATACAAAATAATGCTACTGCGAGCTTGTCTTCATCACAGTTACACTTTTAACACTTAATGGAAACAACTTGGAAGCAAGCAAAGCCTTGGCAAAACGGTCCCATTTAGGGATCTGAAAGAATTCTTTGATCACGGAACGCAAATGCAGCCCCGTTGCTGTGTGTGCTGGCAGTCCCTTCCTGAGGTGATCCCTCTCTCCCAGTAGTGGCTGCGTAGGAGAACCGGGCAGTTCAAATATAGCCACCAAATCCCTGCACAAACTTGACCCCGTGTCACATTCTCTTAGAGAAAAGCTGGTTTGCTCGTCACGGCCCCTCCTTGGGAACCGCGCTCAGCCGGTGTCTCAGAAGGAATTCCACTGTGAATGTCTGTGTGAGCTTGGAAATAGATTGTACCCTGTGTTTTTGGGCCTCTTCCAGGAGGTGAAATTAATGACGGTGTAGGCTGGTGTCCATTGCTGAGCCTGGAATTAAAGGTGGTCTATTGATTAGGTGTTGGAGCCTGTTTTCCTTTCCGATGGACATTTACCAGGTCAAGTGGACTTTGACATGACAGTTGGAGATAACAGCCTGAGCATTCCTGGCTTGTGTCCCCTTTTCCCTTAAAAGAGAAGCGAGGGAGTAGTTCTGTGCCTGGTCTGATATTAAAGGACTGGGATTTTCCTGGCCCTTTGGAAGTCGAGCACTGCGTTTATTTAGGGAGAGGAGGAGAGCGTGAGCTGTGTGTGCCTGGCCCTGCTGGGCTGGCACATTCTGCTGACACCGAACGTTGCAGTTTACATAGAACTGCATTTCAGGAGCTGAATGTGGGTCAGCAGTGCTGGGGACACTGAGGAAAGGGAATGTTAATCATCCCAAAGGGCAGGAGGCCTGTATTCATAATTGTCTCTGCTGGAGCTGATGGAATAGAAGGGAACAGTCGGCAATTTACGTATTAACCAAGGCAGCAATTTACATTCAGTCCCTGCCCATGCAAAGTTGGACTCTTGTGCTCTGTCAGAGCTGCTCCGGTGGCTGGGCAGGAGCTGGAGGTGCTGCTCTGACTGGGATGAACTGGGCACCTGCAGGATATCTTGCTGCATCCTCCCTCCTGTCCCCCTCGCCTTTGTCTCTTCTCATCTTTCACAAGAAACCCTTTCTTGCTTCTGTGCTAAAAATCTTCTGAGTGACCCGCTGAATGAATTGTTTTCCACAGAATTTCCATTTATAAATCATCCAAGTGACTTCATTAGAATTCCAGCTCTGTTCAGGCGCTGGGGTTGTTTTTAATGCCACATTTTTTCATAAGGGCTGGTCAGGGAATGTTCACAGAGAGGACTTCATGAGTGCACCGTGGAGCACAGGTTGTGCTCTTTGGATGCTCCGTTTCAGCCTTCAGGAGCTGCTGGGGATGAGGAGGGAGGAGAGGGACCACTGTGGCTGCTGGGCAGTGTTGAGAGCTCCCTACTGTCCTTGTTCCTTCCCTTGCACCATCTCGGAGACAGGAGACCCAGCTGGAGTGTGGAGTGCTGTGTTCCTGCCGTGGCTGCACTGCACTCATGGGGCGTTTCGTTGGGAGATGAGGAGTCATTTTCACCCCTGTCTTTCTCGTGGAGATTGGAATTGACAGTCCTGGGAGAACACAGCTCCCTCCCAAGTGCCGTGATCTTCCCACTGGGCTGCCTTAGCTTCTTCCAGGCTGGTTGTCCACTTTTGAGTTGTTTTCAATAATAGCTGGTAGGGAGCAAAGCTCAGAGCAGGTTTCACTGACTGTGGTGGGATCCTGTTAAAGGGGGTACCTGGAGTTGTTTTAGTGGATAGTAACCCAAATCCATGATGCTTTAATCCTCGGCAGAACACAGCCCTTCTCTCAGCACAGGAGCACTGGAGAAAGGCTGGAATCGAGCTGATTTTTTTGGTAGGTTTTTAACAAGCTAAGCTTTTCCTGGAGAATGGGAGGCAGCTCTGCTCTAACTTGGAGGGGATGTTCCCTTCCATGAGTGAACCGGCTTAGTTTCTGTGGTTTGTCTTTGGGTGAGTTGGAGTCATCAGCAGAACACATTTTGCACCGGAGTTCTTGGAGGTGGGCACTGTGGCACTTAAACCCAGGATAAGAAGTGGTAGACTTCATGGATCACTGGGTTTGGCCTGGCACACTCTGGGGGCCCAACGAAAACCTGCCTGGATTTCTCTCCTCACGTGCAGAGTGCGCTCAGCCCAGTGGGTGGAAAAGCCCCGGTGGCTGCTGTGTCCTGCTCCTCCCGATCCCCGGCGTGTGGCAGCGAGGCACGTGGCTCTGGGCTGACTGTGGATTGCTCCCTCCAGCAGCGTGCCCGTGTGATAAGCCCCGTGCCGTGACTCATCGTCCTCGCGTCAAGTGGGATTGTTCAATGCCGGTGCCGCACGTTTCGCAATGACCTGTGCAAGGGCCTCGCCTGGTCACCTTCCTATGATCATTTTCCTTTTCTTCTGCAGCGTTTGTTGGTGCTTCACCCGTCCTGGTGGTTGTTTCTCATGGCCATGAGGAAAGCCGATGGCTGTGGATGGCTAATTCCGCAGGCAGCATTGTCCTGCTGCTCACAGGGCCTTTGTTCTCCTTGCTTGTGTGCTGCAGGAGAGTTGTATTTTAGTTCTCCTTTGGTGGGGAGATTTAGTAAAAGCCTAAAAGCTAGAAAGGAACTTTGGCAAAGCAGAGTTGCCACAGTGGGGATAAGACAGAGTATTTCCTAAAACCTCACAGAGGCATTGCCTTTATCAACTGTGGGCTGAAGTACTGACATTTTATGTTTCATTACAGCATTTCTCTTGCTGTAGCAAATAACATTTGATTACCAAGAGATTAATGCCAGAGCATGATTGAGTTGGAGACCAGGCTGCTTCTCAGGGAGTGCCAACAGGTATAAATGGGGCCAGGTCACTGTGGGCAGGGTGAACTAGTGGACCTGTGGCACCTGCCCTGAGCCTATTTGGGCAGGAGGAATAGTCTGAAAGAGCCAAGATAATTAATACCTGCTTCTGAGCTGTGTGGTTGTTAGCTTAATGGGAGCATGAGGGGGGTACATCTTTTGTACCTCTTCAGCCTGGCTGCTTCCCACCTCCTGTCCAGTGTCCCTCCCTCCCAAAGGTTTGCTGGGCAGGAGCTTTGGAGCTGCTACGACAGGAGAGAAGGTGAAGCAAACCCTGATCAACAAGGTGGTGGCATCTTTGGGCAGGTACAGAAACTGCCTCTGTGAGGAAAAGCCACTGACAGGAGCAGGGAGAGGAACGGCTGTGACACAAGCAGGGGTTGGTGTCTCTTTTCCTGGAGGGTCTCACAGAGGTTTTGTGAATGCTGCAGAGGCCTAATGAGGGTTTCTAGAAGCTGTCTCCTCATTTGTGTTTGAAGGAGGAATTACGTGAGAGGGAAATAAGGAAATGGCAGTGTGTTGCTGGGAGACTGGGCTCCTTGGGTATTAGACATTTTCACGGGGAAGCAGCACTAAGCTCCTTTTTCCTCTCGCTGGCTCTTGTATCAGCCTTGTGCAATGGCTGTGGCAATGTGCTGCCCCAGCAGCTTGCCCCTTCTTGCTCTCATCAACACGATTGCATAACAACTGTGTGTTTTCCCCATGAAAGGAAAGCTTTGGGAAGTTGCTCCAGCGTTGCCAGCAGAGTAGAATTCACCGCTTTGTGGTGGAAGTTCTCCCTGGCTGAAGAGATTCTCATGAGAATTGTGAGCATGATGGGTCCCACCACTGTCAGTCCCACCATCAACTGCACAGCAAGTTGTTGCTTTCAGCTGAACAGACACGAGCAAGGGTTAAACTGGCTCCAGTGTCTCCTTTTGGAGCTTGCAGGATTTAAATAGAGCAATTTGGAGATTCTCTAGTTAAACCATTGTACCCATTTAGTGCAGCCAAGGCCTTTCTGCTGATCCCAGTCCAGGGGTTTAATACGCTGTGTTAACACTTAGATGAAGAAACCACTGAAGGCTGATTCATTATTAGTCATTATGTGTCTTTTTCTGGTAGTTCTGACCCCAAATCTCTCTAGTTGAGGCTAAACCTTGCCCTCTCTGTTAAATGGCCATCAAAGGGGCTTCATAAAAAGGGAATTATGTGGCTTCAGCCAAGTTTCAAAGTAGTCGAATCATGCTAACCCACACAAACAAACTCCCACGGCCAGTGGAACTGACACGTTGAGCTCAAAAATAGCCCAGTGTGTGTGGGGGGAGCTGAGCCGAGCTCTGCTCTGCACGTCAGAGGATGGGCAGGAGATCCTGGAGCAGCCCCAGCACCGAGGTGGATCCCGTTGTACCCTACCGGGTGTTACCTTGAGGTGTTTGGTTCTTGCAGAGCCCGTGTCCTGGTCACAGTGAAATGTTGCTGTTGCCTCTGCATCCAGTCTTGGGGGCAATCTCTGGCCAGCTGGAGTTTGGGAGTGGGGTTCTCATAGCATGGAAGAACTGTAGCAAAGAGCTGGTCCTTTGTAGTACAGGCGTGTTGGGAGTGACTCCAGCCCGTGTGACATGCAGGACTTTACTGTGAGGAGATGGGCGCAAACCTGCAGTTTGTGGCCTTGGTAGCTTTGATTGTTGATACAACTTGATGGCAGGAGTGCAGATGCTCTTCCTGAAAGTCCTTTGGCCATCAAATGTTTGAAAAGAATGTATGATATGAGTGTTGGCTCATGCCCATCAGCTGGAGTGGGAGTGGGAGTGGCTCTGGTGTGGGCAGGGTTGGTGGTGGCTGTCAGAGGTGAACATGGCACTGGGAAAGCTCCCCATGGGAGTCAGGAGCTGGAGTTCCCGAGAATCTGTGTGAAGGAGCTGGCGAGTAAGGTGGGGATGTGGCTGCAGGAACAAAATGTGCCCTGGCGTGCTGGAAGGTGCAGCTGCAACGAGATGTGGCTCACCTGGCTTGGGATGGAAGTGCTGGGGTCAGCTTGTCCAGAAGGTGATTCAGCACAGCCTGAAGCAGTTCAGCTGAGCCACAGAGAGAATCTGGCCAGGGACTGGAGTGGGAGCCTGAGCAGCTTTCCAAGTCCTGCCTTGGCCATCTAACTAGGGCCTGCTCACAGGAGCAATCTGCGTGCATTGAGTTATCACCTTGATTTGCAGATGGATGAGGTGACTGGCCTGAATTTGAGTGTTGTGCAATGCAGGAGGTGACTTATTGACAGCCCAGTTGGGTGTTTTCATTGTAGTTCAGCTTTTCCCCGACGTTTCCCACTTTCCTGTATGGTTTGGCAGTCGCAAGCTCTGCCTTCAGCTCCTTAAAGCGTCTCATGCAGTTATAGTGCATTAATTATCGAGTTTTGAAGATGGTTTAGAAGAAAAGGAGTCTGTGGGGTATCAGCAGGCGACTGTGGGCCCAGAGCTGGAGGCCGGAGTGGTTTGACAGGGAGCCAGGCCCAGGACGACTGTCAGAGCTCCATTAGCCGAGCGCACGCCTCGGCACTGCTGGGAATACAGAGAATGTGGGGCCGCGGCAGCAGATTAAAGTGTTTCAATTAAAGTCTGGATTTGGAGGCTGCCTGCGTCTGCTGCCTTTCAGCAAGCAGATGGATGTTTCTCGTCTCCTTCCAATAACTTTTAAAATGTGGTTGGTCCTATTGGAAGGAGTTCTGAGTGACAGGGACGGGGTGAGGTGTTTTCAAGGCTGGGGAAGTGCGTGTGGATTTCTGCAGCAGGCGGGAAGACACATTTTTTCCAGGTTTTTCCTTACCTAAACAAGGCTCTCTCAGCTTGTTCTGGCTCTTTGGCTGACTTGGGCTTTCAGCTGTGTCTTTTCTTGGATAACCTCTGCCCGTGCAGGGAGTGTTATGTGCAGGAACACGTATGGAAGGTGTATGGAAGATAGCAGGGTGTGTGACAGACCCATGGCCATCACACTTCAGGCACAAGGCGTTTTTTTTTAAGGCTCTGGGATCTGCTGTCGTGTAGCCTGAAGTGCTTCTGAATTTTTTGCCTGCATTCAGGCTCATCAGGTGCTTCCAGGTGTGTTTCTGGCCCCTCTCAGGGGAGGGTATCTTTGGAGCCCTGAGGCTTCTCGCTGCTGGGCAAAGGCAGCTGGATTGAAGCTGATGCCTAAAAACTAATTGTAGCATTTCGCAACATGAAGTGTTTTTAATGGAAGGAGTAAGTCGACAAGCTGTATGTCATTGTGTGTGAAGTGTGATCAGATAACACACTGAATTGCAGCAGCGATCCTAATTGGGGCTGGTTCCTGTCTTGGATGGAAGGATACAGTCTGTTCAGGTGTCGTGCTGCCCTTGCAGGAGTCTAGAGCAGTGCTGATGCACAGGTTTACCCTTGACAGGTAGGCACAGCTGGTTAGGTCTTCTGGAATATAGACTGCATGACAATGGCAGTGAAGAAATTAGGTGAAAGAATGCCTCGTGTCATGTGTGGCTAAATCCTTACGAAGGTGTTTGTCTGTGCTTCCCTTCAGCTGAAACAATCAGTGCTAGAGGAAAGCATTTGCTTTCAGTGGCTGTGGCAGCGTGACCGCGTCTCTGCGCGCCCCAAATTTGAGTTTGAGCTCATAGCACTGGCAGCAACCGAAGATGAAAAGCATTAGTCTTGGTACTTAGTCTTTCCTCTCTAGATGTGCTTGTAGGAAATCCTTGGGCTGTAATCTTGCAAGTGGCTCTGTCAAGGTTATCAGCCTGGCTGGAGTGCTGCTGACGGGCGGGCTCCGGGCAGCCTGTGCTGCCTGCTCGCTGCTGCCGGGAATTGTCCCGGCCTCAGACAGGGAAAGGGTCATGTGCTGTGTGATTTATGGCAGGTTTTCTCATTCCCAGGTGGCAGCAGACAATGGTGCTCTTCTGCGGGAAGCTCCTGTTGCAGTTGTGTCTTCTTCACCCTGAGGCTGGAACAGCTGTAGCTGCTTTCAGCGGTTTTGGAGGTCGTAGGGCTCCCCCTGCTCCCCCCACCAAACTGATTACGATACAGTTTAGCTTGTAGTCTATTTTTTTGCACATGTAAATGTGCCATTAACCAAACTGCATCGTCCCCAGCAGCCATGAAGGAGCATGTTCTCAGCTGTACAAAGCCCATCTATGTTCTCGCATCTCCGGCACTCTGACACAGTGAGGGGGTTGTCAGTCGTACAGCAACTGTTTGTTTTCAAGCACAATCTCATTGGAAACCAATAAAAATCATCCTGATTCATTCTCTGTATAAGGATTCTAATACTTGGCTTCCACAGAGGTGGTTTTTCCCTGAGCTGCTCTGGGAAGTGTAAGATAAAAAAAAACAAAACAAAGATTTTTCCTTTCTGTTGGTTAATTCAGCTGGTTTGTGTTAGAAACAAAGTGCAGAGCTGGTGGAGAAGGAAATCACAGTTGCTCCCTCCCCACTTGCTGCAGCGTGGGTGTCGTGTGCCCACTGCCCTGGCAGAGCTGAGGTGCACGGGGAAACCTGTGCTTAGTCAGAACAAAATATTAATGTGTTTTTTCATCCAAGTTGAGACTCCCATTACATGGTAAAATGACAAGCTGAAGGCTGACTATAGGTATTTTCCCACTCAGTGGGAGCTTGTGCAGTTTCTGAGTCATTTGCTGGCAGTGTGGGCCTTAGTCTCTGGTTTGCCTCGTGTGTGTGTGTGTGTGTGTGTGTGTGTGTGTGTGTGTGTGTGCGCGCTGCTGGTCCCAGTTTGGTTCCACAGACACAACTGGATCCTTGTTTTCGCTCACCATCGACACAGTTGGGTATGAAGTTAGTTCCTTCATGTGAGCTCAAAGGAAAATGTAGTGGTTCAGGGACTGCAGTCTGGGATTTGAAACCATACCACCTTTTTTTAAAGGTAAGGGTGGGATGCAGCCCCTAATTATGAGGGTCACTAAATTGTTGAGTTCCTTTCTGAATGATGATCAAATCACTTGTAGGGCTTAACTTAAAAGGCAGATGGGTTTAGGATGCAAGATAAACTCTTCAGAGACGTGTCAAATTTTGCATGTCCTGAGACAACATGAAGGGAGCACCTAATCCTGATCTAGATGAGGTTTTATATAAGAGGTGTAACTAAAGTTGCCTTGAAAAGTGCTGTGGGCAAACTAACCAGCACGTGGCCAAACAGTTTGTGGGGGTGTTTGGGTTCCTTGTTGCTCTCTGATAGCAACAAGGTGCAAAGCATCAGTTGCTTTAGTGCAGCAGGAAATTAGTGGGAAAACTAAACGTGTCAGAGCTTTCACCATGGCAACAAAGCCCTGCTCGCAGCACAGCGAGACAAAAGCAGGTCAGGTCTGTGTGGAGCAAGGTGGGAGCCTTCTCCAGGCTGAGTGTCTCCAAACCTGCCCTTTTCCTGGGCAAGAGAGCGTGATGTAAAGGGCTGGTAAGGTGACAATGAACTTCAGGATTTGGGGTTGGGAATTAGAAGTGGTTTCTGCCCATCTCATGCTTGTGTCAGCAGAGCATCTGACTTGGGACGTGGTCACTACCCCAAGGCTGCCAGAGCTCAAGGAGTGTTTGGACATCACCCCCAGGCACATGGTGGGATTCTTAGGGCTGTCCTGTGCAGGGCCAGGAGTTGGACTTTGATGATCCTTGTGGGTCCCTTGCAACTCAGGGTAGTGTTTCATTCCATGATTTTATGCTTTGGGAAGGCCACAGTGGATGGGAATGTTTTATAAATGCCAAACAGTCATTCAGGTTGTTTCCCTTTCCCTGAAACTGATTGTAAATAACAGAGAGGTTGTATGTGACAGTGCCCAGCATAATTGCTTAATTCTTGGACTCTTTCTCTTGGATTTGTGAACAGCCCACGGGTTGCATGAGCACCAGATCACGTTCTGATGGCACACCACAAGTCTGCTCATCTATCTTCTCATTCCATGTGTTCCAGCATTTTGAGCCCTTCGATGAGGTCACCAGGACAGGGTTGAGCAGCAGTGGCATCAGTGACACATGGAAGAGCCATCTCTGCTTCTGTCCCCCCGACAGCGTCTCTCAGCACACGTGGTTTGGCCATCCCCAGGCAGGCCCCAGGCCACGGTGGAACACACAGCAGCGGGCTCTGAGCAATGCTCCCACGGTGCTGCCACTCAGGAGTTGTTTTCCCCATAATTGAGCAGGATATTAAAAGGTTTATGGTTTACAGTTACAGGCGTTGCTCTGGCCGGAGGAGCGTCGAAATCGATACGGCAATTACTGCCGGGCTCGTCACGGGTTGTGACTCTCACATGCTTGGGGAGACAAAAGTGGAAGTGGCTGGAGGAGTGCCACCAGCGGGGTGGCCACAGGTCTGCCTCTGAGCCAGGGACAGGGTGCTGGGCAGCATTCCTGAGCCAGGGAAGGGGTGCTGGGCAGGTGTCCTGCACCTGCCTGCCATGAGCCCCTCGGAGGCACACAAAGAACTTGCAGCCGGGCTGTCAGCTTTGCAGAAAACAAATACTAAAAGGGGGAAAAAAAGGCAACTTTAGAAGTGCTCTGAGAGCAAGAATATTTTATACAATTTGCTTATTCCTGCTGCCTTCTCTTTGGATTTGTCCTCGAGGCCACAACTGAACTGAGGAGGGAAATGGCAGCAGTGACCAGGCCTGGGTGGCCCTGGTCGGGAAGCACTGCTTCCTGCCGGATTTGCATCCCAAGCCCTAAGTCAGCACTTCGGGGCTGTGTGTGGTAGGGTGCCCTGGCTTGTTGGAGTGAGTCATCATTCAAATAGTCACCAGAGCAAACGTGCTTGTCCAAACAAGAGCAGCTCTGCAGAGGCACCCCGGCTGCTCCGAAGCAGTTACGTGTCTGAGGTGAACAGCAAAACGCTTCTTGTTTTACCACCTGCAGGTCTCCAGAGTCCCAAACCCTGCACAGTAGTCGGTGTGGTAGCACCGCCCTCCCTGCTGCCTGGAACAAAGCTTGCTTCCTGTCCTCCGAGGTCAGATCCTATCGAGTTGGAGGGAGCAGTGGTTTGGGCTGAGCAGATGTTTTCCTCGCTGGGTCCCAGAACAAAGGCTGCTCTGCAGTGTCTCCACTGGTGCCTCCTCCTCCTTGCAGGTGGAAACCTCAGCTGTGCATCTGAGTTTAGTGGCGTGATTCAGTGCTAGGATGGATGCTCCAGTGGTTGGTTAGAATAGGAATATCCACTCTCAATTAAAATGGTGATTAAGATAGCTTTTTATTTTTTGCCAGGCTCCTTTTCCTTATCTTAATTGTGTTTTAAGATATCGAAGGCAGTTCCAGTCTTCTGTTTGTTTTGATCCTTTGTTTTCAGCAGGCTTTGCACAGGAGAGGCTGCAAGTGGCTCTGCAAGAGTGACAGTGTCACGGGAGGGTGGTTTGAGATTTCAGAGTCCTCCTATTTCAGGGCTGGAGTAAGAGTTGTTTGTGATGTGTGACTTGAGTGAGTCACCTCCAGTCAGAGGCAGCTGTCAGCCACAGCGACCTGCACACGGTCCGACCCATGTGCACTACACCTGGCTGGGGTTATCCCGAGCAGGGCACCTCCAGCAGGGGCCTGGCTGGGGCTCCAGCCTTCCTTTCCCATGGGAAACCATTACACCTGCGTGGGAAAAGCACTGTCACCTCAGCTGTGGCCTGCCTCCTGCCACGCTCCTACCCTGTCAGCTTTTGGGGAGATTCCTCTCCCAGACGCCCTCCTGCCTGAGGAGCACTGCTTTTGGTTCTCTGGCTGTTTGTGTTAAGTGTTAAGAAGCTGCCCGGCCTCTGGCCCCACTGCTGGGCAGAGAGTGTTGTGACACTGTTCTGGTGGCACTGTTTTGGCTTTGGATAACGTTTCTCTTTGCGATGGCCCCTCTGTCCTTGGGCGTCCTGCGGTTGTGTCTCTGGCTGTCGGCGCGGTCAGCTCGGCAGCGCAGGGCAGGCACAGCACCAGGGCAGGTGCAGCCCAAGCACGGGGCTGACGTGCCTCCTTGGGTCTGCCTGGGTGGTTTTGTGGCTGATGGAAGAGTTATAGAGCTGGTGAGGCTGGGAAGGGAATTGTGCCCTGTTCCAACACAAAGGTGAAATCAACTCCTGCTGGCGTGGTCCTGCTGCTCTGGCCCTGGCAGCATCCATTGAGGGTGACAACGCCGGGCTCGCCATGTGGGAATCCTTCCGTGGAGTTCATTTTCCTCATTGTTGGCAAACTGTGAGCCAAATGTGTACACAGTTTAGAGCAACAACTTCCTATTGACAGTGCTTTCAGAGGAGCTGTTGTTTATAAAGCGAGGGATTTCCAGCTTTGTTTTTCTCTCTCCAGTGCAGAGTAAACTCTAGAAACTGAATGTTTCATTTTCTGACTGCTTGATAATAGTCGTTGGATTCTGCTGCTGTTGGTGAAACCCACAGGCTGACGGGAAGGCTGAGTTCTGTATTTTGGATGTTTCTAGACCTATATGCAGTGTAAGACCTCTGAGGATGGGTGGAATACGGGTGACAAAAGGTGTGTGAACAGGAAACACAGATCTCCAGCTGAACGTTACACCTTGGCTCTGTGATAGTGGTGGTAGTGGGAAGGTCTTGACACAGGCTCTGTGTTTCAGCTGGAAGAGAAATTTAGGTGATATGGGAACAAGAGGAAAAAAGGAAGGAAAATATGTGTATTCTTGCTGTTTGGTCTGTGTTTGTGTGGCACGGACAGCGTGAGCAGTGCTGTGCTGCTCTCCTGTGTGCTGGGACTACGTTCTTAATCCTGCTGCAAAAAGCTTTTTGGGGAATGAAGGAATTGGGATCCATTCTCGCTGATGTGTACAAAGTACCTTTTCATGGCACTGCCCAGCCAGTTCCATCGGGGTGAGCGGCAGCGGTTGGGCTTCGCTCCAGGGTGTTCCATCTCACGCACACGTATGACAATGTTGTAAAAACATAAATCCCTAAGCCTCTCCTGGTGATATTACTGTCATTACTCTGCTAGTAGTTTTCAGAAGTTAGGGTTTAAGTGGTTCCCTGAGTCTGTCCTCTCCTGCGATGTGTCTAAAACCGCCCCTGGAATTAGTGCCAAACACGGTGGTTGGAAGTCAGGTTGAGTGACGCCTTCGGCAACCAGCTCAAGATCAGCAGGAGCAGATACAAGATACTCGGTTGCTGTTCAAGCTGATAGTGCCAGGGAAATATTTAGCACATAGGTGACACTTCTAATCTTTAAAGCACTTCATAAACATTGGCTAATCCCACAGTGCAGTTCTTGGTTGGCAACCTATCTGTCTTCCCTGGAGAGAACAAACGGCTGGAGGACTCTGGGAAGCTGCAGTACAAGGCTGTGATAGAGCTTGAATTTCAATTGGATTTTTTAAAAGTATAATACAAGCTACAAGATTCGCTGCTTCTGTGAGCTGAAGCAGCTGAGCTGCGTGCACTGCACCCATACCTGGAGTGGGGATTCCCTGGTGGGACAGTGGACTGAGCTGTGCAGCAGGGCGAGGGAGGGTCAGGAGAGGTATTTTTAATTCTGTGAGCACAGTTGTCCTCTGCTCTTTGGTAGCTCATCCTCTGCCTTCCTGGGGACCCCCAGCTTGGCTCTAGGGCCTTTCCAACTGGCTGTGGACAGCACATCTGTCCCCTTGAGCACACCTTGGGGCCTGGCTGGGCAGCTGCATGAGGTGCCGTGTGAGCACCAGCCCTGCAGGAGAGTCACTAGCAGTCGGAGTGGGAGTCCTCAAAAGCAAACTGTGGCAAAACACTGATGTACAGCTGTGGTTTGCTGTGAGGAGAAAAGCAGAATGACTTCTGCTCTTCAAGAGCTTGACCCTTCCCTTCAGCACCCTGCTCTCATGGGAAGAGCAAATCCACAGGCAGGGAAGGTGAGTGCCTATGGGGTTCATCAGCTGCACCCCAGGTCATCAGTGGCAGATGAGCACCAGACCCAGTAGGTGAGTGAAAGGGAGGTGGGAAATGGCACTGGCTGCAGTACCAGATGAGGCATCTCCTCGAGCCTTGGGGCAGCCCCGGCTGCAGCTCTGAGAGTGCCCGAGTCCCCGAGCTGCCGGCTGAGGAGGGAGGAGAGGCTCTGCCTCTCATGTTGAAACCGGGGCACTGTGGAGGAAGGAACGTAAGATTTGTATCATCAAAGGCTGAAAGCAAGAGGGAACATGATTTTGTAGCCTAGTGATGAGGGAACTCCCCTGGGAGGGGATAGGGATCAGCTTCCATCTGTGCTCCAGGGACTGTTTATGTATTTTGTGTTGAGAATTGCTGGATGAAGCACATCTCGAGCTGCACTGAGTTTCTGAGGAGTAAATGGTGGTGTACTGGGTTGGCTGACTGTGCTTCACCACCACTGGGGCTTCTGCACTTGCCTTGTCTCTTTTAGACTGTTTTTAGGGCAGGGACCTTGGTTATTTACAGCTGAGTTACCAGAGCTTAGGGAATTAATACGTCTCGTGCCCACTGCAAGTATTAACCAACCACAGGAGTACTACCAGTGTTCTAGGAGGAAACTACAGCATGTTTGTTTGACCTTCTTCAGATACCCAAAGGTGTAAAGATAATGCAGTGTGTGAGACAGCTTTGACCAGAAGATGAGGTAGTTATCAGGAGTTACGAGCTGACAAAGAACCAGTGTTGTTTAGATCTTGTGATTAAGTCCTTTCACTTCTGATTTACTACTCGGGTATCTAAATTGCTTAATGAGAGAGAGTAATATGAAAGTAGTAAGGAAGCCTGGTTTCCAGTAAGCTTAAACCACAAGGGGTTTATCAGAATCTGGGGGGACAGTCCTGCTGTGTATTAATAAAGAAACCAAAAAGGGTTTCTTTGCTTAACAGCTCAGAAGACAGAATATATTCTAATGTTTTTCAGCCTTGGTTTGTAAAAGGTGAAAAAGGTAAGCCAGGTGAGGTGTACAGAAGTAACTGCTCACTTGCTATCAGAAGTAGAAACTACAAGGGCGTTGTTGCATAAAACAAGCCTGGTCCTGTAGCATTTTGTTTAGATAAAAGATACAGAGAACCCTCGGCAGTACCCTGCAGTTATTTACAAGTGCTCGTGACTTAATGAGCCCGTTCCGTGGGGCGGCCGGGTCAGCCAGCGCGGTGGGGAGGGGGCTGAGGCAGGGAATGGGGTGACCTGGTGGGAAGGTTGGGGCTTGGAGCAACCTGGTCTGCTGGAAAGTGTCCCCGCCCATGGCACAGGGGTGGAACTGGGTGGTGTTTAAGGTCCATTCCAGCCCAAACCAGTCTATGATTCTATTCCATGATCCTGTGATCGGGCACTATGTGGCAGCGCCAGCTTTGTCTGCACCACCACCGACTGTTGGCCAGGGAAGTTGTTTTGATTAGCTGCATCATCCTTGTCTGTGCAGGGATGAATGTTTTCCTCACAAACACCAACCACCCAGCAAGGAGACTATCAGCTCATGTGGAAGAGGAAGGGTCTGAGCTTTATATAATCTGTTGGCTCAAAGACTTTTCAGAAACAAATCTTGCGACTGAGCTAGAGGCTAATGACAGCAATATGTCTGCTGGCAGCCAGCAGTGATTCAGAATAGCTTTGGATCTATCCATATGCTCTTCTCCTTGCGTTACTTCTCAACAGAGCTGAGTGCAGTTGAGGAGGGGTTTGAGGAGGGTGTGTGGCATGGGAGAGATTCCAGCTTACCTTCTGTCGGGGTAAATCCACTGCCTGTCCTCCAGACTTCCTGCAGAATGGCGGTGCAGAGAGCTCAGGGAGCGTGAGGGAATCATCTGCTTGCGTGCTGTTACTTTTTACATCAGAAAACGTCATGGCACTGTAAATAAACCCTTCCCTAGTAAAGAATGGGCTGTATATGGGGTTGCTGTGGAGCCTCATCGCTGTAAATTAATTTCCTTAAACAGCTTCTGCAAAAAAACTCTGATCTGTGACTGGATGGCTGCCCTTCTTGAGTGTAGCTTTAGGAGCCCAGGAGGGCATGTGTGCAATGCAGAATGCCTGCTGTTTCCAACCAATACTTGCACTCTTTTCTTCTTTCTCCTTAGGTAAATAGCTACAGCACTTCAGCAAACCCTCTGTCAGCTCTTTGAGACAGGGATTTTCTCCTAATGCTTGCAAAAGGGCAAGTCCCACCACTCATGAATGTCTTGGGATGCAGTAAGAGTGGGGTAGAGGTGCCCTAGGCCACCCACTCTGAGATGCAGTGACAGCCTGAAGGAAATCTGTGCCCTGCTCCACAAAGACTACATTTGGGGTGGTTTAGGTCTTGCTTTCTCCTTTTTATGGCTCTTACCTGGTGGTTTTGTACCGCAGCTGATAAGTTATTGATGCTGCTCATCCTCCTTCCTGCACACCTCTGCAGGGATGTGCAGCCGAGGCAGGATGAGTAATGCCTTTGGAAGAAGTGTTCCCCTAACCTTTTATGCTGGATGCGTACATCAAGCATTTGAATCTCTACATTTTCCATTGCACTGGGATGACTGTACATTCCTATCAAATGATTCATTGGATTAACATAACTTTTCTACGAACCAAAATATCTCTTCAGACCCTCAGAGCTAAAGGGATCTTTAGCAGATGCACTGTTGGATGCTCCGTGTGTGTCTTCCGCACCAAGTGCTGTGTACAGACACACTGGAGTGTGAGGCTGTCCTTTTTCTCCCCCTACAAGTGCACTCGGTTCCCTCACATTCCATTTCAGTGACGTTGGAAAGCTTTTTTCTTTCTTTTTCCCCAGAGGGACCGAGCAGAGCTGTTTACCCTCAGCTCGCCAGCTTCCCCTCGGAGAGCAGGACACGGGATGAGCGTGAGGGGGAAGGAGGGGAGAGCACGGGTTCTGCTCCGAGTGGAAGCAGTTTGATCCTCACCTGCTGAGGTGCTGTGCTGCTGTTCATTTGACTTCTGCAGCTCTGTTTGGGTTTCCACGGGCTATGCTGAGCACATGGGCTGGTTTTGCATTTAGCTGTGGGACTGTGCTTGAGGCTCTGTAGCTGCTTGTGCCAATTTGTGGAGTGCCATTGCTGCAGCGTAGTTCCTGGATCCATCCCTCGAGAGCTGCTCCTCGGAGAGCTGCATCTTGCAAAACTGCTGCCCAGAAATGAGGCACGTTCTGTACGAGCAGCACACCTCGGTCTCAGGGCTGCCAGAGTCAGAGCCTGTGTGGCTGTGGTGTGACTGTGGAGATGAGTGTATCCCAGAAGGTTTGCCGGGAGATAATTCCAGGCTGTTCCTCCAGACTTGCTGATGTAGGGTTGTTTTTCCTTGGTTGTTGTGAAACTGCCCTCAGTGTGCACCTTATCTCAGAGCTGCTTGCCTGTCTTGCTCATTAGCAGCCACGTCTTCCTCCTCCTGGAGCATCGCTCTCGCTTCTGGGCTGCTTTCCAGTTGTGTTTATCTGTGCGCTGGTGAGCTGTGCTCCCTGGACTAGTTGTTCCTGAACAGTAAGCTGGGAATGATTTCAGCTTGGCAGTGCTGCAATGCTCTGTGCCCGTGGGTAGCTGTGCCCTGCCCAGCCGAGGGGTGCTGTGTGTGCCCATGTCCTGCTCCTCTGGTGACACTGAGCACGGTTTGGCTCCGGCACCCCTGCGAGCTGGCCCTGCAGCTGGACTTGCCTCTGTTGGGGTGTGAAACCATTATTTAAACTTTAACTCCTCTTAATGTGATTTTTTGTTTTTATTAAAGTTTTAAGCCTTTCCAGGTTGTTAATCCTGCTGGAATGATGGGCCTGTCGTTTGCAGCTCCCCAGGATACACAGGCTGTGTGCTGTGAGGGTGCAGCTAATGACTTCATAGCAGGTTTTATAGTCTGACCTCCAAGCCTGTTGGTTATGTCTGGGAATGAGCAGAGGAATGTGATGCATTGAAGCTGTAGCTTGTAGGAAACCCCTTTTTGTAGGTCTTTGCTGATGGCAGTGACTTACTCCCCAGCAGGCTCGTGGGTTCTTTACAAGGTGCATGTAATGACCCTGGCCCATTATAGTTATCTCAGATGTCACTGTTATTTATTCTCTGAGACTCTACCACATTCCATTACCACGGAGAAGTTCTTGTTTTCCCTGAGGCAGGTGTTACATTTAAGGAATTTTTGGTACTTGCTAGAATAGAAACTCATTTTCATTTTGTACCTGAATCATAGAAAGTCAAGCTAACATGACACAGCTTGGTTCTGCAGAGACAGAGTTCTCTTGCACCACACAGATCTCTGGCTCTGCTTGACTCTTTCTTCTCCTCAGCACCACTGAGAGTGGTGATGATTGTTAGTGTGACCAGTCCTGCAGTGGGTAAATAAACATTTTTTTTCAACTGCATTTAAAGAGAGAAAAAATACTAATCAGCCTTGTGAGACAATGCCCTTAGTTTCTTGCTGCTGTAGTTCAAATTAATAAAAATCTCATTTATCTCCTTCTGGTAATATATGTCCCTGGAGAGCAAGGTCATGGCAAACGATACAAATGAATGAATAGGGGAGATGGGAAATGTGATCTGAAATTCCTGCAGGCTCGCTCATCTCGCACCCTCTGTGTGTCAAGGGAGCCTGGATTTACGTCACTGTGCCTTACATAAGGATCTATAATGTGATAGCTCCCGAGGTTGTGTGGGTCTTGGGAGGCTCCTGTGTAATTGGTTCAGTGTGCACTCAGCAGAGCTGCACAGCTTCCATGGATGGCTCTGCAGCCAGGGTTGGTGCTTGGGAGCCTCTGTGCAGCCCAAAGGTCTATTTTTTTTCCTTTAACCATCACCATTTTCTCTGGCATTCCAGCTGTTGCAGGAGTCTTGGATGGTTAAAAATGCTGAAGAGGTGAAGAGTGCAGTTAAGGTGTAAATCAGCTCCCTGAGGCCAAGCAGTCAATATTTCCCAGAATCCTTGAGGTTGGAAAAAACCTCCAAGTTCACCGAGTCCCCCCTGTGCCCCATCCCCACCTTGTCCCTCAGCCCAGAGCACTCAGTGCCACGTCCAGTCCTTCCTTGGACACCTCCAGGGATGCAATCAACCTTTTGCCCAAAGCTGGTGAATTGCTTGTTAAATAACTCCCTAGCTCTTGTGCTCGGGTACTCCAGTGGCAGCAATGCATTCTGGACGTGCCCTGACCGATGTGCACGTCCCCAGATAAGCAGAACTGCAAAACTAAGGCCTGTTACAGAAGTTCTGTGCTTAATTACTGCAGGTCTTGGGGCATATCCTGTGTCTTGGCTGCTGAGCAGGGGAGTGGGGCAGTGCTGCCCAGGGCTCTGTGTGTGCTGTGCTGTGATCACTGGTGAGCTCCCGGGCCTGACATTTATGTAGTGGTCTTGTGATACTCCAGGTTTAGAAGGCAGGCAGCTTGTTTTACTGGGCATGTCATCCGATAGCCGTACAGTATGAGCTCCTGGCTGAAGTCCCCTCTGACTGTACAGCCCAGGGCTGAGGGCTCTCAAGTGCTGGAGCTCAGGGGCCACGTAAAAAACTGTGGCTGAAGATGCTGGGGGGGCTCAGCCTGGCGTAAAAGGGGCTCGGGGAGGACCTTCTCACTCTCTCCAACTCCCTGACGGGAGGGTGGAGCCAGGTGGGGGTCAGGCTCTGCTCCCAGGGAACAAGTGACAGGACAAGAGGAAACGGCTTCAAGTTGAGCCAGGGGAGGTTTAGACTGGATATTAGGGAAAGCTTTTCCATAGAAAGAGTGGTCCAGCACTGGAACAGACTGTCCAGGGCAGTGGTGGAGTCACCATCCCTGGAGGGTCTTAAAAGCTGTGTAGATGTGGCACTTGGGAACATGGTTTAGTGGTGGCCTTGGCAGTGTCACTGGACTGATCTTAGGGGCTTTTCCAGCCTAAACAATTCTGTGATTCCAAGGGAGCAGGACAGACTGAGACCTTTATTTGATGAGACAAGGGTGATGATGGTCTGTTCCATGCATAGCACCTTTCTGGGCTGCCATTTTCAATTAAGAGCTCTGAAAACAACAAAAAAAGTCCTCTAAGGGAAATGAAGCCCTGCCTTGGCAGCCCCTCTGTCTGATCTTTGGGAAGTGCAGATGTGCATCTTGGAACAATTTACTCCTGGTAGTGTTTAGGGCTACCAGAGTGACTGTTTATTCCCACATATGGAGCATGGTTTCAGAAGGTAATTTAAACAAATGGAGCGCCACTTCCAATTTCTCAGACTTCTAGTTTAGAAGCCAAAACTGTTCTCCTGGCTCCAGCTTGCCCACCCTGGCTGTATCAGTTCCCACATGGCCTGCCAAGTTTGCAGAGAACTATCTATGGTCCCTTTTTCTTTCTAAGGAGGTAAAAATCCCTTGGCTGAGAGCAGTTTGAGCTTTGTTGGGACGTGGAGTAGGGCAGGGATGTGCAGGTTCTGGGCAGGGAAAGGTGTCAGCAGGGAAACGCCTGACTGGGACTGACCTGTGTTGTTTCTGAAGTCACAGAGATTTTATGAGCTCCCATCTGCCTTCTGCTCCTGCCACAGCTCACGGGGTTGGTTCTGCAGGAGCAGCTGAGCTGTGTGAGGGGGTTAACAAAAGCCGTGACGTGCTCGGAAGCTCCGCGCTCCTGGTTCCTGCTGGATGCTGCCAAACAGCTTTAGTTCCTGCTGCTGCACTTTGGGAAGGGTAGTTTGGGATCAGAAAATGCCTGTTATCCCTGTGCTGTATGGTCAAGGAAAACACACCCCTGTTCTGTGGCTGTTTGAACTGGAGAGTTGCCTTAATCTATGGTTCTTTTGCTTTTACGTGCACCTCTAAGGTCTAGGCTAAGCAGAATGATTTAGTAGCACATCAGTTTGTGCTTGGGAAAGTAAATGTTTTCAGTCTACTGAAAGCAAATGGGAATGTCTGGTCAGTGTCCTGGTGCAATGAGTCCTGACCTGCTGCTTGGAATAAATAGGAAATACTGTGACAGGGGAAAAGCAATGTATTTTGAGCCTGGTGCACGTGTGTGGAAGGGAGCAGTGCTGGTGAGAGTCACTGAGTCGCCTCCCAAAGTTGCACAGTGGTTCCCCAGATGTTTGCAGTGGTCACGGACTTGTCTACTCTGTGCTGCTGTTACTCTGGGATCCCATGAGCTGTCTGACCTGCTTTATATGTGTGAAGTGGCTCAAATACCCAGAATTCAGACACATGAAGTTGTGTGCTGCAGACTTGGTTTAGGACCCCCAAACGGATCTGTAGGGTGGCTGTATTTGTTTGGTTTTTGTTTTCTTGCAGTTTCTGCGTATATAAAAGAGGCTTTGTCCTCTGTGGGCCCTGAATTTCCCACGTACAAGGAGAGGCATTGAGAGAATTCCAGGCTGCGGCTTTGCTTCCACGTGCCCCTGCTGCATTTACCTGTATTTAGTGCATGTCTCTGACTCAGTGTTTACTCTTCAGTATTTAAACATTCCCTAGAAATTAAATCTTTTAAGAACATTATTCTTCACACCAAGTGCTTGTAGAAGCCCAGTTGTGCAATGCCTACGCTCATGTATTGGCTGCTGTCTCACTCCCTCGGAACAGGATTTACGGTGGCAAAGCAAAGCAGCAGCCACAATTAGAATTTGGGTACTACAGCGCTGAAGTGCTTTCAAAATAGCAGTGTCTGTGCTCCAAAAATACTCCATTGTCCCCTGCTTTAAGTTTTGGAGCTGGTGACAGCCATGGTTACTTGTGAGCCCTGAGGGTGCCCAGGGCAGAATCCCTCTCAGAACTCTTCGGGCACCTGAGCCCTTGGTGCTGCCTGTTGGAATCAGTTTGATTTGCATGGATGGAGCAGCAGGGATAAGAGTGACACCCGTTGCTGTTTGATTTCTGGCCCTTTGCCACGTGCTGTCACCAACCTGGGGCTAATGGCCGTGTGTGACATTTGGAAGGCAGAGGCTTGGCCGGGGTGATTAGTGGGAAGCTCCCATTGCCCCTCCTTACCTGAATTCCCTCCTCAGAGCTGTGCTGTGCTGCAGCTTGCAGAGAAAGTGAATCATGAGCATGAGATCCATCCTCTGCCATGCAGTGACACCCAGGATCTGTCACAGGTCTCTGCCCTGCACGTGAGGCAGGTTCCTGGGGGGCTTTGGCAGCCTCTGGTCCCAAGTCCCACAGCAGTGACCGTCTGGGCACCCTTTTGTTCACACCATGCTGTGCCACAGGGCCCTGAGAGCCCCGGGGCTGTATCATGCTTTGGCTTTGAAGTAGGTTTTCAGCTCCTGAGCACTGTTATCTGTGGGTTTAAGTCATTTCTGCTGATAAGGGAAATCAGATACTCTTGTTGGAAGTGCCTTGTAGGCTTCTCTAGTGTTGCAATTCAGTTCTGCGCCCAAGTGAAAGGTGATTCTCTAACAAGTTGGTCTGTGCAGTTACTGCTGTGGAAGATTCTTCTGTCAAGCTGGCTTTGTTATGAAACAAATTCAAATTTTAAGCAAATCTTTGTGGTTTTGGGGGGGAGCAGAAGCTTTCTGAAGCTCTAAGAGGCAGGTCTTGTGGTGTGACATCACTGGACAGTCTTAGTGGAAATAACTACAGGGGTGTTTTATCCTCAGCAGGCTTCAAGCTTTTCACTTGTTGAAAGTGAGGAAATTCCTGACTTTATTCAGGTATTCCCTCCTCACCCTTCAGTGGAAATACCACTGTAGAACATCAGTTTATTTTAAGCCAGACTTTGTGATCAAACCCAGGTTGCCAACCTTGCATCTTCCTTTGTGGTATTATAAACTCTGCTGAGAGCAGCAGGCTGGGGACAGCCAGTGGCTCTCCCACCTCACTGGGGGTAAATTTGGCATGGTTTGTTTTGCTTCTCCTGCAAAGCCCATGTAGGATGAGGGTGAGGAAGGGGCTCTCTATGGCTTGGATGTGTTTTATCTTGGTTGTTGAGGGTTAACGTGTTGAAGGCTGCGTTCCTTTAAGTTTCACTTTTGGCTTTTCTTTCTAAAAATTTCCACTTCATTTCATAACAATTCTGGAGTGAGGGGTGGTGATATTCTGAAACCTTTGAGTCTGAAAATGTTCTGTGTAATCAGGGGCTGGAGGCAGCCACAGTTGTTTTCAGGCCCAGGGGAACCGGTCTTCCTGACAGTAACATTAACCCTCCCTAAATCAGTTAATTGAAGGATTTTTAATTAACTTAAGGGGTGGGAATGGTAAATAGAGGCAGTGGTTTTGAGAAGAAAATTGCTTTCTGCTGAAGTCTTGTGACTGATGAAAATTCTGATGTTTAGAACTAAAAAAATTGTGTCTCACTGCTTTGATCGTTTCTGTTCCATTTGGAGCCAAACACAGGCTCAAGTGACTGGGCTTTGTGGCACACAGCAAACACCATTAGTGATGGAGAATCTGAGAGGTGAACTATAGCCTTCCAGAGCCTTATGTGCACACAAAGACTGGGCTCAAAATGTTGAATGTAATGACCGTGTAGGCTTTGTATTTGAAAATACTTTGTGTGTATTGTTATATTTCTGCCTTCTCAGCTGGTAACCCAACCTGGAACATCTTTGCCAGGCTACACTGCAGCATGGGAAACTTCCCTGAGACTCAGGTCCTTCATCAGGGGTTCAAGTTCAGCCTATAGATGCTGGGGATGCTTTTCAGGGGGGGTGAGGGTGAGTGGTCATGAGCTCTAACATCTGGTTTGGAAGGTAAGAAGTGCTGAACCCTCGTGTTTTTGATCTCCAGATTGCTGTACCTTTCCCAGAGGTGTCTTCTGGCTGGGCTGGGTTGGTGCCACTGATTTACACGAGTCCTGTTGGCTGGTACAGACTTGCAAAGCCGTGGGTATTGATCCCAACCCCATCCCTGGGCTGCCCTGGCCCTGCAGAGCAGGGGGGATGTTCCATGCTGAGCTGCACCAAAGTGCCGTTTACAAGACATCTTGTGACGGGGCCACTGCTTGTTTGTTCCCATAGAAACTGCCATCTGATCCTGGCACACTGCACAAAGGCTCCTGCTGCAAAAGCAGCCTCGAAAAATTCCTGAGTGCATCATCTACATCGGGCGTTTCGCTTTATCCTTGGCTTTCCTGGCAAAATCTCGTCCCCTTCCCGCCCAGTGTGCTCCATGTCCCATAGTCTTATTGGGATTGGCACCTTAAAAACAATCCCAGAAATAAAGGTGACACTGTCACATCCTGATTGTGGTTCAAGAGATGCTGGTGAGGGAGCGGTGTTTGCAGTCCCTGCTGACAGCAGGATGATGCACATGGAGGCATTTGATGTATCTGAAATCTTAGATTGGGAAAAAATTCCTTATCTGCAAGTGCATGGCTGTTGCTTATAGTTTATTTTGAACATCCCACTGGTTTCACTTTGGTATAGAAAAGACCCAATGCTTACAGGGTTAGAAAAATATCTGTGCAAGTCTGTTTCAGAGCCCAGAATACCATATTCCCAAATGGACCTGATGGCAGACGAAGAGGAACAGTGATTCCTTCCATCTTATCCGTCGCTTTTGATTTTCTGTGGTACTGTGGTGATCCCAGTGTGATATTTAACGTTTCTACAGCCTTCTTTTTTAACCAGGAGCTATTACACTTCTGAATCTAAGTGCACATTAGAGGTCCTGTGTATGCAGAGCCTGGCCTCCTCCCTGGAATGTGGGCAGGATCCAGTGTGAGAGCCCAGCACGGAGCCACTGCTCGGGCTGTGGCGAGGAGAAGGGAACAGGCCGCTGAGGCTGAGTGAAAGGGATTGTTATATGGGATGACAGATTCCTCTGGAGCTTGTTGCTGTTTGCAGAAGGGAAGCCAAGACATCAGTGCTTAATATCTTCCAGAAGTCCTTTGCTTTAACCCTTGCAGAGCCTTGGGAAATAAACTGGAAGCCGGTGCAAATGCTCCCGGTGGCTCTGGCGGCTTCTCACAGGCAACAAGCAACAGGACAAGAGGATGTAGCCTCAGGCTATGCCAGGGGAGGTTCATGCTGGACATCAAGAGAAATTTCTTCCTGGAAAGGGTGATCAGGCACTGGAAGGGGCTGCCCAGGGAGGTGGTGGAGTCCCCATCCCTGGAGGTGTCCAAGGAAGGACCGGCTGTGGCACTGAGTGCTCTGGGCTGGGGGACAAGGGGTGATCAGTCACAGGTTGGACTCGATGATGCTGGAGGTCTTTTCCAACCTAAGTGAATCTGTGATTCTGCTGCACGTCCTGGTGTGGTGCCAGGTGTTTTTCCTGATAACAGTTTACAGCAGTCGGATTTCTGTGGTGCACAGCAGGCTGGGGAACCAAGCCAGAGGTGCTCTTGCTGTGTGTGTTGGTTTTGTCATTAAAAACCAGCTGTTTTTTGTCATTAAAGAATAGCTACTCTTGTTGAGAGACCTGTTGTGGTGTCCCAGTGCTGGCTGCTCTGTACCTGTTTGACAGGAGTGAGGTTAAGGTATTCCCTCTCCTCTCAGTCCCAGTAGTGTTCTTTGCATTATAAGCATTGCTCAAAAATGTTCACACCCTGATGTACAGTATGTTCTTAACACATCACTTCATGCACACCAGCTTCTAAATTTCCCCACTTCTGAGCTTTTGTTATTTTCTAATCCAGTAATTCAGACCTGGCTCCGACTGGACGCTCTGTACCTGAAATGCTCTATTTTTCCTCATCACTTGCATTTTTAGGTCGTGACTGAATTAGAGCAAAATGACAATCCAGGGAACTTTCAGTAACACTTTCAAAACCTGCTTGCTGCAATATCCTGGCAGCTTTGTAAAGACTTGTATTGCTGTTTGAGCTGGGCCCTTCCCTCAGACAAGGCTCCTCCGTGCCTTGCAGCCCCTCTGCTCCGAGGGAAGGTCTCCACTGGGGCTCAGTTTGCAGCAGGAGCCGTGGCCCTGCCGTGCAGCATTCCTGATGCGTCTCCTGCTGTGACAGATTTCTTCCTGCATGCGACTACATTTCCAAAACTCTGCTGCTAAGCAACTCTCTGCGAGGCCGGTGTTGCTCGAGCAGCCCCCACAAGTAACAGCTCCGTAGGGTTTCCTCCAGCTCTGGCTGCAGGCAGGAGCAGTAGCAGGGTGGGAAATGGGCCCCTTGGAGAGCAGGTGGGTGAGGGAAACGATTCTCTGGACACTGGTGGGTTTTCCAGTTTTGGCAGCGCTGGCTCTTTGTCAGCCTGTCACTGCAAGAAAGACATTGAGCGTGTCCAGAGAAGGGAACGGAGCTCTGGAAGGGTCTGGAGAGTCAGTCCTGTGAGGAGCAGTTGGGGGGTCAGCCTGGAGAAAAGGAGCCTCAGGAAATACCTTGTTGCTCTCAACAACTACCTGAAAGGTCGTAGTAAGGTGGGGATTGGCCTCTTCTTGCAGGGAACAAGGGACAGGATGAGAGGACACAGCCTCAAGTTGCACCAGGGGAGGTTTAGATTGGACATCAGGAAGGATTTCTTCATGAGAAGAGTGGTCAGGCATTGGAAGGGACTGCCCAGGGAGGTGGTGGAGTCCCCAGCCCTGGAGGTGCCCAAGAAAAGACTGGACATGGCACTCAGTGCTCTGGGCTGGTTGACAGGGGGGTGTCTGTTCAAAGGTTGGACTCAATGATGTTGAAGGTCTTTTCTAACCTCAATGATTCTGTAATTCTGTAAATAATTCTGTAAACGGCACAGAGGCAATCTTGGGAGATGCTGGGATCAGATGCCTGCAGGGATGTCAGTTGCCACGCACAACAAACTTCTCCTGTCCTAATATTGACAAATGGGTACTCAAGTTGTTGGTAAACAGAATTTTATTTGTTTTTATGGGATGTTTAGGTTGCAGTGCCTCAGTTCAGCTGCTGAATTGAGTGGAGAACAATATAGGAAGTGGTTTGAATGGCGTGACCTGGACTGAAAGGGGACCAGGGTGGGCAAGTGTCCTCCCAGATTTCGATTTGCCTCTTGGCTTTGCTCGCCTACAGGTGGGTGGGAGGCCAAGCTGTAGCTCCAGCAGGAGTCCAGTCAGGCCTAGGCAGAACTGCAGCGTTCCCATCTGCTGTCAGAGCACCTGCATCCGAGCCTCCTCGGAACAGGGGAGCTTACGTGACCGGGAGCTGCTTTTTCAGATGGCATTTGTTGGTTAACTGGTTTGCATCGATTTAAATGCACCTCCATGAGGTTCTGCACTGGTTTAAGCTCATTCAAAAACCGGTTTTAATTAGCAAGTGCAGTCTTTGTGTAGTGAGTGCCAAGATTGCTTTTAATTTGCATGGAAGCCGTGGAGGTAGCGCTGCAGACTGTCAGCAGATCCCAGGGCTGCACCACAGCCACGTTCATGGCTGAGCCTTCATTCCTTCCACTCAGAACTGCCCTGGTGGATCCTCTGGAATTCCTACAGGGACACTGCTAGTGGTGCAAGCAGGAGCTGCTTTCTCTTTTGGGGTCTGTATGACATGTTAGACTTGCACATGGGTTAGATGTGACCAGAGAGGGGCCTGATGTGCACCTGAGCTTTGTGAGCTGATTGGAGCAAGCACAGGCTTGGGAGAGCTCAGTCTGTGCCACAGAAAGGCTCTGAGGGTTTGTGAAGTCTCCATCTCTGCCATAAAGACACTGTTCAGATCAAAAGGTCTTGAGACAGAAAAAAGACATAAAGAAGGGAAGGAAGAGTTGTGGGGGGGAAAGGGGTCTTTACCTGGATTTTACTTCAGTGTCTTTCCCTTTGGCTTAAGCTAATTTTAATACTGATTTTTAGATATTCTGCATTTGTAGTCAAGGTATGAAGGAGTGTTATTAAGTGACAGCCCAGGCCTGCTGTCTGTGGATGGACATGTGGATGTATTTCAGTGTACCAGTACTCACTGTAGGCTGGCATTTGTGGGTGTGGTTTGCTCTCCTCCCTCAATCAAATAAATAATTTTCCATACCACCTCTAGTTCACATTCTGACTCCTGTGAAGTTCTCAGCCTTGCATCTGGAAAGCATTACTGGAATTTTATAAGGCTTCTGAACTAAAAACAAATTACTGGCACAAATGTCAGCTCAAGCTGTTGGAGCTGGAGGGGTTTTCTCCTGTAACAGAGTGTGAAATGAAAAGATGGAGAGGTCAGTTGTAATGCAGCGTGAACCCAGTGGAATTTAGGAGACAGGAGTGGTGTGGCTCTGCCATATCTGTGTTTGAGGTGGTTAGGTGTGGCTACCTGCAGTCTGGTTTGCTGAGACTTGCTCTGCCTTCAGCTCAATCCCAGGTAGTCTCTGGCTGTAGCCAAGAAGGAAGAGGCAGCAGTGGCTGGCACTGGGAGATTCAGTGTCTGACCAGAACTCCAAAAAGCTCTGGAAATCTTGTCATTAAGAAGGATAAAGGCTGGAGGTAGATGTGGTGTAGCTTAAGGGATTCCTGTGCTAAGCTGTGGCCAGCTGAGCTCCTTGGTCACTGCTTGGTCCCCTGGATTGCTGGGAGCCTGGAGCCCCAGGGAATCGCTGAGCAGCCATCGGGTTTTGTGGGGATAGGCAGTAATTCCGTACATCCTGGATATGCTCTTCCCAGCCAAGCAGCAGCAGCTCTGTGTGGAGTACTGTGTCCTGTCCCTCTGCTCAGCCTCTTCCCAGGTCTGTATTTGCAGCCTGAGGTGATAATTCATGGAATCACCCTCACAGCACCTCCCGTTTGCAGCGGGAGGTTCTTCATGCACGGAAATGGTTTGTTTATCTAATGGGCATCTCCAGCTCCCATTCCCTTGCCTTTTCCTGCAATCCCAGTGCCCTTGATGCTGTTCAGAGTGCTCTGGTGCAGTGTCTGTCAGCCAGGGGAGGTAACTCGAGTGTCTGTGTTGTTTCCTGCTGTTGCCCCAGGTGATGAAATGATGAGAAGCTCTGCAGAAGGGTTTGTGCCCTGGGATGCCAGGTGAGGGTGGCAGGTGGAGGAGAGCACAGGAAGCCCAGCTCTAGCAATGCAACCAAGGTTGCTCATGGCTTGCAGAGCACAATTTCTCCCTTGCTGTGGCTGAAAATGCCAGAGCTTACCTGTCATCCCTTGCAACTTCCAGAAGAGGAACAGAAAGAATTTGCATTTGGGATTAAATCGCCACTGAACTGGCACTGAGGGTCCTGTTGTGAGCAGCGAGTTTCAGGCAGGGCACTCACCTCTTGTGCCTGTTTGGTGGCTTCTGTGTGTAAAGAGAAGCTGCAGCTGCTGTGTGGTGGTTTGGTGGTTTCCAGGACTGGAAAAGGAGGAATTGGTCTGTTGGTTGTCAGCATGGGTAAAGGCTGAGCTCCTTGAGGATGCTGTAGATGAGTTTCCTCTGGCTGTGAGGTTTGTAGGCTGTCATACATGCCATGAAATGATGAGATTTTCTAACCTGGGTGGAGCTGGTTCACTGAGCTGTAAATGTAAATGTGGGGTTTGTGCTTTGGTCACTGAAATCCCAGTTCTGTTCCCCCCGGGACAAGGAGAGGTCATGGCAGAGCACAGCGCTCACACAAGCCGGGTATTAACGTTGCAGCAGGCCAAGAGGATTTGGATGTATTGACTTTTCTCATAACACCATCAGTATTTTCTTCACCCTGTGCAAGACACAAGTCCCTGCATTGATTGTGCAGAGGGATGTGGACAAGGTGAGAACTTCCTTCCTGAGCAAATGCAGCTTCTCTGTGCACATCTTCGTCCACAGTTTCCTGCTTTCAGTTGCTGCCAATATTTGCATTTGTGCCACCTCCAAAAGCCACTGATTTTGCTGCAGAGTGGCCTAGTTTTATTTGCTGTATCACTTTTAGTTAGGTGGGTCCTGCTGGTTAGTTAATTCTGAGGAGGAGGTGCCCCTGTTCTGCCCATGAGCTTGCCAGGAGCAGTCTGGGTGTCTGCAGTGTCAGGGCCTCCTTTTTGCCGAGTGCTTTCTTACGACTGAAAATTGTACAAATTGCCTATTTGCATGTAGAGAGCTCACTTTTAGTGACCCCAAACACACCAGCAGGCTTGTGCTGACAGCTTGCCTGAAGAACATGTGCCTCTGCCAAGCGACTGTCCGTATGGAACCGCGGCGCTGCCGTGGGGTGACATCCACCCGACTGAGCTCCGAAAAGGGGCACGACCCGCAGGAGCCTGGAGTTCACACTGTGTTTTTATCACAGCCGTGTGTCCATATGCCAGCTAAGTGCCTCTACTAATCTGCATATCATCTCCAGTATATAGTTCCTTATCCCTCTTTTTTTCCCCCTTCAGTGTCGTAGTTCTGCTCTCTGCTTCTGGAGTTCTCCTGAAGGTCCTGTGCGGCTTCAGTATCTGCTTATGGGAGTGATTTTTACCCCTCCAGCAGCTGCTTAATCCAAACAGGCCATGTTCCTGAGCTTCCCAAGTGTTTCTGGCAGGCAGGAGCAACTGGGAAGGGAAGTTGTTCCCTGTCAGCCCCTGTGACAGCTCTGTCAGCCCAGGAAGGCTGTAGCTGTGGTGGACGGAGAGGAGAGGGCTCCTCAGCTGACATAACTGCAAATGTAGAGGAATTCAGGGGGATGAGCCTTTTCCAGGCTTATCCATTTATCAGTCCAAGGACCCTCTGTGGTGACAGCTCCTCGTGGGGCTGTGCTCTGCCACGTGTCCTCAGAGTGACATGGGAGCTGAGCTGCAGGGACACGTCCATCCACAGCAGAAGACATCCAGTGAGTGTTTACTGAGGGCTTCCCAAGAGGAACATGGAGCAGGAGGACTCCTCAGAACAGTTCCAGGAGATGTCTTGCTCCCAAATGAACATGCTGAGTTTCTCAGTGCAGTCAGTTTGCCGGTGCCATCTGTTGGCTCCCGTCCCATGGAGGAGATCTGTGCTGACTTAGGGAATGCCACTGCCACAATTCCACTGTAGCAGTCACTGCTCAGACAGGGCACATGGGCTCCTCCTGAAAGAAGTGGGGTTTTGTGGTTGTCACTGCTACAGAAACAGCTGAACTGCAATGGAAAAGGTTCCTTCTTTATGGAATGATCATTCATGCAGGAAAGTTTAATTATAGCTGAATTACAGTTATAATTAGATCTATGCAGATGCATGGCATGAAGGAGTAGATGTTTGCCCAGGCCAGGATCTCGAGCTTGTTCCTTTGTTCACAGCACAGAAGAAAAAGGAAGCATGCACTGTTCCATGGCTCATTTCCACTGAAAACACACTGTGCTTCCACCTCTTTCCCTGTCAGAGCCTTCCAAGGGGCTGGAGCAGCTCAGAGCAGGGTGCCTGTCCTCTCCCTGCCCCTGTGCCACCCTGGCCTCCTCCTGCCCATCTATCTGGGCACCCAGCAGTTCATTTCCCTTCTTGTTGGCAGGGCAGTATAGTTTCAAGGAAGTCTGTCAGATTATTAACCACACTCAACTGAGAAACATCATAAATATTAACTCCTGCAAGTTGGTTTTCTCTCCAGTTCCAAACCTTGTGCTTCGTTTAGGAGCTCCTCACCTTGGCATGATCTTTAGCTCTGGTGGCTGCCAGATTGGAAAATCTGATATCTTGGGGCAGTTTAGGAATTTATAATGTTTGTAGTTATACTTTGGGAATTTTAGGAGAACCCTGTGTGTCTGAGAGCAGGAATTGCCAAAACTCCACTCACTGGGCTGAAGGAAATGGTCAGTGCTCAGGGCAGAGGGGCAGCCTGAGTTCATATCTCTGAGCATTTTGGGTGCACTGAAGGCAACTTGCTGTTTTGGCCTGAAGTGTACCTTCTGTCTCTCCTGACTTCCCATGGGATGCAGTGGGACATGCTGATATCAGGGATAACTCCGTGCTCCCTTTTGGCCTTCCGGAGTTTTGGTGCCTCTCCTTCCTTTTCCCAACCACCACTTTTGCTTTCATGGGGTTGAAATTCCCACTCCATCTCACAAGGCTTTTGCCTGGCGTGCACACATACTCAGCACAGCTTTAGGATCACAAAAATACAGAGCAGTGTTCAGCTGAAGTGCACCAGGAGAAGAAAAATCTGGAAAAACAATGGACAAAAGCCACCTGGCTCCAAAGAGCGGGGCCTCCACAGCAACCTGCAGGTGTCAGTTTGAACACCTTACCTGCCCTCTACCAATTGTTTTTAGCAACTTGTCATTCCTTCCAAATAACAATTCTTTCCTCAAATTACTAGTGTAAGTTTTAGTTGGATCCAAGAAGGAATAAATGAGCTGTTTAGAAGTGGAGGGAACATTTTGTTAATTGGTAGCAGCATGCATGCTCCAGGCTTGGCATTTATCCTCCTGCCTGTAAGCTTCATTAACTTCTGATAAAAGAATAGTTAATTTCTCAGACTCCTTTTTTAGAGTATTTCATTGTTTAAGAATTTAGATCATGGTTTTCTTCCACTTCTACTTGTAGCTGGATTTGTGCTTTATTTAATGATGTTTAGTCTTGCTCGCTCTCTGTGTTATGTGATGTTTGTAAGCATGAGGGAATGCACTTGATTTTTGGGTTTGGGGTTTATTTTAGTATTTCAACTACCTGAAACTGATTCTTTTTGAATAAATACAGAACACTGCTTCTAGTGGGGCCATAAATGCTTGTGTTCCTTTGGTTGGAGTGTTTGTGTGCTTGATGCTTGGTCCTGGGGTGAGGTGGTTTAGTGACTGGCAGCAGCAGGAAGAACTGCAACCAAAACTTGCCAAATTGTGTTCATGACCTGCAAGGATGGCTGGGAGGATGAGGACTTTGTGCAGTCATAGGGCTCTTTCCTGGTCAGGAGGCCCAGGCAGGGAGGACTTTCCCAGAGGAAGGAAAGCAGGCACTTTCCTTACTAAATAAATATTTTTTATATTTGGAGGCAAGGCAAGGATTTTTTCATAAAATATGAAGGCTAATCTTCATGTGCTTCAGATTGTCCCCTTGAAGATATTAAAGATCCTTTTGTTTGATTGTTTTTCCCCAATATATAATCTCCAATAAATAAATAAATGAAGGGCTGGATCCATTGTGGCTGTTCCCTGTGACTGAGTTTTAGATGGAGTCGGTCTGGCTGGTCCGACCCAAGGACTTCAGCCAGTCTCTCTTCTGTTGAAATTTCAAATCATCTTTCGAGGGAAGGGAGAACATTTGCCAGCTGAGAAATGCAGGAATGGAGAAACCAACTTGGTCTGTTCTGGAAAGCCTTTAAACCACTCCTTCCCTCTGGAAAAAAAGCAATTCTCCAAAGGAATCCAAAGCAAACCTCTGGAACAAACCAACTGCAGCTCCTCTGCAGCGCCCCGGGTGGAACACGGCTCCCCTGAAATTCCCTGCCTTTCCTTCCCCTTCCACGGAGCACGGAGGGGATTTCCTACTTCCACCCTCAAACGGCCGTGAGGAAGCTCTGCACTTCCTGAAACGGGAGCACAAGGTGGTTTCCCCAGGATTTTTCAGGAGACTTTTGCCTTTTACGTTACATCAGTTGCCAGAGGCGTTTGGATGGAATGAAAACATTTGGAAGAAACCCCTTTGGAAACACCAGGTCTCTCCTCCGTGTAACTTCTGAGGATGGGTTTGGGGTTGGGTTTGCTTGGCTGAACTTGGGATAAGATCCTTCCCAAGAGCATCTCCTGGCTGCTGTTTGTGTTCCTTTGCTGCTGATCCAGGTACTGTGTGTCTTGTGGGTGTGGAGTTTTCAGCACACCACGTGGAAATCCCGCAGCGTGAGGAGGTGACAGGGGAGGTGACAGCAGAGGTGACAGCCTGGTTCTCCCTACCCCTGTTATCAGAGAAAACCAGAGCAGTTCAGTTGTGTTGTGTCTGGCCCTACTGACCGAGTTGGGTGTGATCAGGTGCTCTGCATACCTTGAACTTGGCCAAGAGTGTCAACTCAAGCCATATAATTAAGCTGGGAAATGAGATTTCCTTGGAGCAAATATAGAGGTGGGAAATGAGTAAGGAGCTTAGGAATACTCCAGATCTGTGGATTTTCATTGCGTATTTGGGCCCGAAAATGACTCATGTCTCCGGGTAGACATCTTGGCTTCGCTCTTCGTGGCAGTGTCTCTTAGCTTTTATGTATATTTATGTTTAAACTTCACAAAAGCCCATTCTTGCAGGAAAATCCTTGGTGAAAAGCGTGTGGGGAGTGCTTCCCAATCCCCCTCTGGCTCTCTTTTAACTTTTCCAGCCCACTCCTGAGCGTTGTCCTTGGAGCAGTTGCAGCGCAGCTCCGCCGAGGAGCCACGCGCTGAGCTCTGCCAGCGGGGCCCGGCTCAGCACCCCGTTAATCACAGCCCCGTTAATCACAGCCCCGTTAATCACAGCCCCGTTAATCACAGCCCCTTTAGTGCCTGGCAGCCCCCGCGGGGCCGGGGCTGCCGTTTCACCTTGTGCCTCGGCTCCAGCCCTGCTCCTGCCAGCAGCTCCCAGCGCCGAGTGCCAGACCTGGCCGCCGTCCAGCTCCCGCTCCCGCTGTAAGGAAGCATGCTCAGTGACTTGGAAGGCTCCTGGAGCCGTTCCTGCGCTCTGAATCGAAGGTTTCAAATGAAAGAAACAGCTTATTGTGCTTGGGTGCCTTTTCGGGATTCTGCTGGAGTTCTGCTCACATGCAGGGCGGTTGTTGCCCTGGCAGGGATTTGATCATAAAATGTGGAGCTTAATTTTCATGTGCTTCAGATTGTTCCCTTAAATAAAGATTCCCTTAAAGTATCTGAAGGTCCTTTGGTGGTTTTTCTCCAAGTAGCACCGTGCCTGTGAGAGCCCTTTAGCCCTGCACTTGGGCTTGGCACTAGGAGAGGGACGTGTGTTTGGGCTGTGTGCCCCTGTGGGTTTGTGCCCACGGTCCTGGCATGTTGCTGTGCACGGAGCACTTGTCCTGGTACAATTTGAGCATTTCTGTATTTGGGCTTTGGGCTCCTGTGTCGGATCTTCCTGGCTGTGCATCCTCAGCGGTTTTCACGGCGGTGCTGCTTTGCATGCCCTTCCCCAGGCCTTTGCATGATCCTGCAGCCTTCCTGGGCAGGACATGTGTAAATTAGGCTCGAGCAAAGCAACCAGGAGATTTGTAAAAGCGGTTCTTTTCCCAGGGAGAGCCATCTCTGAGCGAGAAAACCTGCTGGGGGATGGTAATTCATCCCACAAATCCCGCACTCGGCTGGCAGGCTGGGGCTGCTCGCCTGCACGGGTGTTTCATGGTGGGGAGGAAGATACTTAAGGCTGAAATTTGATTTAGAAGCAGCAGGGCAGATGTTCCTCTGCCAGGCAGAGTAGCTTTTTCTCTCAGCTGTTTGCTCCAGCAAGGTTTCACTCTGCCTTTTCTCCCCTGCTCATCCCATCATTCCAGAAAAGATTCCCTCCCTTACTGTGTGCCTGTGGATGAAACGAGGTGCTTGCTTAGAGTGGACTCGAGGTGAGATAGTGCTTAGCACAGAAGTGTCTCCCCGTTTGGATTCTGATGCCCAAAGGAACTGGGAGCTGCCAGCTCTGGGAAGGTGGAGGGAAAAGAAGCAAGGAAGTGTTGGAGGCTGGAGAGCAGCTGACTGGAAGCACTTAGGCTTGTTTAAACTCCCCTAGTGTAGCGTTACGGAGCACTTCTGGTTTCAAACAGATAAATAAATACCTCAATTGTTAGAAGCCTGACACCACCCCCCATTTCCATCCCTGCTTGGGTTTTTTTCAGCCCTGGTGCAGTGAGCTGGTGTGTGGATGATGCAGCTGGGTCAGTAACTTCTCTTTTGTTTCCCCTCTGGTAGGTTGCAATAAAGATCATTGATAAGACTCAGCTGGATGAAGAGAACCTGAAGAAGATATTTAGAGAAGTCCAGATCATGAAGATGCTTTGCCACCCACATATCATCAGGTTGTACCAGGTAGGAGCACTCCGAGGTGGGCTTTCCATCCCTTGGCCCTAGAGCTTTACACTCTGCAGTAGCACTTTCTCCAGTGTTATCCCTCCTTTCCTCCTGCCTGAAACTGGGAAAGTCCTTTATGTTTTCAAGGTCTTGGAGTACTTGGATTGGAGGGGCAGGGGGAAAGTGTGGCTAATCCTTCTCTTTTCTGGGACGTGGTGCTTCCGCTGTGGGCTGGCCTCTTGCCACTTGTTTATGGCCATTGTGTGCTTCTCAGTTTCCCAGTGGAAACCGGATGCGGGTTCCCTTTCTCAGTTTAAGGGAGGGAGTAAATCTCACCCTGGAGCAGGCCTGAGCTGCCCTGCTGTCCTCTCCCTGCCCAGTTCCCTGTGGCCCCCAGGACCTGCTGGTGTGCTCAGCCCTTTCCTGGAAGGGGATCAATGCTGGCTGCAGACCCGCTTGGGAATATTGTTTGCAGACTTTTTGTGCAGCTTGTTTGACGTTTCTTGTCTGCAAACAAACGCCCCAGAGGCAGAATCCACGTGCTGCCCTTTACGCAGGTATCTGGTGATGCCCCTCCTGCTGCCCCATCCAATAGAACAGGGAGGAAGGTGCAACAGGCATCACACGAGCAGAGGAACAGAGGGGTCTGCTTCTCGTCTGTGCCTGAGGGACATGAGTGTTTATTTGGACTCCAAAGAGTTAAAACTGAGCAGAAGTGACAGGTTAATGTTTAGCTGCCTTGGCCAAACCACATGTGAGATGCTCACAGCAGGCCCTGCAGAACTGCAGTGTTTTTGAAGGTACTCAGGGAATGCTGCTTTACAAACTGATGCCTCAAACCTTTTTTTTTTTATTTTTTTTTTTAGCCAAAAAACCTTTTTCAACTTGTTTTATTCCATCTAAAGGTTTTGATGTGATACTGAACAGGTGACACTTGTGGCTTGGCTTTGGTAAGGTGAGAGAAGAGTCCCTGCTGTGGAGTCTCTTTCATCTGGCATATCTTTCTTGGTACTTCCACTGGCATTTATTTTTAGATAAAAACTACTGAAGCTTGGAGTTGGGAATTCAGAGCCTGTCACATCTTTGCATCAGGAATGTTGAGTTGAAAAATCGTGTTTTCTTGAGCTTGTAAGACTTAAAAGATGTAAGTGAAAAAGAAGAGTTGTCTATAATGACAGTTGTGTATAATATGAGAGATTCTGTCTGGAAACAGAAATGTGCTTAAAAATCTACCTAAGAGTTTTCCGGACAAGTAGGATCATTAAGTGGGAGCTGTATATCCTGTCCTGTGACAGTGGAGCAGAACTGAGGTTCATCTTTGCTATACTCATGTTTTAACATGCAGAATAAGGGGGATCCAGCTGTTGAAGCAGCTGCACTTGTGTGGATCAGGCTCAGATTTTGGAAAAAATGAATTTTACGTGTTCAACCCTAATTCTCAGGAAGAACAGGCGGTGCTGGGCTCCCAGTGCTTGCCTTCTCTGTGGGGATAACAGTCCATTTCATGTCAGAAGGGGAACTTTCACTTTTCTTTGAAGCAGAGAACAGCCAAAACAAAGTCAAAATGTTTCCAAACACCCTGGAGTACCGAAATTACCCTGCTGGGCCTGGCACGGGAGGTGCTACAGTGTGGTCCTGAACTGAAACACCAGGTGTTTTTCCATTGACAGAGCTGCTAAATAAATTGTATCAAGTTTTGGAAAGCACCCCAAATGTACTAACAGACTCTGAAAAATGTGTTAAAAGCCGCTGAAAGCAGGGTGTTACCTGACTGCAGGGAGGGGACTCCCTCCAGCAAAGCCTGAGCTCTGGTTCAATTCTAACAGCTCTTGACTCATTGGGAAGTCACAGAGTCAGTGAATGTTCCCCCCTTTGGCAAAGACTGTGATGGTTGTTTAGTGCCTGCAGTGGCCTGAGCAACCAGACAGGTGAACTGGTTTGGTGGTAGCAGCCCTGAGAAGTCTCCCAGGCTGCTGGAACACAACAAGACCAGGGAGCAAATGCTAAAGGGAAGACAAATGGAGGAGGAGGAGGAAGGTGCAGGTGAAGTGTTGTGCACAGTTACAGATTTAGTGTTTGAAACCTGCTGTTTCATTCTTGCTTTCCCCAGTTCCAGTCCATTCCTTCAGGTGGTTCTGTAAAGCAAGGGGAAGGTCGCAGTTTGGATGTGATGAAAGGATGTGTGAGAGGAAGAATAAAGTTGGGTTAGATCCATTTCCTGCTGCACTCAGCAGTCTCCTTATGTGTCACTTCTCTGTCCTTGTGTGCAGGTTATGGAGACGGAGAGGATGATTTATCTGGTGACAGAGTATGCCAGTGGAGGGGAAATATTTGGTAAGTACATTTATTGCATTCTTTAATCAGATAATGCACTTGGTCAACTACAGTAAACTGAAAATAGCTGCCACACTCTCCTGTTTCAGCTGAGAGGTGCCCTTCAGCCTGCAAACTTTCCATTGACAAGAGGAGTAAAGGAATAAATGAGAGCAACTTGATGGAAAAATAATCCCCATAACCTCTGTTTCTTCTTTGGGTTTCACTGACAGGTGCTGCTGCTCCTCTTTTGTGCTGACTTTGGGATTAAAGGTGTTGGAAATAGTTATCCAGTTGGATTTTAGTGTTGCTGAATACTTTGCTTCCCAGCAAGTTATATGAACCTCATTGATCATAGTGGAACTGTTGGTGTGTGTTGGTAGCTTTCAAAGAAACAGGCAGTCGTGTGGTTCTGGAGTGTTTTGTGCTCAAAACCATGTCTTGTCTTTTCTCTTTGATATCTGGTGTTATCTTAGCAAGCATCAGTTACATCCCTTCCAAACACCATTGTCTAAGAGTCTTTTGGCTGAGCTTTCTTGACCACAGGAGCTGTTCTTGAAAGGAAAAAAAGTGTCTGTGCAGCACAACTGCAAGAACTGCTGACTGATTTATTAATTTGTTTGGTGACCAATAATAAAACTTGTAGAAATAGGAATTTACTTACACACTGGAATTTTGTGCTGGGTGACAGAGTCAAAATTTTGCAAGATTCTGTCCTGGTTTTGCCAGTGAGAGCCTCTGAAAAGGGGGAAAATCCATGTGCTTGAGGTGAGCTGGGTTCAGACAAGGGAGTGAGGACAGTCATGCACTGTCAGCTTTGTGGGAACTCTCCCCCTGTCCACTTCAGTCATTGCAGAAGATTCACTTTTGATTTCACTTCTCGCTTTGCTGGAGGAGAAGCTGAGTTGTAGTAAAAGACAAAGCTTTTAGTGAACCAAGGGAAGCCCCAAATTAAGGAAAATAAGAGCTGAAAAGTGCTGGTTTCCAGTAACTGTTATCTGCTACCAGTTCCTCAGTACCTGTGTGGATGGTTGTCATGGCTTCTTCTCAACATTGCCCATGTCCTTTGGATTTCTCCCCGAGGAGGTGACAGCCAAAGGGGAAGCAAGTGGCAGCTGATGTTGGGCAAGTGTGGATTGCCCACTGACTTTCTCCTGCTGAGTCTTGCAGTGGTTTATTCAAACATGAATCATGGTGCTGGGCACACTGAACAGTTCCAGTGGCTTGTGAAATTCCCCTTCCAGTGTGCACGAAATCACCTGCATGTGTGCTGGAGTTCACTTGTGTGTGGATCACCACAGAAAAGTATAAACCCCCTTTTACTTTTTCTCCCTCTTCTGTTGAATTTGGCAGAGATGGGCTCATCTTTTTTTAAATCCAGAACTATGTGCAAGCTCATATACAAACTTGGAATGAATTCTTTGGTTACAAAAATAGCCTTCTGCATGAGTCGAAGTGAAAACCTAATTGCCTTCTGAAAGATTTTCTGCTGTAGTAAATTCAGCTCATTAGCATGGCTAATTTCCATGTTGCTGCCCAGCATTTTCTCCTTGTTGATAGCTGGGAGCAGCCAGCTCTGTAATAGCTAGGTTTCTCCAGAGCAGAGCCAGGAGATCATGCCCCTCTACCCGGTGTTGAGGAGTTTGGGCACTGCCCTCGGTGCGAGAACAGAGAGGGGGAAACTCAAGTCTCAGCTTTTTGTATTCAGAGTTTCCTGAGGAGCCATTAAGACTTTGTTCTAACAGCGGAAGCAATTTGCAGGGAGGAAACAGGAGCCCATTTTGGGAAGGTTTCCTTGCAGTCCTTACATCTCCAGCACTGAAGGATCTCGTGTCCTCGTGTCGTGTTGACGGCAGCGTGGGCTGGTCTGCGCCCACTCGGCTCAGCTGGGGCTCACCTGCTGGGTAAAACCTCCCCTGCAGGGCCCTCAGCACAGTGTCTGTCCCTCTTATGGCAGGGGGGCTTCTTGGGAATGCTGGATGTGCTGCAGAGATGGTGTGTGAGGTGTGTATGCACAGTGCAGCTGCTGTCACTGTGTCCCTTGCTGGGCACTGGGGTATCCTTTGGGAAATGGGCCTGTGCTGAGTCTTTTTTATCTTTTTTTTTGGTTGTGTCCTAACACCTGCATGACCTAGACTTTAAACTGTGGTGCTGATCTGCAGAAAGGGAAGGAGACTGACAGCCATGGTTGTCTGGATGCCAAACACCCAGGGTAAAGCTGAACGCAGCCAGTGCCTCAAGGAACCGGAGTTACAGCACTGTGTTGTTGTGAACTGCAAGTTTTTGTTGTCCTAAGCTGCTTCTGTGATGCTTCCAAAACTTTCCAAGGCTTTAACTGTGCCATGCAGCTGTCAGTATTACAGAGACAGTGCTAGAGGCTGGAATTCTTAGCTGAAAGAATGGTGGTTCCTCTAAATGGCCGCAGTCAGGGAGTGTTGGCCACGTGTCTGTCCTGTCCCTGGTTGGTCTGGGCTCTGCAGGGATCCCGGGTCAGCACCTGGGAGGGCTGTACCACCTGTTTATCCAAACTGCCAGTAAAAGGGCTGAGAGCTCCTTCAGTGGCCAAGCTGTGCCGTAAGTGTCTTTGATTCATCTGTTACTGGAAATGGTTTGATAATTCACTTTGTTTGCGTAGCGCTGCGTGGGGACCAGGGAGAGAGCTTGGGTTTGCTGTGGGTTTGAGCAGCCAAATGTAAATTGTTATTTTTGTCCCTATCCATGTTTTGCGTGTGGTTGGGTTGCTGGTTTGACATTATGAACAAATGAATGTCTCCTTTTAAACATAGGGTGCTCTTTGTTCCAGGTCCCTCGAGTGTCCTTTTTTGAGGTCAAACGGGATATAGTCTTAAAATCTGGTTTGATTTCAGCTGTTTACTATGAACACTGTAAACAATCTGCAGTCCTCACTGACTGAATATGGGTTCTTGGTTGACTGACAAAAAAACTGCAGAAAATTTAGAAAATGATTTTTGGTTAATGTGGTTACCACGTCTGCCCTGTCTCCTCACCTCCTGCCCACTCATCCTGAACTCTCTGAGCATTCAACTACATGGTGCCCATCTCTAGAAGGTCAGGCTGTTTCTGACATCACAATGTCCCCAAATTCACTGGAAATGTGACTTAATCCACCACATGGAGACATGAAGCTTCAGCAGTGTTTGCTTTCCAGACAGAAAAGCAACTTAAAAGCACGAGGCGTCTGTCCAGAGGCGAGAAGTGGAAACTTGTGTGTCAGTCCCGTCTCTGAACCAGCTCATTTTTCTTCAGTGGAGGATTTTATTGTTTTTTTAACTCAGAGAACGGCGTCAGGTGCTTCATATAAGCACAGAGACCAGTGACTGATATTTCTCAGGGTTGTGGAATGAAATTACACATTCCTTCCTCTCTGGGAGACACTCAGAGGAGCATCACCCTGCACCTCCAGCCCCCGAGGAGCACGGTGACATTGGCACAGCCAGTGGCACGTCTGGGTGCTCTGGCACCCTCAGAGCAGGGTGCTGGCTCCCAGCTGAGCACTCAGGTCAGCTCTGGAACCTCCATTGCATGAGAGGTTTATGCAGACTAAGCTCTCAATGGTTAATTTTGGCATCCAGTTGCCCTTGGTGGTATGTGAAGTATTCTGTAGCCTCATTGTTCCTGTCCTTCCTCTGGAGCCTGTGCAGAAATGTCACAGGCTGGAGGGCTGTGCCTACGTGCAGGGCTCGGGGGGTGGCCCCTGCTCCCAGTTCTTCATCAAAAGTGAAATTTCACGCCCAACCTAAAAAGGGTTTTTTGCAGCCTAAGCAGGACTGACTCATCAGAGGGGCAGCAGAGTTTTCTGTGTGAGAGACACAGAGAGAAGTGTGCTGCAACTGTGTGTCACTGTCCGTGCCAGGGACAGGGGGACCCTGGTTTGGGCAAAAATATGCTTAGGAGAGAACTTGTAGGAAGACACCTGCTGCAGTAACTGGATTTGTTTTCTTGCCTGCAGGAGAATTGCTAAAATATTTCCGAAATTGTTGAGAGGCTGGAGCCTTGTGCTTTGTTTTAAGGACACTCGCTGCGCTCCGAAATTCCCGCGGTGCAGAAGATGTGAATGACCTTGTTTAGGAGCTGAGCTATTACCTGTTGATCAGTGGAACACTTCAATTGGAGCAGCCCTTGCTGAGCTCTGCTGTCAGTCTCCAGCTCCTCAGAGTAATAAATTTATGACCATGCAAATGCCTTAATGAAATACGACGGGGCAATTTGAGATGCTACCTTTGCTTTTCCCAGCAAGTGAGCTGGGGGTCAGATTTGACTTGGTGATGGTTTTCCTTCCCCAGCCCTGGCTCAGGTTTGCTTATGGAATAAGTTTATCTGATGAATAAAAAGTTAATTGACAAGTTCTTTGAAAAAACACCTCGAGTCTGTTGCTCAACATGAGCAGGCAAAGGCAGAAGTAGGTTGCTGTGCAGTCAGGAGCAGCACAAGTGCTTTGATGGATCTTGGTAATTAGTATTTACTGCGAGTCAATTATGTCACAGGTATTTTAATTAATGGGTGACTGGGGAAAAACACAGCCACCCGATGAGAAACCTGCACAAGTGATTTATTGTTATTATTTTCCAGAACAGGTATCTGTATCGAGCCCCCAGTTTTAATGGGCTTTAGGGAGGGACATGGAGCATTTCAGCCTAATTTTGGCCAGAAGTCTTTCGAGGCCAACTCGATGTCCCTGCTGAGGGCTTAGAACCTCCTGAAGGGGGCCAGGGGATAACAAGCCCCTGGGGTTTGGGTGACTGGTGCCTCTGCTGACCTACCCTGTGGGCTGTGCCAGAGGGGACAGGGCTTGTGTAAACCTCCAAAACTGTTCCTGTGAGCTGGGGAAGCTTGGAAACCCCCCTGGTCCCACGTGTGGTTACTGGGGACTCTCCAGGGCACATCTTGAGTTTCTCCTGGGTTTTTATGGCGCTGTCCTCAGTTCCATAATCGTGCAAGCTGCTGTTCCTACCTGTATCTCTTACCTGCTACGTTAGTTTTAGCCAGATTTGCATATTGGGTAGAAAGGTATTAGGAAAGGGCAGTAATTGTACCTCATAATTCATCTGCCACTTTGATTTTTATGCTTTTACTGGCAGAGTTTTGCCTGTTCTGCTGATGCTTCAGGGAGAGGGATGCTTTCTTTCCTCCTTTCTCTGCCATTTCTGCTGCCTGTCTCCTGCCTGCCCATCCCTGCTCACGGGACAGTGAGGACTGGCTTCTGTAAGCCTGGTGCTTCCAGGTTTTAGGTGGATTGACTCCAGTTGGGTCACTGCTGTGTGCCTGCCTTTGTGATCTCTTGGAGAGGCTTTTCCTGTCCGTGTGTGCAGTGCTGCCTTCCAAGGAAAGCCCAGCTGGCAACAAATACTACCTTTGAGTGAGAGTGCAGGCTTTCAGCAGAATATTTGGGAGTGCTCAGATTTCCGTAGTGGAAGCCAGTTCCATTTTTATAATGAAATGCTTTCTTGGATATTGCAAGGATGTTTTTTCACCAATCTGCAGAGAGGGATGGTGTTAAATACCTCCTGCAGCTCGTAGCTCTGCTGGCTGGAAAGCTGAGGAGCAGGTTGTGTCTGTAACTACCTGGGACCTCACTGGTTCCAGCAGGAGTTATCTGTAAGGCATGTTAGACCAAAGACACAAAATCCAGAGGGAAGGTGGGATGGCACATGGCCAGGAACCTGCACCTCTCAGTGTGGAGATGATGTGATGTGAGGCTTTGGTGTCTGACTGAAGACAAAGGTTGGAAAGCTTTGTTTTTACTTTGATGTAGAAAAAGATACTAAAACCTTTGCCTTTGTCACAAAACAACTCTGTTTTTCCAGCCGTCCCCTCAGCTGTCCTCTAAATAAAATAAATGTCAAGCCCTTCCACTGTCTGTCCTTCCCCCCTCAGATCACCTGGTGGCCCACGGGCGCATGGCCGAGAAGGAGGCCCGGAGGAAGTTCAAGCAGATCGTGGCTGCTGTCAACTTCTGTCACTGCAGGAACATCGTCCACAGGGACCTGAAGGCAGAAAACCTCCTCCTGGATGCGAACCTGAACATCAAAATAGCAGGTGAGCTGAGCAGAGCGGGCTGGGGGGAAGGCAGCTGCTTTCAGGAGTTCATAAATGTGGGCATTGGCTGCTTCCAGGTATTCAGGGGGAAGGAAACGCAGTGCAGCTAAAGGAAGCTTTGGATTTCTGTGTGGCCTGCTGCCCAGAGCTGAAACTGCCAGGTTGCAGCCAGGAGATTTATGTCTCTCTTCGAGTAGTGCAAAGTAGAAGAAGGAGGAAAAAGAGCAGGTTTGGCTTCCCAGGCAGACATGTGGCTGCAGACACTCTGGTGTTTGGTCCTCCGGGTAATGGGTGAGACAGTGTCACAAAAGTGACCTTGTTCTGAGTCCTGCTGCTGGGTTAGGGCTTCTTCAGAGCAGGTCAGGCTAGGTGAGAGGGAAGGAATGGCAAAGCAGGGATGACAAGGTGGATGGCAGAGCAGTGAAGGGGAAGCAGCACTCCTGGAGTCATTCAGGATGAGCTCTGACAGAGCCAGAGTGGCCCCAGGGCTTTGGGGGCTTTAGTCACTGCAGGGAGAGAAGCTGAAGTTGCTGAACACACAAGGCCCTCTGCTTGTTCCCAGAGTTGTGCAGGACAGTGGGAATTTTTGGCACTAACTGCCCTTCCAGAGACCTTTCTCCTTGGACATTTCTGTACTGACCTAACACAGACCTGCATGTCTGATCCTCTGACCGTGAGACTGAATCTTGGCTGCTGAGCTCTGGGGGGCACTGACTAGGACTGACTTTATTTGGCTTTGTGGGATTATGTAGCAACTGATTGAAACAGGAAGATTTAATGCTGGCCTGGTCATCCAATTTCATGGGCTTTTGAAGTGGAAGACCTCATACTCACCATTTAATTCTAGCAGAGCCTAATGCACAGCAGAGCAGCTTTGGAAAGCCCTTTGTTGCCCCCTCTCCTAACAGACTTCCTGGGAGAGCTTGTGCCTTTTACAAGCATTTGTCATTTGTTTGTTTGTTTTGTTTTGTTTGTTTTTTAAACTGCTGAGAGCTACAAAACTTTTCTTTCTGAGCAATTTTACTGCTGGGAGGTGGGGAGCTGCTCCTCTATCTTGATACCATCTTGAAGAAAGGAAACAGTCTTGTTTGTTGTGTTTGCTGTTCTCTCTCTTAGCTGTTAGGTTAGAGTTTAACACTCAGCTCTGGTAAAATGATTAGTAATTTCTTAGGCTTCCCTCATCCTCACTTTTTGAGGAGGGAATGGGGAGGGAATAGAAAGGAGGGAAGGACCTGATGAACCTTCCTCTGGACGCTTAACAGTCTGAACCATGTCCTGCTTGGCACAGGGGTGATAACCTGCTCGTGCTGTCCTGGGAGCAGGAGATAAGTGAGACACTGATGAAGGAGTGGAGCTCCTGGGAGTAGGAGTGGAGAGGTCATGGAGCTCCGGGGAGAGGCTGCTCAGGAGGTCTCTGAGCAGCACTTTCTGGTGGTTTGTGCTGCACTAATGATTTGAGGCCATCTTGTGTTCACGGGGAAAATCCGCTCTGTGTGCAGGGGGAGGGTGCCTGGCAAACAGCGGGAAGTTAAAAACTAACCCAGGTGGAAACTGGAATTCCACTGGATTTGCTGAAGAAGTGTCCTCGTGAGCAGGCTGACAAGCTCTGAAAATTGTGGAAACCTTTTTTTATCTAAGGGAGTTGGAAACTCCTTTCCTTCCAAATCTGTGCTCCCAGAATGACTGCAGGAGATAGTCCCCACCCTGGTGGTGGCAGTGTTTGCCTTGGCTGGAAGATGCAGTAGTGCTTTGAAAGGTAGCCTGGAAAAGCTGATTTATGGTATAGGATTTTCCAAGTATTAAGTTTTCTCCCTATAACTCATCAATTACAACTTGACACCAGTTCTTCCATTGTTTCAAGAGTGCAGAAATCAAGAAGTGATAGCAACAGATCTGCTTCACACCAGACCTCCCAGGATAAGTGCACAAAGCCAGCTGCAGTGGTGGAGAATCAGCTGAACCTTCACTGCCAAACCCATTAACAGTGTCTAACTCAAACTTCTGGAGTTTTCCAGGCTCTCAGCAGTGCAGATTTTCTGGCACATTCCTCCTGACCTCCATTTGCAGCTTTAAATCCCTTACCTGGCACTAGGCAGGCACCTGGCTCTGAGGGAGGGAGCGTGGCAGCCCCCGAGTGGGGCAGTGCTGCTGCTCTCACTGATGGTCACTATTTGGGGTTTTTTTTTGATTGATTGCTGCTGTACTATTTTTCCATAAACAGTGAGATCCCAACGCCGTGACCCTCGCTCTCATTTTTCCCATGGATGCTTTTTCTCCAGTGTACCTTCTCAGAGTCTGAGTCAGTAGCTGCTGGCACTGCATTCCCTGTGCTCCCGGCCGGAGAGTTCAGCCAGGAGTTGATGATTGCTAAACACCCAGGCCTTCCCGGGGATGGTTTTGGAGAGGAATCTGATCTATGCATCGCTTTGCATTCATTTGCAAGAGTCTGCTGCTCCTTCCCCTCCTGAGGATAAAATCCCCGTTGGGCAAATACTGACGCCACTCCCTGAGCTGTGCTCTGAGGAAACGTGAGGGACTGAGCCCATGTTTTGTAACAGAGATGTTTCTTTTAAATATTTTCCCTATATCACATCGTTGTGACTTACCTTGCTCTTACAAAAATGCCCTTTTCCCTCTGCATCTGTTTGTGGAATGAGACCTGGTTGCCCCCTGAGGATTTGGATTTATAGGTCAACTTGGCCTGTGACTTCCCATAGATTTTAAGAAAGTTTATTTAAGTGGTAATTTGCGGTTTTGTTTGGTTTAGATTTTGTTTGTTGCTCTGGGGTTTTCAAATCCTTCCCTGAACTTTTTTTGGGGTTTTAAAACCCTGCTGTTTTCCCCAGCCCTGACCTCGGTCACTCAGCACAGGTGGGAGCTGGAAGCTGTTTCCAGCCTTTGGGCAGTGTCCATGTATGACAGAGCCTCTGGCTCCAGCTCCCTGCAGAGCCCAGCAGTGTGGAGGTGCCGGGCAGAGCAGCAGCTGTCCACAGGGAGAAGCTGTCATCCCAAAATCCGGGGCAGCCATGGGGTGAGTGCAGCAGCTCCGGGACCCGCTGGCTGAACGGTGCCGTGCCTGTGGCCCCCTGGCCCTGTGCCCTAAGGAGAGACTGCGGGTTCCTCTGGGCCCACCTCCTGTTCCTGGCCAAAAAAGCTGTGGATCCCTGGGCAAACCTCAGCATGATGTGGAAGGGGTGAAGTTTCCCAGCCAGCCAATCTCCAGCAGCTCTTGGGAAGCAGAGAAGGGTGTGGGAGGCAGCTGTTGCATGTCTGTTCTGAGGCCGTGGTGCTGCCAGCTGGAATGGCACCACCCTGGAATGGCACAGCCCAGGAACAGCATATCCTTGGGATGGCACAGCCCAGGAGTGGCATATCCCTGGGATGGCCCATCCCTGGCATGGCACACCCTGCCTGTGCTGCTGGTGCTCACCATGACCAGTGCAGCACTCCAGTGCACCTTGGGCCTCTCATGTGTGCAGGGCTGGAGCTGCTCCTGGCTCTGCAGGGCAATAATCACTCCTTGGAAAATTCAGGTGGTTCCCCAAGTGCTCAAAGCCCCCCCGAGTACATAAAAGGAAAATAAAAGTGTCTAAACCAGAATAACTTGCTCAGAATATGGGAAGTACCAAAATTCCACAGTAGGAAGGAGTTTCCATCTAAACCTGACCCAAATGCTGTGTTGGGAGGTGGAGTCACATCCAGTGCTGCAGCGTTTGGTGCTTGTTCCAGTGGCCATAATTCAGGCACTTGTTACACATCCTGCTTTGAACGTGAGACAGCAGCTCAAAAGCTTGCAGAGGTGGAAAAGACAATTGTGCAGCTGAGTGCTGTTTCCCTGGAATGGTCCTCCAAAGGCTCACTGGAGGTTTAAATGGCTTCATAGCTGGCAGTGAAAACCCAAAGGGTGTGTAACTGCCTTGTTCTGATACCGTGGTGCTTTTAAAGAACATTTTACCATCTCTGTGCTGTTTTGAGGTAGGGTTTGAGCAGCCTGGTCTGCACTCCAGGTGTTTCCACAGGAACAGGCTGTGTTAGGTATTCTTCATAAGCATAAATCATCTCCACAGCAAGGACTTTCCCCCTGTGGAGGGACAGGAAGAAGGAACTGGGCTGTGCCCTCCTGGAGCTGAGCTGGCAGGAGCAGCACCAGGTGGTCTGCTGAGTTCTGCAGAAGCTGTTTGAAGGAGGAGAGGAGTCACCTGAAACTAGGTCATGGAAAATCCTGTGAGGAAAGCAGTGGGAGCACGGACTCACAGTTGGTGCATTCTGTGGAGTGCTGGTGGGGTTTGCCATGCCCCTGGCACAGAGGTGTTGGCCATCACTGGCCTCACTGATGGCTTGCTCTTGGGATTTGGTGTGGAACTGGTAATTAATTGGTAATTAACTGGTAGCATTGAATGTGTTAGAGCAAACCTGGAGTTTTATGTGATTTAGGAAAACTAACCTTTCTCGATGGCTACAGGATTCATGCAAAGTCCTTCCCTTGGAGCATGGATAAAAAGCTGTAAGGAGAAATTAGCAGATAAAAATGAAGATTCATTTTCAAGGTGAATGTGTATTTATTTCAAGAAATGGGGGGAAGAAAAAAACCTTTGTGCTTTTGTATCTCAGGTATTCTTTATCATTTGTATGCAGGTATTAAAACACGCATTTTCAGTCAAATTTTCCTTGCACAACTTTGGGATCTTCTGTTTCACTGCCAGGCTGTGCATCACCCCAGATCCTCTTTCTGACCAGTGACAGAGGCAAAACTCATCTTCAGAGGTTTCCACTTGCTGCAGCTGCACTGTGTGTTTTTGCCACGATGTTTTTAGCTTTAATCCATCAGAATTGAGTGTTCCTGGCCCTCCTTGCTCTCCCACACCCTGCTGTGAGGAGCTGCTGCTGCTGCAAATGCCATGAGAAATGGCCTTGTTGCTGTGGGTCCCCGTCCCTGGGCATTAATGTCACCTGCCCTCCTGCTGGCACGTCTCTGGCACTAACAGAGGCACAGCCCTGGCAGTGGTCCCGCTCCTGGATGGAGCTGCTGCTGAGGACACCTCCTTCAGGGACATGGGCACACCTCTGTGACAGTGTGTTTGCTTCAGTTCAGCTGAGGCAAAAAGGGGAAAGCAATTCAGTGAAGATTCTTTCTGTTTAGGAGAGCCAGCTCACTTCTCTTGGGTTCAGCCTCGTTTCCTTACCCCTTCCAGTGCAGGTCCCAGCTGTGAGCCAGGGGGAGGCAGGTTAATTAACAGAGAATACCATTAGTGCCCACATAAGCTGATGGCTGGCTGCCTCTGAGGTGAAGACCTTTCTTTTGATTTCCCTTTCAGGATTTATTATTTGCTGTTGGTGAAGTATTTGTAGAGCTGCCCACCATAACCAAAGTTTCCAGCTCCTGTAGTGCTTTCTGGAAAAATCAAAATTCCTCTTCTCTTTTGCTTTTGCACTGTCTGTGCTGGCAGCTGCCCTGGCCCCAGGGAACTGGGAAACGTGACATGGAAGAATCCAAAGGTTGGGAATTAACTGAAGATTTATGTGGGATTTCTTGATTACAAGATGAAAACCCCATTCCAGACCATCCACCTGACTTTCAGCAACCCTCAGTGATCTGATCCCTGGTGTATCGATTCCGGCATGGAAATCACATGGCTGAAAAATGAAGAGCAAAATTCTGGAAAGATCTTTGTTCTGCTAAGCAAAAGCAGTGTGGGTTTAGTGTGTGGAGCAGGCTGAAGTAGTGGGTTTTTTGCAGCAGGTGTGTTTTATACTGTACAAAGTGGATGTGGCACTGTTCATACTTGGTCTTTCGTCACCACCCCTGGAGGAATGACTGGACGTGGCACTCAGTGCTCTGGTTAGTTCAGGACAGCTGGAGTGAATCACAGTCCTCCAATTGATTCTCTTTGTTCTTTCAGATTTTGGGTTCAGCAACATCTTCACCCCTGGCCAGCTGCTTAAAACCTGGTGTGGGAGTCCCCCCTACGCTGCTCCAGAGCTCTTTGAAGGCAAGGAGTACGATGGGCCAAAGGTTGACATTTGGGTATGTGATGAACCTCTTTCTCTCTGACTTTGATCTAATTCTTGCTCTGTTTGTTTGGCTTTGCTTCCTGAACACTCAGTGCACGTCTCAGAGAAAAGCCCTGACATGGCAAAAATTGTTTTCTGAAGAAAACGCTTCCAAAATCACATTCTGGCCACCACGTCCTGTTTTCTCTGTCGGGAGGTGCCAAAACCATGGGCTGCCCAGAAACGCATTTAAATTTAGTTTTTCCCACCGGCCCGTTTGTGACGAGGGGTTTGTTTTTGGGCGCAGAGCCTCGGCGTGGTGCTGTACGTGCTGGTGTGCGGGGCCCTGCCCTTCGACGGGAGCACCCTGCAGAACCTGCGCGCGCGGGTGCTCAGCGGCAAGTTCCGCATCCCCTTCTTCATGTCCACAGGTAAGGGATGGCACGGGGGCTCGGCAGTGCAGGGCCTTTCACCACACCTGCTTCGGTTCTGGCCCTTTATGGCTCGTGAGTTTGCAGCCACAGAGATGGGCGTCTGTGTCCTCGTGCTGCAAAAATACCTCTGAGTGCTTTAGTAATAAATCTTGGGTTTGAAAAGTGTGATTAATTTTCAGATAAAAGAGTCATACGTGGATCCTTGGTTGCCTGCTGTGAGGTTAAGGAATAATTTTGCATGGGCTGCATGGAGTTTCCCAGCTGAAAACTGGTTCTCTTCATGCAGCAAATTCCACTAAAATGTGGTGCTTTCAAAGCAAGCTTAGATCCCACCCCAAAGGGGGAGAGCCCCAGCAGTGCCCCACAGTGGCAGCCCAGGGTTAATATGATGGAGAAATCATTCACAGTGAGCTGTTGAGTGGGGAATGGTCAGATTGCTCTTCAGTCCCCAAAAGTCAGTCATGTCATGGTGGGGAGGGACAGGGTGACAGGGAACCACCTCAGGGCTCTGTGTGGCCAGGGTGGCTTCCCTCCTTCCTAGCACAGGAAATCAATGTCTGCAGCAAAGAGGCACACTGGGGACTGACACACTTTGCCTGGGAAGGAAAAAGCCCTTTCCCTCTCTGCAGGAACCTTGTCCCTTCCCAAGGGTGACATGGCCTCTCTTCCCTGGCAGAGTGTGAGCACCTGATCCGCCACATGCTGGTCCTGGACCCGAGCAAGCGGCTCTCCATGGAGCAGATCTGCAAACACAAGTGGATGAAGCTGGGGGAGGCTGACGCAGAGTTTGACAGGGTGAGCAGGGAGTGGGGGCTGCTCGGTGCCTCAAACAGGCTCCGGGCACGTGGTGCTGCCGTGTTGGTCCAGCTCTCTGGGAACTCTCATTCCCAGTGCTGGTGTGCTGCATTTCCCCTTTCTGTGTCTCCTGGCCTTGCTTGTCACATCCTTCCTCCTCTGCATACGTTTTTGTATCTTTCCCTGTGGCACTGGGAGCTTGAGGCACTAGATTTTGGGTTGCTGTGCCATCAGCCTTCAGACCTCATGCCAGCTGCAGCTGGAGCCCGGTGCACTGTGACTCATCAGTGTGCCTTTGGGAATGTCAGCACTAACTCTGAGCCTGTGCCCTCCCAGCTGATAGCAGAGTGTCAGCACCTGAAGACCGAGAGGCAGCTGGAGCCGCTGAACGAGGACGTGCTGCTGGCCATGGCGGACATGGGGCTGGACAAGGAGCGCACGGTCCAGGTGAGGCCCTGCCGTGTCCCGCCCGTTCCCACTGGACATCAGTGTGTTCAGTGGCAGCTGAGCATCCCAGCAGAGCATGGAGTGTATTTTATCACTTGACAAAGAGGACTGAGTGCTCTTCCTTTCCCTGCAGTCCCTGCGGGCCGATGCCTACGATCACTACAGCGCGATCTACAGCCTGCTCTGCGACCGCCTCAAGAGACACAAGAACCTGCGCATCGCGCCGTCCCCCAGCATCCCGCGCACCATGACCTTCCCCTCAGCCAATATCCAGGTACACCCCACTTGCCTGGTGTCCTTCCAGCCCTGGAAGGCCAGCCAGTCCCCTGCCTGCTAAACACAGGCTTGCTTGTGGGTGTCCTCAGTGTTCCTTGTCTGAGAATTCTCTCCTCTGACAGAGGAGAAGGAACTGTGAGGGTTACTGGGAGCTGGAGTTCACTGCTCAGGACTGCTCTGTGGTGCTTCTTCCTCGACTTGTGCTGCTGTTGAAGCAATGAGCACTTGTTTTGGGGGAGGCCAGTTCATAGGGGAAGCAGAAGGGACAGTGCCCGAGCAGAAGGGAGTTGGGGAAATGAGGCAACCCCTTGAGAACTGAGAATGAACAGCTCTGCATTGGCTCCAGGGTAACCTCCCAGATGCTTAGGGCTGTGCACTGGTGTTAATCCAGCAGTGTTTGTAAAGGGGTTGTAAGCAGTGCTGTCTTTGTGTCTTCTGATGCTGATCTCTCCACTCAGCAGACAGAACAGACAAGCAACACCATGAACATCAATGTGCCACAAGTCCAGCTCATCAACCCTGAGAACCAGATTGTGGAGGTGAGGTACCCCCCCAATGGTCCCTGCAAGTTCTTTTCCCAGCTTGCATTAAAGCCTTTCCCTTGATCCTTGTATTTCGACCTCTCCAATGTTTTCCCTGCCCAGACTGATGGAACAATGAACCTGGACAGTGATGAAGGGGAAGAGCCCTCACCCGAGGCTCTGGTCCGATACCTCTCCATGAGGAGGCACACAGTGGGAGTGGCTGACCCACGGTGAGTACTGGAATCTAAACTCCCAGCTGGAGGATTAATGGGACCTGAAGATTTACTCCCAGCACATGACTTTGGTCCTTCTGGGTGTTCCTTTAAAAGTCTCAGTCCCACTGCACAACTTGGTTAGTATTTCAGATGGGGATGAGAAGCTTTCCTCCTCCTCTTCCTCATCAGCTCTCTGTAAGCTATACTGGTGTGCAAGACAGTGTCTCACCTGAGCTGCACTGATGTCATGTCCAAGGTGAAGGTTTTGTGATAAGTGCCATCAAGGTTAATGCCAAGAGCTAGTTCTGGCCAATCTCAGCATGGAGGGGGAAAAGGGACAAACAAAAACACAGGAGTGACTTGGCTGATCTGTGTGACCATTTTCCAGAGCAGTAAGAAGCTTTTTGTGAAGGGAAGCTGTGTGTACTGGGTCTGTGAGGGGTTTTCCTCACATCATGGCTAATTCACCTCTCTGAATGTGATTGCATAGGACGGAAGTCATGGAAGATCTGCAGAAGCTCCTGCCCGGCTTCCCCCGTGTCACTCCTCAGGCTCCGTTCCTGCAGGTGACCCCGAATGTGAACTTCATGCACAACGTGCTGCCCAGGCAGAACCTGCAGCCCACAGGACAGCTGGAGTACAAGGTAGTGCCCACTGTGCTCCCTGCTGTGCTCTGTGCCCTGCCAGGCTGGGGGGGTGTTTGTGCTTGCTCTGTTTGCCAATTCCTTGGAGTCCAGAAGCCTCAAGATTTACTCTCTTTAGGTATGACTCCAATTGGTTCTTGAGTGTAGGTTTAGATTAGATATTAGGAACAAATTCTTTACTGTAAGAGTGGTGAGGCCTTGGCACAGGTTGCCCAGAGAAGCTGTAGCTGCCCCATCCCTGGAATTGTTCAAAGCCAGGTTGGATGGAGCTCTGAGCAACCTCATCTAGTGGAAGGTGTCCCTGCCCATGGCAGGGGGTTGGAACAAAATGAGCTTTAAGCTTCCTTCCAGCCTAAATCGTTCTGGGTTTCTGTCATTCTATGGAAAAGCTGAAGAACGAAAGAACAGTGCAATATGAGATTAATTGGTGGGCTGGGGAGGAATAGGACTGTGCTGCCTGGCTTTGAGCTGCAGGTTGCAGGCTGGCAGCTAAAGCAGCGTGCAGGGAGATGGAGAGTTAAACCCTGCTCCTCCATTGACACTGCCTCTCGCTGCCCCACATCACCCGAGATGTTGGTGACATTCCTGAAGCCCAGGAGGCTTCTCTTCTGCCCGTGTCTGGTTTGTGACCTTGGGGTCTGGTTCGGGGTGGGTGACTGGGCTGTCTGTGTCCCCAGGAGCAGTCCCTGCTGCAGCCCCCCACCCTGCAGCTGCTCAACGGGATGGGCCCGCTGGGCCGGCGGGCGTCGGACGGCGGGGCCAACATCCAGCTGCACGCACAGCAGCTGCTCAAGCGGCCCCGGGGCCCCTCCCCGCTCGTCACCATGACGCCAGTGAGTACCAAAGGGACAGGAGAGAATGGGGGTGTGCTTAAAAATATCTCCTCCCGCAGGCAGAGGTGACTGTGTCCAGGTCACAGCAGACTCCGCGTGTAGGATGTGCCTGCTTGCTTCCAAAGGTTCCCCTGCTCTGGAGCAGTGGGGTGCTCTATCCCCATGCAGGAGAGTTGCTGTGCTCTCTGATATCTGGCAGCCAAGATGGTGTTCCTCTCTGGAATTGACAGTGTTTATGCATTTTTTTAATGATTGCTTTTCTTCTCCTTTGCTGATGCCATGGAGAAACTGAAGTGTCCATCTTGGGCATTCATGCATGTTCTTTCTTCCTCGGTGCGTCTGTATCAATGAATTTTCCATGTAGCAGCAACCTTGTACAGGCAGTTTGACTGGGGAGGGAATGTTGGAAGGGGTTCTTGGCCGAGTTTCTTTGTTGCTGCAGAGGAGCCAACACACAGCCCTGCAAGAGCTCCTTTGGGAAGGTCAGGTGTCCCCTCAGTGGATGGGACTGTGCTGGCTGTCCTTTAGAACTGTGGCTTCTCTTCTCTCCACAGGCTGTCCCAGCTGTCACCCCTGTGGATGAGGAGAGCTCTGATGGGGAGCCAGATCAGGAAGCTGTGCAGAGGTAACTCCCGCTCTGTTAACGTTTGTCCTTCCTACCTCCACGAGGCTCACCCTGGGGTGTTCCACAGCTGAATTCAAACACAGCAACCTCACCAGGGCACCAAACTTGATTACAGCAAAAGCTCAACACTTCTCCTGTTCCTGTGGGTGTTGATTACTGCAGGCAATTGCTCCTCTGGCACTACTGGGTGCTTACAAAGCTGGATTCCCCTGAAATGGGTAGCTGATTGAGCAGTAGGTTCTCCAGAAGCTCTTGGAACTGCTAAATTCCTTTGCTTAGTGTGCAGCAGCATGCAATCCACACTAACCTGCCAAGTGAGTGCCGAGGGATTCCCGCTCCCCGCTGAGTGCTGGAGGTGGGAGGATCTCCTCTGTGGCCTTGGGTACCAGTGCAGCTTTTGTATCAAGACATGCAGTAAACATCCAACTCTGATGCCTCAAACAAAGTGAGCTTGCTGGAAATACGGGTACCTCTAGCTGCTAATTTTAGCATTAGGCCTTAAAATAGCCTGCTCCAATAAGGAAAGGATTATGAGCTCTCAGGCTGGGAACTTCTGTTCTCTGTGTCTGCTCCAAACATGTAGTAGGAAGGGGATAGAATATGCTTGTACTTTCTCAGTCCATGAACACACTAACCATGGCCTCACTAACATTTTCTTAGTAGCTTTTGCACAGTTCTTCTCTGCTAACCAGCTGGTGCACTATGTGTGGTGGGTGCTCCTGCTTCTTACCTTGAAGAGCTTTCTGGATCCCCCGCTTTGTACAGGCCAGCACCTGAGTAAGGGAGGGGTTCTTCAGGGGCTCAGAAAGGTTCAGACTGGGGATTGTTACAGACAGAATGACACTGGGGTGGGTGCAGGTCATACTCCAGAGCCTTGGCCAGCTCTGCTCCTCTTGGTGCTCCAGAGGAAGTGTGAGCAGTGACAGACTGTGCACTGAAATTCCTTTTGCCTACCTGAGCTTAGAAAGTCTACTTTTAGCATCAATAATAGCCTCGGTAGTCATTAAAAGTTGTAATTTAGGGCCCATAATGTCCTCAGACAGCTGGCAGTCTTTCTATGCAAACCAGATAAATCTCATTCTTGGCAAGGGGATGCCTGAACATCTTACCTGGGCAGATTTTCACTGCTCTAAACCCAGAGGTTTCAGTTGAGCCTTTAAAGCATTAGCTCAGCTAGAAACATTTTGAAACCTCCATCCAGCATTTTGTAGGTTGCAAGGCACTGAAATGTTCAGATCCCACTGGAAGCCAAATCCCCTTGGACCAAGAGGTCACTGCTGCTCTCGACAGTGCTGCCTTTAGTCCTTTCACAGCACATGTTCTTCTTCCACCAGATGGCCTTGAAAAAGCACCATCCAGGTTGTGTGTTAACTTGCTCTCCACCCCTTGTGTTGCAACATGTCAGTAGTCATCAGAGAAGGGTAAATAGCATTACCATAATGGACAGATGCAAATATTTAGCTTCTCAGAACACTGCCCCAAATACTCTGTTTGCAGCCACCAGTGAGCAGCTTTTGCCCTCCTTAATCTGACCTTGAAAGCAGAGCGTAGGTCTTCTCTCTGTTCCAGGGAACAGTCACGTCTCCTTGGAGCTTTGGGAAACTTTCTTCCACCCGAAACGCTGTTAGAGCTCATGATTGGATTGTTCCCTGGAGGGCTGAAATAAAATGATCTTAGCAAACCACAGCAGCAAAGCTCTTTGGGAAACTTTCCCCATCTGCATCAAATGATTCTTAAACAGCTAATGGCACAGGCTTTGGCGGGGCACCACAGCGCTCTTAACCTGCTTCTTCTGCTTAAGTGGCTTCAGTAGCAAAGAGAGGCTGGGTTTGGGCAAGGCAACGACTGTACTGCTTGCTGCTCTTTCTGCTTCACAGTGGGAGCTGCAGGGGACAAGAGCAAAGGTGAGAATTCCCAGGTGTCACTGGCCAAGTGGTCTTTGGCCCGGTTACCACCTCACTGCTGGTTCACAGGAGCAGAAGGAGTTGAGTTCGCATTCATCCCTCCTGGCCTTGAGTGGGAACAGCTCTGGGAGGGAGCCCCGGCCCCCTCCTCACCCCCAGGGCAACCTGGGCAGGGGCTTCACCTGCTCTCTGCTGGCCCACACCCCGGCTGCCCTGGGCAGGGCTGTGCCAGGAGCAGCAGGGCAGGGCAGTGGCTCTCAGCGCTGTGTGGCCCTTCCTCACATCCTCGTCGGAGCAGAGGCTCCGAGTTCCACACTCCCAGTCTTTGGGGGGGTTGCAGGAGACCTGCAGCTCTTTCCCAGTGCAGAGGGGGCTTTCCTTCAAGCCGTTGCCTCCCAGCTGTGGTGTAAGAGGCAAGCCCAGGGACTCTCACTGCTCGGGATCTCATTCGCTGTGCCTCCCACGCGGTTCCCGACTCCCTGGAGCGGAGCAGGGACTAGATGGCGCACTTGGACCGGGCTGGCACCAGCCCTTCCTCAGCCTCAGCCCTTCCTCGTGCTCCTCGGGCAGCCCGAGGCTCTGCCCACCCCGATCTCTGCTGGGGTGTCCCCCCTGCACCCTTCCCTGCGGGATCTGGGGTGCAAAGACCACCCTGGAAGGTGCAGCAGCTTCGCTCTGTGCCTGCTCTCTGCCCGGCTCTTGCTGGGTTATCATCTGTCTTGGCTCCCGTGGGCACTGGGGCCTTGGGAGAGGGAGGCAGACCTGCTCCAGTGGAGGGAATGCCTGCTGAGGGCAGGCAGTCACCTGGGTATTCCCAAAGGGATATACCAGCAACGTGGCTTTCCTGCTGGGAAGAGCGAATGGCTCCTCTTTCCTTCCGAGGCTGGAGCACCAGCAGCTGAAACTACACTTGTCCCCTAGGCACTGACAACCCAGTGCTGTGACAGGCATGGGCAGCGTGCCCATGGCGTGTTCTGAGCACTGCAGAAGCTTCTTCCTTCCCGTTTTCTTTGGATTATCTAACGCTCCCTGTTTTTGGAGTACTCCCATCAGTCTCTTATAAAATGTGCTCCCGCTTGTTGCAGATACTTGGCAAATAGGTCAAAAAGGCACACTCTGGCCATGACCAACCCTACAGCTGAAATCCCTCCAGACTTGCAGAGGCAGCTAGGACAGCAGTCCTTCCGACCCCGGGCTTGGGCTCCACACCTGGGACCCGACCAGCACCGGTGAGTAACGGCACCGGCCGGCCGGGCAGCTTTGGGCCAGGAACCCTGTCAGCTGGCATCCAGAACGGAGCTCTGAGGACATCCTGCCTGGCAGGGAGGGATGAGGAGGAGGAGGAGGAGTAGGGTTGAAGAGCAGACCCACAGAGCAGAGGGTGTCTGGCCGCGCTGGGGCCGTGAGTTCCACGCTGGCACAGGCTCCCTGCCTGCAGGGACGAGCAGGAATTGGCTGGCTCTTCCCTCCAGTCCCATTTTTGTGGCTGGAGATGCTTTCCGGGAATGGCTGCCATCACAGAAAGGTTGGGAATAAGCTGTTTGTTTTAAAGGAAAGCTTTTCCCTGTTGTAATGTTAATGTCAGAGTAGCAAATTTGCTACAGAATGTTTTTTGGAGGCAGATACAAGCAAAAGATTACACCAAGTCATCCACAGCAGGGCTTAAAACCCTCACTGTTCTGCACCAGAGTTGTGTGTTCTGACTGCAAAGTCTCTTTGCAAAGCTCCTCAAGAGTCATTTTGTTTCTAATCTGAACCCTTGGTGGGAATGATGTGGGGAAAGGAAGCTGGGGTGGTAAGAGAAAAACAATCAGTGTCTGGGAAAGGGGGAACCGTGGGATTGGATCTAAACAGTCTCAGAATGTGTGGGAGGGACACTCCTGGTGGAGAGGTGTTAATGTGACTGAGTCCTTGTCACAGCAGCAAACCGGAGATGCTAATGCTCCAGAGGGAGCTTAAGAACCTCTTAATAAAAAAACCCCTCTTATAAAAATGCTTAAAAGTGCTCTGAACCCTCTGTGCCGGGAGCAAACCAGCTGCACACTGGAGTGTGCTGCCTGTTGGGAAAGCAGTGGCTGCCAGGCCAGGCTGGTGCTGGTGTCCAGCCCCTCAGGCAGCTCACACTGGCAGGCTTGACAAAGCCCTTTTTATTGTAGCCAGAGACCTGCTGAGCTGAGCACTGATGTAATCAGCAGGGACAGGTGAACTCTGAGCAGACTGAGGCAGTGCTAGTGCCACGCTGGAGCTCCTGAAAACCAAGATAAGCACCTCTCTGCCCTGAAGTTACTCCCTCAGAGGTGCCTGGGGGATGGGAAGAGCAGGAGGGGAAAGATTTCTAGGGCCACAGCTTGATAGGAAGGGGAGAGCAGCTTGCAAAACAACCAGAATGTGCTGTGTCCTGCTTTCAGGATTGCTGCAAATCCTCAAGGTAAGCCAGGTCCCTCACACAGGGAAAGGAGCGGAATTTTTACAAGACTTAAAACACATTTACCCTGTAAATAACGTTGGTGTCACCTCTGCCACTTGGATCCGGAGTCCTGAGGCTGTTGCATCACGAGCAGGGTGGTATCTGTACTTTCCACCCTCAGTGTCATAACATGCTGTGAGCCTGGCTCGTGTTTTTCCTGTGAAATCACGGAAATTTCGTCTGACCGTGGCCTAAACAGAGTGTCCCACATTGAGTCCAAGACATACCTGGCACAGGAATTACCAGTCTTGTGTCATTATGTAAATAAACCCTGTTGTTGAATGGCAGATGGGTTTTATTTTAGCCCTTAACCTATTTTAAGCCATCTTATAGTTTCTTACGTAGCCCCTGATTTTGGTTACGTTGAAATATCTGGAAGCCAAATTGAAGTACAGCAACTGTACTGGGCAGTGCAGCTGTTCTGCCTTGGCCACACAGCCTTCAGAACCTCAGCACCTTGATTTTATCTGTAGCTTCTGCTTTCCATCAATGCAACAGGAGAACAAATGGATCGGGATAATGGATGGGATGGCATCAAAAGGCAGGAGCACAGCTCTGTCCTTGGAAGAAGGTTGTGTGTGATCTACAGAAACTGCAGTACATCCTGCTAAGGCAGAGACAGTGACAAAACTGAACCCAGTGTGCTGGAAGGGGTCCAGCATTGATCACTCTCTGATAAGGGGAGCCTGGAACAGGCCTTGGATGGGCACTGGAGTTAAGGACCAGTCCAGGTGCAGCCAAGTGGGCACCTAATAATATTGTGATAATACAGGTGGCACCTAATGTCAGGGCAGAGGAGCTCAGTGGTAATGGGGAGCCCCAACCTTGGGAGAAAACAGCTCCTGAAAAAAATCTGGCTCCCTCTGATGGTGAAGAAATCTCATTGAGAAGGGAAATTGCTCGTGGTGTCTTGGGCACAGTTGCCTCAGTACTGGCTGTGTCTGCCTTTGAGATGTGCCCAATGCAGGGCATCCAGGTGACAGGGAGGCTCTGGGTGTTAAGTGAGAAGGATTTCCCCCAAGTGCAGAGTTCCCTTCCCATCCCCTTTTTAGTTCAGGGGATCCCTAAGCATGAATACCAGCCTCCCTTCCTCTTTGGAGCTGCAGAACACATCAGGCTTCTCTCTCTCCATGTGCCATTCCTGTTTTCCACAGACATCAGGTGTAGTCAGGGGAGCTGGAAGACTCAGGAAGTGGCTACTGAACTGGTGAATTTTAGCTTTTTAGGATGCTGAGTGGTTTCTATAAACCTTTTCCATCTGAGGGATAGATCCATCTGTCTGGATGGACAGTGAGTTGCTGCCCATCTGGAATCTCATTTGTAGCTGAGTTGTCTCCAACATAAAGCACATTTACCTGCCCAGGCACCAAGGATACTCAGTGATCCTGCTTCCTCCTCAAGGTGATGGTGGCACTTTATTTCTCCTTCTAAACCACAGTTTATTCTGTGTGAGTGGGCAGGTGGAACTTGGCACAGCTGGTGGAAGTGAAATGGCTCTGTACTGGAGTTTGTTTTTTGGCTGGTGCCACTAACCCCCTTCCCCATGTTCAGCTCTATTTACAAGGACTCCAACACCCTGCACCTCCCCACCGAGCGCTTCTCCCCGGTGCGGCGCTTCTCCGACGGTGCTGCCAGCATCCAGGCTTTCAAAGCCCACCTGGAGAAGATGGGCAACAACAGCAGCATCAAACAGCTCCAGCAGGTGAGAGAGGGGCGGGGGTCTCGAGAGAGCCACTGCAAGGGCTTTTTATTGCCTCGGCCTTGCTGCTTCGGGAAGGAAAAGGCGGAATCTTTATGTTAAAGGCTGAGGGGACACAGTGGGGACTTCCCACCTGAGGGGCTGCTCCCTCTCTGTGTGACTGCAGCAACCCCTGAGTGTCCTCTGAGCATACAGGCAGTTCACCTGCAGCTGGGGAGCTGGGCAGCTTCCACCCCCCTCTTTTTGGGGAGGAAATGTCATGCTGTGCCCACTCATGTGTGTCCTGCCTGCTCTTGCAGGGCCCACCAGGACTGCAGCTGCCCTGTCACGTTCTCTGTGGCAGCAGTATTGGGGCTGTTCCAGGGTGTCCCAGGAAAGGACAGCTCCTGCCACCGCAGTTTGGAGTGTGTTGTGTGATGCTCCCTGCACAGCCAGGCACATCTTGCCGATGGCTGGAGCAGGATTTGGCCCCAGGACAGGCCTTTCCCCTTGCAGCACCACAGAAATGAGATTCTCTCCTCACCGTGAAATGTCATTACCAGAGCTTGTTGCCTGCACTAAGGGAACACAACGGTGCCAGCTCAGTGTCACATGCACCCAGTGCTTTTCTGTTGCCTTGCCACATTATTGCACACCTGATTCTGTCAAATTAAATGGATTAGGCTTTTTTTGCCAGCTTTTTTTCGGAGGGGTGGGATGCAGAGCATGCCTTTTTGCACAGCAGTGAGTGTGCACGAGAAGGTCATTTCCAGAACGTGCTGGGTTCCTTGCAGGAGTGTGAGCAGCTCCAGAAGATGTACGGTGGGCACATGGACGAGAGGACGCTGGAGAAGACGCAGCAGCAGCACATGTTGTACCAGCAGGAGCAGCACCATCAGATTCTTCATCAGCAGATTCAGGTACTGGAGCCCGAGCCAGAGCTGCTGAAGGCTTAGCTGTGTTTTCCTGCTTTGCTGCAGACACAACTCGTGAGCGGGTCCCGGGGGGATTGAGGGAGGGCAGTTTTTGCTGGGCTTGCTGTAGCAAGACCGAGCCTGAAGGATTTCAGCAGAGATGTTTGTACAGCTGCTGTGGTAGCTGTGGTAGCCAGGGCTGCAGTGAGGGACTGAAATTCAGTGCATCTGGTTACATCCTGCTTCACCCAGCAATGTTTCTAAATTTACTAACTGAAACATTGACTGCAAACACTTTTTGTTTTCTTGTGGTGCCTGGTTCAGGATTGTATCCGACCTCCACAGCCATCTCCACCCTTGCAAGCTCCATGTGAAAACCAGCCAGCTCTGCTCACTCACCAGCTTCAGAGGTAAAGAAATGACTTTAGAAACACTCTGGGGAGTGGGTTTTACTTTTACTCAGACCTGGGGATGAGCTGACACACACAGGAGAGGCCAGGCTGAGTTGGAGGTTTATGAAGTGAGACTGGCACAGCCATTTCCCAGGTGAATGTGCCTGATCCTTTGAGCTGGATTCTGTCAGAAGGATTTTAGAAACAGAGAAACATGATTCAAAGGCACAGACCTGCTTTGAGCAGGGGACTGACAGTCCTGCCTTTTGAGTGGCTTGAAGATGCCACTTCAGCAGCTGGGCTCTCTCATGCCTCCTGCATGTCTCACACCTCTCCAGGCCCTCAGTGAGGTCACTGTCTTTGCCCTCAGCACCCTGACCTGTGGGTGAGGCAGGCTGAGTTACGGGAAAGGAGAGCAGCGTGTGTCACTGCACACAGTGAGTCAGGAGCTGAGCCTGGGGTGTCCTTGTCCCCAGTTTTCTGTCGTAGTCACCAGGTCGTGCTCACTCCCTGTGTGATTTGGACAAGGCAGGTGGCTCTTGGAAGAGAATACAAGCTGCACAGAGCTTGGGATCCCCAGCAAGGGCTTTGAGGTGTTTATTTAGAACGAGACGTGCAGCATTTGGCGTCAGCTCTCACAGTTGAGAAGGAATCTTAACGAGGAGCAGGCATGATGAGAAGGTGCTTGTTTCCCTGCGTAGGTTACGGATCCAGCCATCCAGCCCGCCCCCGAACCACCCCAACAACCACCTCTTCAGGCAACCCAACAGCAGCCCACCCCCCGTGAGCAGCAGTGTGCTCCAGCCCCATGGTAAGCAGTCCTGGGAGCTGGGTGGGCCCCTGGCAGGGCTCTGTGGTCCCTCAGACCTCAGGGAAGCAGTGTGGGGGTGCCAGGGCCTGAGTCCCCCACGGCCCAGGCGCTACACAGTTTGCTGATGATGTAAAAGATTCTCCATCTGGCAGCAAGGGCTGGTGTTATCGAGAGCTCGAGAGGAGCTGCCAGCTGGAATGTGCTGTTGGGTTTCTTGTCACAAGATCCTTACTTATCACTCCTGGGGGTGGGGAAGAAGGGCTGATATTCTTGGGTTTATGCAAATCACTGTCAGCTCTGCTGAGTTTCTGTTTCTGTGCAAGGGACTCTCGCTGTGACCTTTGCACGCTGGCACAGCATGACAGAGCACTCAGGAGCCTCACTCCTCACCCCCACAGACACGTACTGGGCTCCCAGCATGGCCCAGAATCATAGAGTGAATCATAGTTTCGTAGCCTGGTTTGGGTTGGAAGGAACCTTAAAGATCATCTCATTCCACCCCCCTGCCATGGGCAGGAACACCTTCCATTAAACCAGGTTGCTCAGAGCTCCATCCAGCCTGGCCTTGAACACTTCCAGGGATGAAGAGCAGATCTCTCTCCCAAGCCTCACCATGGGCTGACAGGAGTGCTGAGGGTCTTTGTTCCTTGTAGGTGCTGCCTCCCAGTCCCAGTTCCAAGGGATGCCATCCCACAACACAATCTTCCCGCAGTCCGGTAACTGTTCCCCCCCTCCAGCCATGGGGCTGACGTGCCTGGGCCTGCAGCAGCAGTCGCAGCCTCAGCAGGTCACAATCCAAGTGCAGGAGCCCGGCGACATGGTGGGCAGCAGCCTCCTGCCCGGAGCCCCCGTGGGCGGGCAGGGCCTGGCGTCCCACGCGCGGGGAATGTCCCTGAGCCCCAGCGCCAGCCAGATCCAGATGCAGCACCGCGCCAACCTGATGGCCTCCCTCAGCTACGGCCACCGGCAGCTGTCCAAGCAGCTCAGCGCCGACAGCGCCGAGTCGCACAGGTGAGGCCTCCCTCCCTGCTCCCGGCCCGGGGAGCGGGGTGGGGAACAGGGAGGGGGTGTCTCGGGATGAGATGCAGTGTCCTTGCCAGCCCGGGCCGTGCTGTGCTGGTTTTGGGGGGCTCGCTCCCTCCCTGCCCTTGGGAAGGAGTTCCTGAGCCAGGCCAGGGCTCTGCAGGGCTGCTCTGCCACGTGCCTGAGGAAGCCCCTCGGGCTGCCTGCTGAGCAGGGCGGGCAGCCTGGCGTGCTGAGCCACTGCAGTGCAGTCACTCGTCCTTTTCCTTGAACGTGAACAGGTATCCCCCCGCCAACTACGACCAGGTGCACTTACACCCCCACCTGTTCCCGGAGCAGCCCCGCGTTTCCCCCAGCAACTACAGCCCGTCGGGAGGAGTCGGGTTCCCTCCAGCTCAGCAAGCTCTGAAGGTCCCGCAGCTTGACCAGTATCCCAGTTTCCCTCAAAACGCACATCAGCAGCAGCAGCACTACACGGCATCGGCACTACAGCAGGCACTGTTGTCCCCAACACCTCCCGACTACAGCCGACACCAGCAGGTACCGCACATCCTCCAGGGACTGCTTTCCCCCCGGCACTCGCTCACGGGGCACACGGACATGCGGCTGCCCCAGGCAGAATTTGCACAGCTCATCAAACGGCGGCAGCAGCAGCAGCAGCAGCAAGAATTCCAAGAGTTGTTCAGGCATATGAGTCAAGGGGATGCTGGGAATATGGGCACCAGCGTGGGACAGAACCTCTCAGAGCGCCAGTCGTTGTCTTTGCCTTATCAGAGTGCTGACACGTACCACCCCCAGAACAGCCCCCAGCATCTCTTAAAAATCAGGGCGCAAGAATGTATCCAGCAGGTCCCTGCGCCCCTGCCGCCGCCGCAGGGATACGGACACCAGCCAGCCCTGTTCCACTCGGAGAGCATGGAGGAGGACTGCGCCTGCGAGGGAAACAGGGACAGCTTTCCTGACAGTAAGAGTTCAAACACATTGACCAAAGGTTGCCACGAGACCCCTCTGCTTGTAAACGCAGGAGGGCACGGGGACCCCGAATCTTTGCTAGGAACTGCTAATCCCGCGCAGGAGCTGGGAACGCACCAGTACAGGCATCAGCCCGCACCCGGATTCAGGAATAAGGTGCCCAGCAGAGGTAAGGCTTCCTGCTGCCCGTGCAGGCCAGTGTCCACCCGTGCCGGCCGTGTCCCTGCCCAGGACACCTCCCCGCCCGGCACGGCAAGGGTTTCCTGACATGTTTTGCACAGCATGGAATTACTGACATTCTTTTTGGCTTTTGTGGCCTTAAGTAAATGGCAGGCACAGCCTCTGTAATAAACAGGGTTGAGTAAGGAGGGAACCCAACCGACTGCTTCCCTTAGGAATTTGACCTACTTCTGCAGGCAGGTAAAGCCCAGGCCCCAGTGTGCCACCATCTTTTCAGGGATGCTGTGTGCTGGCTATGGATTTATTCTTGCTGGTGATGTTCCCCATTCCTTGTAAACACAGGATAGGAAGAGTTCAGCTGCTAGCACACCCCGAACTGTAGCAGTGTGTCCATGTATTCCTGCTCTTAAGCACAGACCCTCGAGTCCAGGCACTGCTAAAGCTGCCCCAAACCCACACAGTAACAGTGCTGGTCAGTGTGCTGTGGCTCAGGTGGCCTTGCAGCCTCTCTGGCACTTGGGAAGCAGCAGCGAGATTCTATCCTTGCTTGAACTGGAAAGGGTGAATTCTGGAGAAAATGAGTTTAAACTTGCCATTTGTTTCTGAAGACCTTTCCTGCTCCTTGGAAGCAGCTGCGCCTTTGCTCCTCAGTGGCTCTGCTGGCAGCGCTGTGCTGTCAGAGAATTCCTGCCTGAGCTGTAATTCCAGGCTCCTCTGCAGGAAAAACACCCTCCGAGCCCCTTGCTAAGAGGGCTTTCAGGAGAGGCTGAGCAGGCAGATCAGTATTCCCTGCAGGACTGGGGGTGCTGGGCTGGAGCCACCAGCTTGCCCTTGGCACCGAGGGCCCTATTGCAGAGGAGCCGTGTCCAGGGCACAGGAGGCCCAGCTTTGTTTGGGGACACAGCACGGGTTTGTTGGGAAAGTACCGGGCTGGAACAGGCTGGCTCAGAGGTCTGAGTGGGGCTGCCAAGCCCTGACCCCCCAGAGCGTGGGCGGGGGGCAGGGACAAGGCAGGGCTGTTCTGAAATCCTCCTAAATTCTGAATTACCGATGTGTTTGCTCTCAGAGCTCCATTTCCCTGCTGTGCTTGGAGCATGAGTTGAGGGAATTGCCCCAGGTTCAGTGGAGGTGGGAAGCTCTGGAGGGGCTTTTGGTACCAAATCATGAGTTGCATCTTGCCACCATAGCCCATTAGATGGACAACAAGGTTTGGTGAAGTCAGAAGCCAAATCTCTACACCCACACTGTTGGTTACACAAGGAACAGGACTTTAGACTACAAGGCCTTGTAAATGAGTAAAGGCAAGTAAATGTTTACAAATATGTTTGTGTAAGCCCTTCTGACAGGGCTGTTTGGAGTGATCACGTAGTAAACTATGTCTTGGGATGCAACTGCTTGTACCACTTTCCTCAAGGCCTCCATAACCCACTTGGACTCAGGCCTGCACCACTTCGGGTCCAGGCAGAGTTGCCTCAAAGCTGTCCAGGGACCCTTACCTACACCAAATCCTACATCCCTGGGTTTTCTCACTATTGACCTACACCAAATCTGATGTCCCTGGGTTTTCCCACTATTTTTCCTAGAATGCGTTACGAGGCTGCAGCTTTTCTTGAACGGGTAGTAACCTTCTCTCCCTGCCCCAGCTCTCCAAATGTGTTTTCCCTAGAGCAGGGTGTAGCTTCTCAGTGGCTGAGCTTCCCTGGGAGCGTGTTGCTGCTGCTCACAAAGCCCTGGATGTCCCGGGAGCATCTGCCAGAGATGGCAGCCAGGGACCGTGAGAGTCGACCAGATCCGCTTGGGATGTGACTAAACTGCCTGTGAACAGCCCTGCTCCAGTTTTGCTCCAGCGTGGCCATCCCAGGCTGGGAGTTCTGCCCATGGGAAACCTGCCTTGCCCCGGCACTGAGGAGCCGAGCTGGCGGTGGCCCTGCCCGCCGTGCCAGTGTCACATGCCACACTGACACAAAGGAGCCATTCCCTGTGGATGTGGGGATGAAAGGCTCTCCTCTGCAGGGCTGGGGCAAGGAAGGGAGCCTGAATTCGGGGCGTCTGCCCCTTGGCCTGAGCCGCATCCCCAGAGGTGCAGTGCTGGCACTGGGAAGCGTGTGGCTGGTTTTTGGGTCCCAGCTATTCCGGGCTCGGGGGCTCGTCACCCCCAGTGCCGGGGCTGTTTGTGGAGCTGGGGCAGGAGCAGCAGGGCTGCTGGCCCCAGCCACTGCTCCCACAGTTGGAGCAGCATCCTGAGCAGTGTGTGGGTGGCACTGCTCCGCCAACATCTGTTACCTCATGTTTTCCTTCTCGCTTTTCCGGGAAAGCTGACTGTTAACCGCATGTAACCCCATGGTTGTGCAAAGGAAGGGGGAGGCCAGCTGCATCTCTGACTGGCCTGGGACAGGGCTCCAGCAGGAATGCCCTTTCCCTGATAGAGGAAGGGCATGGGGAGCAGTGTGCTAGCTGTGCTATCCATGCTCACTTGCCTGGGAGCGGCATGGAGAGCACATGGGATGGGGTCTCATTTGGATCCTGCTGAATTTATGGACAGATTTGAGACTGTCCTGTGCAGGGTCAGGAGCTGGACTTCAGTGATCCATGTGGATCCCTTCCAACTCAGAATATTCTGTGATTCTATGAGATCCCTTTGGGGAGCAGTTTAGTGGCACCTCGCAGTTGCAGTGCCAGCTGGGTGGTGTGGTGTCCCAGCACAGTGTCCCAGCACAGCAGGAGATCACTTCCCACTGGCCAAAGCCCTGGGAAAGTGGATAGCTCTGGCTGAGGGATCTACCTGCAGCTGTGTCACCTCGGGGCAGCTCCCCAGCGCTCACAGCCACGTCCCATGTTTGTGCTCCGCGGGGTCCGCGCTGAGCGAGCTGTTTGTGTGCTCAGCCCCGATGACAGGCTCCTCCATGGCTCAGGACTTTATCCAAAACATCTTGTACTTGATGACGAGAGGCTTTGCCTGATAGGAATGTGGCCTTTGCCCTCAGTCACAAGAGCTTGCAGTGCGGATGGACTTTGCCAGGCAGAACACCCGTGTGCTCCTGCAGCCAGATTGTGGGAGGGCAGGGAGAAGTCATCTGATAAAAGTGAACATCCTGGCCAGCTCTTCCAGCAGGATTATGTTGCTTACAATTGCCAAGGGGCCCTGCTAGAACATCCCGTGTTGGAGGCTCCCCCAGCTCTTGTGTAACAATGTGCACAGGATGGGGGTCGAGCTCAGGCTTGAGGGGAAGGCGGCAGTGGGAAAGGGTCTGGTTCCTGTGCTCCTGCCCCTGTCCCTCCAATTTTAGGCTGCTTTTGTAGACCTGATCCCAGTGCTGGGATTGGAATCTTAATGCTGGAGGGAGAAGCCTGCCAGGGTGCAGTCAGGGGCACTGGTGCTGCACCATTCCCACCACAGCAGCCGGGGGTCCTGTCTCTGCTCTACCAGCAGGGAGCACTTGTCCCTGGCATCATATCTCAGCCCCCTGGTTCTGCAGTGGCACACGTGGCTGGGAGGTGCAGACCCTTGTACTAACCTGTTGTTTTCCTGTCTTGTCTGATTTTCAAGAGTCCATCGTAGGGAACTGCATGGACAGGAGCTCCCCCGGCCAAGCCATGCAGCTGCCTGACCACAACGGGCTGGGCTACCCCGTGCGCCCCACGTCCAGCGAGCACCCGCGGCCCAGGACCCTGCAGAGACATCACACCATCCAGAACAGTGATGATGCCTACGTAGGTGCCTTGGCCTCCAAGGCCCTTCCAGTGAAACAGCCCAGGCTGGCTCTGGCCTGGCTCTGGTCACACAGGGCTCTGCAGATACACCGAGCCCAGCCCTGGGTCCAGCTGTGAAGGAGCTGGTCATGGCAGTCCAGACCTCACTGCTCCACTCCCTGGGAGGTTTGGGGTGCTGGGAACTTTGTCCTGCCCAAATTTGATGTGTGCTTTGCTACAGCTGCCTTGTGCTGTAGATGAGAATGGCAGCTTCCCTGGTTCAGTGACAGGATGAGGAGTAATGGCCATAAACTAAAACACAAGAAGTTCCACCTCCTCATGAGGAGGAACTTTCCAGGGAGGGTGGCAGAGGACTGGAACAGCTGCCCAGGGAGGGTGTGGAGTCTCCCTCTCCAGAGACATTCAAACCCCACCTGGACATGTTCCTGTGTCACGTGCTCTAGATGACTGTGCCTTGGCAGGGGGGTTGGATAGATCATCTCCAGAAGTCCCTTCCAATCCCAGCTATTCTGTGATTCTGTTAGTTCAGAGGGATTTGGACTGTTCAGTCCATTCTCCTGTTGAGGGGACACTGGCTGCACCCAAGCTGTGCCTGATGCACAGTTCTTGTCCTTCTGAACCCTCACTGAAGTTTTGCAGAAGCTCCCCGGTCAGCTTGTCTGAGAGCTGGGGTGCAGGTGGGAGGAATTGGGGCGCCTCTCCCCAGTTCCCCCTTGACGTGTGTCCTGTGTTCTCCCCAGGTGCAGTTAGACAACTTGCCTGGAATGAGTTTAATGGCAGGAAAAGCACTAAGCTCTGCTCGGATGTCGGACGCCGTGCTCAGCCAGTCGTCGCTGATGGCCAGTCAGCAGCTGCGCGACAGGGACAGCGAGGGTGAGGCCCTGGGCAAGGGCAGACGTGGCACGGGGGGCGTGGGGGGCTCCTCGGGGTCTGGGTGGGGAGCTGAGAGGACCAGCTCGTGGTCTGCGTTGCAAAGCCACCTCTTCTTTGCAGAGTGTGGGGAGAGTTTGGAAGGTCAAGAGCACCCCAACCTGGGCGATGGCAGCCAGCACCTAAACACCTCCTGTTACCCCTCCACGTGTATCACGGACGTCCTGCTGAGCTACAAGCACCCGGAGGTGCCCTTTGGGATGGAGCAGGCGGGGGTGTAACCAGGAGGGAGTGAGTATCCATGTGTCCTCCTCTCTCCCACACACTTCTCAGGCTGCCTTTATGGCCTCGCTTCCATGGGTCTCCTTCCCTGTTCATTGCTCCAGTGCTGGGGATGGGACCATCAGCTCCGAGCTCCTGTGCTGGGGCTGTTTGCTGTCCACCGTTTGCCCAGGGCAAACACCCCTCCTTCCAGGCCTGTGCTGTTTTCAAAGCCCCTCTCCTGGGACAGGGTTGGGAATGGAGTGGGAGTGCTGGAGGGCTGTGGGAGCAGAACTGCCGCTCTGGTGTCTCCTGACGTCTCTGTTTCTCCTCTCTTGCAGGGTTTGTGTACAGCTTTGAAACGAAAAGGTCCATTTTAAACCAACAGTATCTAGCAGCATTGCGCCAAATTGCCGTAGTATTTCTGACTAACTGGAATACCATGGCCCCTTTCCTCATCCTCACCTCATCCAGTGTGTTCCTTTGGGTTCTTTAATTTCTGCCACACTTGCCTGTAACTCCAGCTACCACCGAACAACCAGAGACCTGAGCCTGATGCGGCAGCGGAGGATCGGCGCAGCCTCGGCACTGGGGCTGCCTTGGGGGCTGTCACTGCCGGGGCTGAGCCTCCCTGAGGAGTCCAAGGGGACTGGAGCCACTCCTGGATGGAGCCTGTGCTGTCCTTCCCCTCTGTCCCGCTGCACTGGGGGGAGCTGAGCCTGGGGCCCTCCCCATCCCACCTGGGGCTCCGGCCGGTGCGAGGAGCTCCCACCCTGGTGCAATGCGCTTCTTGTCTCATCTCTGTCTGCTCTGTTCCCTCTTGTGTGCCGGGGTGCTGACAGGATCACCCCTTCCCTGCCCTTCCTCCCCCTCTTCTTTCCAAATCCGCCACGACTTGGGGTTTTTTCTTTTCCTGGCTAATGTAGGGCAGACGAATTTTTCTTTGTTTCCTTTGCTTCTCCTCCTGATCACGTAGGAATTGGGTTTTTTTTGGTAAATGTTGTTTTATTATTATTGTTATTAATAAAAGGCAAAAGGAATTTCTGTTTGAGAGAAATTTTTAACTAGATTCTGTTCTATATGAATTGTGACTTGCACCTTTTGTTCAAAGTATTTTATTTCTTTTAACGACATTGTACTTGTGACTGGTTTTCTCTCGTGCCAGTGGCGACAGTGGTAATTCTCCTTATACAGTTGGGACGTGCAGAGGTCTCTTCTTTGTCCCTTTTCCATCCTTTCCTTGGTGGATAGAGCGGGAATCCCCCCCACCGGGGCTCTGGAGCACGTGGTGTCACCCTTGCCTTTGGGACTTGACAAGCTCCAGCTCAGATCCTTCTCATTGACACTTTTCTGGAATATTTTATAAAACTAAAGGAAAAATCAGCCCAGCCCTCCTGACTTTGCACAGAAGGAAGCGTGAAACCAGCACAGCAGAGGTGACTTTGCTATCCTTACCCGTGCCTCTTCCCGGCCTCCCCTGCTCCGGGAAAACAACGCTAATGGCTCTGCAATCCCGAAAACCAGAGAGGAGGGAAGCTCCTCACCCGGCACCCGCGGGCTCGGGGAGGGGGCGCGGGGAGCCCGGCGGGAAGGGTGGGAAACACTGAAAGCCTTTTTGCTCTGTCCCTTGGGTTTGTTTTCCTTTTGTTTACATGACACTGTATCCTGGGAGAGTCGCCGGGCCCCCCCCAGCAGCCGCCGCCCCGCGGGGCCGCGCTCACCGTGCCATCCGCAGTATCACACTTTTTTTATCATGGCTTTGTATTGTAGTAATCAATACGCGCAGTATATGTTGAATGTATATTAATATACTTTGCTATTATTTCTGTTTTTTGGAAATGTCAGAAGTATTTTTTTTTTTTCCTTCCTCATTTATGTTGGACTAAAAACAAAACAAACAGACGAAAAAAAAAAAGTTTCGGTAAAATCTTCAGTCCATTTTTTTGTGGGTCACTTGCAACTAGTCAATTAGTTGGACAGTGGGATCATAACAAATAAAACCATGATTATGATCTTCCCTGGGCTCTTGTTTGCCTTGTTGCTCAACGCCAAAGCTCAAGGGGCAGCAGCGCGGCCGCGCTTGAAGGTGCCGTGTCCCCAGTCCATCCCTGGGGCTGTCACCTCCCCTGAGCTCCTGCTAGTTGGGTTTCCCAAAGCCCCCATGGCACTCACAGCCCCCCTGCAGCACCAGAGCTCAGCAGAGCCCAACTCATCCTGCGAAGGACGTGGGTGTGGGGAAATGCCTGCGGATCAAACCCTGCTGTGGGGCAATTCCTTCCCCAGCCAGGCTTTCCCAGGAATGGGTAGAATGTGGGAGGAGCAGGGAGCTGTGCCTCCAGCACCCTGCAGTGTTGCAGGGGATGGTGATACCTGTGTGATGCCCATGAGGTGCCCAGTGAGCAGCTCCAAGGCTTGAGGCTTCTGGGAGCTGGTGCCACTCCAAAACAGGGAGCATCACTCCTCTGTAGCAGCTCCCCATGGCATTCCCAGCCCTACTGGCCACACACAGCCCTGTCAGGGGATGTACCCCCTCTCTCCCTGTCCCCATTGCCAGGTGCTTCTCCCAGGCTCAGTTCCTGTGGGTCCCTGGGCTGGTGGCAGTGGGATGAGGGAGCACCTCGGGCCGAGGGGGGGTTTGGGGTGGCCGTGCTGGGGTGTTGATGTCAGGCTGGTGCTGGCTCTGAGCTCAGCCTTTGCTGCCCAGGTTTCCAAGGCAGGCTGGTGTGAGTGGGCAGCAGGGCACAGCTCCCGGGAACTCTGTGCTGGGGACACAGCAGGAAAAGGGGTGACATGAGCAGTGCGGGTCTCACCGGCCCCGAGGAAGGACGGGGCACAGACCCCCAGTGCAGGCGAGGGGTCTGGGTACGGCAGGACAAATCCCTGCGGGAATAAACCTTGTCCCTGGGCCTCCGGCCAATCCCTGGGGGCTGCGAGAGGCCCCGGCAAGGCCACAGCGGCCAGCAGGAATCTGGGTCACCGGGAGCGTAAACAGGCTCCTTGGCCGGCGAGGCGCGTCCCGCCGGGAGCTCCTGTTTGCTCGCCGTCCCTGCCAAGCCGGCGCTCCTCGGCGCTGGGCTGCGCGATCCTTGAACCCTGCGCGCCACATCGCCCGCCGGGAGCGAGTTCTTGGGCCGCCGCGCTGGCTTATCTCCGCGGAACTGCCCCTCCGGCATAAATAGCGGCGGCGGAGCCTCGGCCGCTCAGACGGGACGAGCAGCAGCGGCAGAGATTGCTGGTAAGAGCCTGGGCTGCTCCAGAGGACCCGCGGTGCCCAGGGACAGAATCCTCTGCTCGTGGGACACCGCGGTTCCCACCGTCGGGCTTCGCCCGCGGCACCGGCGGGGATCCCTCGAGCCGGGCTGGGGGCTCGGCTCCCGCTGGGGCTGGATTTGCCCAACTTCCTTGCTCTGCCCCCAGGTTCAGCGCGAAGATGAGAGCCGTGGTGTTGACCCTCGCCCTGCTCTGCCTGACGGGTAGGTCCGGACGGGGCTGGGGCGGCGGCGGCTGCGAATCCCCGCGGGACGGAGCGGGACGGGGCGGCCGAGCCCGATGCGGGCGCTGCTGGAAGCCTCCGGCTTCCGAAGCGCTTTGCAAGTCAGGCTGCAGCCAAGAGGCTCCCCGGTCCCCTCCCGAGCCGGGCAGGACCCCGGCAGGGCTGGAGCCGTCCCCGCTGCGGTCCCGCCGGCACCGGGCAGTGTGTCCTGAGCACACCCGGCTCTCTCCGTAGGCACCCAGGCCCGCTCCTTCTGGCAGCACGATGAGCCCCAGGCGCCCCTGGATCGCCTCAGGGACATGCTGGATGTGTACCTGGAGACAGTGAAGGCCAGTGGCAAGGAAGCCATCTCCCAGTTCGAGGCCTCTGCCGTGGGCAAACAGCTGGAGTAAGTGGGGGCCGTGTGGCAGGGGCTGGAGGGGGATCCCTGGGTGCTGTGTGTGACCTCCCTCTGCTCCCACAGCCTGAAGCTGGGTGAGAACCTGGACACCCTGGGTGCAGCCACCGCCAAGCTCCGTGAGGACCTTGCCCCCTACTACAAGGAGGTGCGGGAGATGTGGCTGAAGGACACCGAGAACCTGCGCCAGGAGCTGACCAAGGACCTGGAGGAGGTGAAGGAGAAGATCCGGCCCTTCCTGGACCAGTTCTCTGCCAAGTGGACGGAAGATCTGGAGCAGTACCGCCAGCGCCTGGCCCCCCTCGCCCAGGAGCTGAAGGAGCTCAGCAAGCAGAAGGTGGAGCTGCTGCAGCAGAAGCTGACCCCCGTGGCTGAGGAGGCGCGGGACCGGCTGCGCGGGCACGTCGAGGAGCTGCGCAAGAACGTGGCACCCTTCAGCGACGAGCTGAGGCAGAAGCTGAGCCAGAAGCTGGAGGAGATCCGGGAGAAGGGCATTCCCCAGGCTGCCGAGTACCAGGCCAAGGTGGTGGAGCACCTCAGCAACCTGCGTGAGAAGGTGACGCCCCTGGTGCAGGACTTCAAGGAGCGCCTCACCCCCTACACCGAGACCCTCAAGGCCCGTTTCATCTCCTTCCTGGACGAACTCCAGAAGAGCGTGGCCTGAGCCGCCAGCCAGTGCAGCCAGGGACTGACCCCAGCCCCGCAGCCGCCTCGGGGTGCTCCCTGCCCTGCCCCGGGTGCTTCCCCTCGGGGGGCTCTGGGGATGAGCTGCCAGAGCCCTGGGCCAGCCCAGCCCTGGGGTGTCCTCCCCAGAGACCCTCTCCTCTCCTCCCTACCCCCTCCCCTCCCCTCCTTGGCGTCACTCTCAGCTTTGCCTCCCTTTTGTCAAATAAACATGACTTAAGTTATTGGAGCTCGCTCAGTCTTTGCAGTGGATGCTGGAGGGCACGGCCTGAACTGGGGCTGGGGATGAGGGATTCTCCGGGCTGAGGGTACTGGAGAACCCAAGAGGGAATGGGGGGACAGGAGCTGGTGTTGGGGTGCCCTGGGCTCACCCTGAACTGAGCCCAGCTCTGCCCAGGGTGCAGCCAGGATTGGACTCACACAAAGGGCTCTGCAGGGCACTGGGACTGGGTTTGCAGGACCTGGAGCCCCCTGGACTGTGGAAGCAGAACCCAGCTCCTGTCACCCTGGGCACCGTGACAGGGCCATGTGTGGCACCAGTGCCAGTGTCTGTCCCAGCCCTCCCTCTCTCCACAGCTCACACTCCTCCTCCCCATCCCCACAGCGATGTCACCACAGCCATTTGCTTCAGCCCCACTTTATTGAGAGAACCACGACAGCGGGTGGGAGCCGGGGGGACCCCAGCCCAGTGGGACCCCAGCCAGTCCCTGGTGGGGCTACATGGCCGGTGTCTTCTTCCAGAGCTCTGCCAGCTGCTCCTTGAGCCAGACCAGCCGCTGCTTCACCAGCTCCGTGTTGTCCGTCAGCCACTGCCTGCGAGGGGAGGGAGGGCAGGGGATCAGTGCGGGGCCCGGACGGGCTCCCCACTGGGATTGGGGGACAGGGACAGGTCCTGAGCTGGGGGCAGTTGGGGGCACCTGGCCTGCTGTGCTGCCTCTGACTCCCGCACCCTGCTGAAGGCGTCCTTGGCCATGGCCGAGGCTTTCTGGGCGAGCTCCTGCACCTTCTGCACCAGCGCCTTCGGCTCCTCGGGCGAGTCGGCCCCTGCGAGCAGGAATCGGTTGGGAGTGGGGGGACGGGGCCCCGGGGCTGTGCCCCCCGGAGTGTGCCCCAGCACCCTGAGCCCCGACGCCCTCCTCCCGCACAGCCCTCGCTGTCCCTTACTTGCTCCCACTGCCAGGACGGCCGTGCAGGCGAGCAGGAGCAGCAGCGACGCCCTCATGGCTGGGGAGAGAGCAGAGCACATGGTGGGGACGGCAGGGGGGGCCACAGGGGTCCCGACCCCGTCCCCTTCCCAGCACGACCCTCGCCAGAGGTGTCCCCACTCACCTGTGCTGGGCTCTGCGACGCGGGGGCAGCCCCGGGCTCCCCCTTTATACCCTCCCCACGGCCGCCCTTGAGGGGGTTTGTGCAAAGGTCAGGGCGGGGGGCTGGCCGGGAGCGGGGCACGGGGGGGGGCTGCAGGGGGGCTGCATCCGGCCAGGAGTTGGGAAATCCCACGGGGATGGAGCCTGCCGGGGCTCCGCGTGTGTCCATGTGTGTGCACACACCTGTGCACACGTGTGCCTGTGCACGTGTGTGTCTGTGCACACGTGTGTCTGTGCACATGTGTGTCTGTGCACACGTGTGTCTGTGCACACGCGTGTGCGCAGCCAGCCCGGTGCCCGCTGCAGGGCACAGCGCGGTGACTGCAGCCCTGGGGACGCGCCTGGGGCCCTGGGCACACACGGCACAAGGGTGACATCCAGCGGCTCCGGCCCCGGGCACGACGCCCTCGGGCACCGCGAGAGCCCTTTGGACCTTGTCCCTGTCAGTGCCCGGCCGGTCCCTGCCCCTGCCCGCGGTGACACATCCCGGCTGCCCTGCAGCCCGAGCAGGGGCCCGGGGTGGGGGTGAGCTGAGCCGGGGTGCAGGGCTGCACCCCAGGGATGTGCCAAGGGCCCAGTGCCCACGGCCAGCGACACGCACGGTCCCCCCCCATTCCCAGGCACACCAGCACCCGTGGCTGCAGTTCCTGAGGGGTCCTGACCTGTTCCTCTGGCAGGGCTTCCTCCAGGAGCCTGGACTGGGAAGGAGCAGTGCCATTCTGCACATACACAGCCTTGTGAACCCCCAGCTCCATCACAGCATCACCCTGAGCCCGTGTCCTGCCTTGCTGCCCATCCCAGGCACAGCACAGCTGGTGGCAGGGCTGGGGTGGTCAGTGGGTGGTCAGTGTCCCTCAGTGTCCCCCAGACCCCATGCCTTGTCCCACCACCACGCATCCCAGGTACCACCCCACATCCCGGGTACTGCACAGCTGGCACCAGCACAGCCACCACTGCATCCCACGGAGCAGTGAACTGTCCCCTCTGCCCAGGGTCCCCATCCTCAGGAGGGGCTCAGCCCTCGTGTGTCCCGTGTACCCCCAACCCCTCTCTGCCCTGGCACCTCACTGGGAGCTGGTGGGTTCACCGGGGCCACGGGTGATGTCAGGGCTGCAGGTGATGTCAGGGCTGCGCACACATCAGGTGCTTCCACGTCTCAACTTTGCTAAAGTCCAAGCCCGGGCTGTGTCACAGCCTGCGTGGAAGCCACGGGGGTGCTCAGGCTGCATAAATAGTGCGGGGAGCTGCCGGCTCGGCAGGTACCACGGCCGTGGCAGCACAGGTGAGCAGCTGCAAGGGTTGGGGAGAGCCAGTGCCTCCATGGCCTGTGGTGAGGCAGGTGGCAGGGGGCTGGGGGGCTCCCGGCCTCTGGGGCTCCCTTCACCTCCTCTCTGTGCTCCTGCAGGAGTCCCCAGTGCTCAGGATGGCACCCAAGGTGGCAGCCCTTGTCCTGGTGCTCCTCGCAGTCTCAGGTGAGGCGACGTGTGGGTCCCTGGTGCTCGCAGGGGGGTCCCACCCCAGGGCAGCAGTGGGGACCTGCTGTCCCCGGGGGAGTGGGATTGTCCTGGTGCTGATCCCACCATCCCCTTGCAGGGGCACGGGCTGATGTGAACCCCGACGAGGTGGCCAGTGTGATCTGGAAGTACTTCACGGAGCTGGGCAGCAATGCCAAGGAGACGGTGGACCAGCTGCAGCAGACTGAGCTCACCAAGCAGATCAAGTGAGCTGAGCCATGGGCTGAGGCTCGGGGGGGCTCAGGGGGCTCGGGGGGTGCCAGGGGTACACGGGCACTGACCTGTCCCTTCTTCCCAGCACCCTCCTGAAGACCAACCTGCAGAGTGTCAGCGCCTACGCCGAGGACCTGCAGCAGAAGCTGGTGCCCTTTGCCACCGAGCTGCAGGCGCGGCTGGCGCAGGACTCGCAGCGGCTGAAGGAGCAGATCCGGCGGGAGCTGGCGGAGCTGCAGGCCAAGCTGGCGCCCTACGCCGACGAGGTGCACCAGCAGATCGGCACCAACATCCGCCAGCTGCAGGCCAAGATGAGCCCCTACGCCGAGGAGCTGCGCTCCCAGGTGGACCGCGGGGCCGGGGAGCTGCAGCGGGTGCTGGAGCCCTACGCGACCGAGCTGCGGGACCGGCTGCAGGACAACGCCCAGAGCATCCAGGCCTCCCTCAGCCCCTACGCCGACCGGCTGCAGGAGCAGATCGACAGCGGCGTGGAGAGCCTGAAGGAGCGGCTGGTGCCCATGGCCGATGAGCTGAAGGCGCAGGTGGGGCAGAGCGTGGCGGAGCTGCGGCGCGGGCTCAGCCCCTACGCCCAGGAGGTGCAGGACGGGCTCAACCGGCAGCTGGAGAGCCTGACGGCGCAGATGGAGCGGGCGGCCGAGGAGCTGCGCGCCCGCCTGGCCACCAGCTCCGAGGAGCTGCGTGCCCAGCTGAGCCCGCTGGCGCGGGAGCTGCGGGAGGCGGCGAGCGGCGACGCCGAGAGCCTGAGGCAGCGCCTGGCCCCCCTGGCCCAGCAGCTGGACCAGCGCGTGGGGCAGACGCTGGAGGCCTTCCGGCAGCAGGCGGCTCCCTTCGGAGAGGCCTTCGGGAAGCAGCTGGTGCAGCAGCTGGAGGAGATGCGCGGGAAGCTGGAGTCGGGTACCGCCGGAGTGGAGGATCACCTGCAGCTGCTGGAGAAGGAGGTGCGGGAGAAGGTGTCCGCCTTCCTCAGCACCATCCCGCCCCCCGAGAATTGAGTCCCCCCCGGTGCCACGGGGAGGTGACATGGGGTGGCCAGCCGTCCCCACACACTCCGAGCGTTCCCAGCCTCTGCCCGCAGCAGAAATAAACCTTGTGATGCACATGTTGGTCTGTGTCCTTCCTTCCCCACAGTATCCTGCTGTCCTGCCCCAGGACGGGCAACCTGGGCAACCTGGTCCGGCTGCTCTGAGGGGGGACCATCACCCTGAGTGTTCTGGGGAACCTGGGAGAGGGCACAAAGGTGGGGGCAGGTGGGTGAGGGGCTCAGTGCTGGCTGGAGGTGGTGGCAGCCAGGTGAGCCCAAGGGCCAGCACGGGACCAGGGCCCCGACATCACCTCACTGGGGTGCCACAGCAGCCCAGGGGGCTCCAGAGGGGCAGAGCCCCGGGATGCAGCTGTGCATCCCCACTGTGCCGGGGAGGACGGGAATCTGCGAGCCGTGCTTCAGGGAGAGGAAAAGGGAACTGACTGAGCGATGGTCACAGCGAGCCCCTCGAGCCGTTCTGCTGGTGGGATGGGAAGGGAAGGGCTGGGATGAGACTGGAGAACGGCCAGCGCTGCCTGGAGCGACCTCACGCGTTGGCACAGGCGAGGGAGCCGCGCGGACTTCGGTGCCGGAACAGCGCCGGCGACTGCTCGGCGTTTCACCCCGGGAGCGCCGGACTTCGCCCCCCACCCAGGGTGCCCGTTTGTATTCCCGGGGGAAAAAAGCCGAGCACGGCGGGCTGGGTATCCGGCGGGAGCGGGCAGCCCCAGGAAAGGTGTGCTCTGTGCTCCCTGTCTGGGCTGCTGACACCGCTCGTGCCACCCTTCCCTGGCACAGCCGGCGCCGGGCTCACCCTCCCGAACCCATCCCGGGGGTCCAGGCTCCCTTTCCACCCCCTCGGCCTCTGCGACAGGAGGTGCAGCCGGCGGCCCCATCCCCACCGCCCCGGCGGTTCCATCCAGCATTCCCTCTGGGATGTGAAGGTCGGCTTCGGGGCAGGGTCAGCGAGCGCGGGGGGCAGCGGGCGGTCAGGTGACCGTCCCCCAGGTCACCTCCCAGGAACGGGCACGGACCTCCACGTTGTGTTTACACGGAGTGAGGTCCAAAAAGCCTTCCTGTGCCGCAGGGCCTTATCGCCCGCTCCTCTGCTCCCCCCGGACCTATATAAGGGGAGCCGCGGGCCGGCTCCCGGCGGGAGGGACACGGGAGGCACCAAGAGCCAGGTGAGGGACGGGGACACCTTGTGCCTGGTTTGGCTTTGTGCAGCCGGAGGAGCTGGGTGTGAGTTCAAAGGTGCACAACGGCAGGGTTACAGGGGACCCCAGGTATTATGGGGGACCCCAGGTGTTTATAGGGGGACCCCAAGTGTTATGGGAGACCCCAGGTGTTACGGGGTGTGAAGCAGAGCCACCACCCTGTGAGCACTTGGCAGAGCAGCCTCTCCCATCTCTCCCACAGCCCAGCAGAGCCTGGCCCAGCAGACCATGCTGCTGAAGGCTGTGCTGCTCCTCTCCCTCCTGGCTGCCTTCCCAGGTGGGTGTGGGCACAGGGGCGGGGGGGGGGGCAGCACCACGGACACCCCACTCATGCCACCCTCCCACCCTCAGTGTCACCGGCCCAGGCGGGGCAGGGCAGCTTCTGGGAATACCTGAGCCAGCTGACAGGGGACAAGGACAGCCTGGAGCATGGCCATGGCAAGCTGGGCAAGGACATCACGTGAGTACAGTGCCCAGGGTCCCCCAGCACAGCTGGGGCCCTGCTTCTCTCCCCCGGGGGCACAGAAGCTCACGGGAAGGCCCTCGTGGGTGTTGGTGTTTATTAGGGGGCAGTGTGGGCACAGAGGGGTGCTGTGGTCAGTGAGGGGTGCTTGGTGACTGTCTCCTGCAGGAACCTGAAGGAGAGCATTCAGGATGGAGTCGGCTACATGGGACACTTCCTGGGGAAGCTGTCACCCCTCCCCAGGGGCCCCCAGCCCCAGCTGTCCCAGGACTCAGACAGCCTGCGGAAGGTCATCCGGAGGGAGCTGGAGAGCCTGCGGGTGAAGCTGTCCCCGTACGTGGACGAGGTGCACCACCAGGTCGGGAAGCACCTGGACGACCTGCGGCACCAGCTGCAGCCCTTCACGGAGGAGCTGCTGGACGAGGTGTCCCTGCGGGCGCGGGAGCTCCGGCGGCAGCTGCTGCCGAGCCGGGAGGTGACGGCGCAGCTCCTGGAAGGTGCCGGCGAGCTCCAGCGCTTCATGGCCCACTACGCCGACAAGATCGCCTTCCACACGGACCAGGTGAAGGACATCTTCCACCCGTACGCCGACAGGCTGGTCACCGAGATCCACCGCAACGTGCAGGAGCTGCACCGCTCCGTGGCCCCGCACGCCCGCGCCACCCCGGAGCAGCTCAACCAGCACATCCAGGAGCTGTCGGCCAAGCTGACCCGCAACGCGCGGGACCTGCACCAGCAGATCCAGAGGAACCTGGAGCAGCTGAAGGCGAAGCTGAGCCTGTACCCCGAGAGCCTCGGGGAGCCCCCGGCCCCCCCCGGCCGATACCGGGAGGCGCTGGCTCGGGAGGTGCAGCGGCGGGTGGAGGAGTTCCGGCGGGACACCTACGTCCAGATCCAGGCCTTCACGCGGGCGCTGGACCAGGAGACGGAGGAGATGCGGCTGAAGCTCAGCGCCCGCCCCGACCCGCCGGAGGAGCCGCGGGACGCGCCGCCGCCGCCCGTGGAGGACCTGCGGGCGCAGCTGGACGCGCTGTGGAGGGACCTGGCGCTCAGCCTGGGCGGGGAGGCGGGCGGGGAGCGGTGATGGGCGGGGGTCACGGGCCTGGGTCCGGGGATGAACCGCAATAAAGGCGCCGCCATCGTGGCCATGGGAGCACGTGTCACATGACCGCCCGGGGCACGTGACCGCCCCCGCCACGTGACGGCGGGCGGGCATCGCCATGTCGGCTCTGGGGGCGATGGAAACGGGACCGGGGTCGGGACCGGGCTCGGGACCGGGCTCGGGGGGGTCCCTGTTCCGGCCCCTCAGCGCCGACGACGGCGAGCAGCAGCCGGCGGAGATCGAGTCCCTCTGCATGAACTGCTTCCGCAACGTGAGGGAGCGGGGAGGCGTGGGGGCTGGGCCCCCATGGGGGTCTGCGGGGGTCGGGGTGTGCAGGGGTCCGGGGTGTACCGGGATCTGCGGGGGAGCAGGACGGGGTGTGCAGGGGTCCGGGGGTGTACAGGGGCCTGCGGGAGTCGGGGTGGGAGCAGGACAGGGGTTGGCGGGTGGGGGACACAGGGGGCTGCAGGGATGTGGGTCTCGGTACAGGGGTCTGCAGGAGCAAGGGAGGATCCACTGGGGGCCGCAGCTGGGGCGGGGGGCACTGGTGGGATGTGGAGGGAGGTGGGCAGGGGCTGCTGGGGTGGGGAGAGGTTTGGGATCAGGGAGCTGCCCACGCTGGGAGGGGCTGACAGGGATGTGGGGCCTGCGGAACGCTGCCCTGAGGGTTCGGGTTCCCACGACAGGGAGTGACGCGGCTCCTGCTCACCAGGATCCCCTTCTTCAAAGAGATCATCGTCAGCTCCTTCTCCTGCGACAGCTGCTCCTGGTCCAACACAGAGATCCAGTCAGCGGGCAGGATCCAGGAGCAGGGCGTGCGCTACACCCTGGCTGTCACCTCGCGCCAGGTGAAGGGCACGGGGGGCTGCCCTGTGCACACCTTTGTCCCTCACGGGCTGGTCTGGCTCCAGCCACAAAGTGTTTATCTTCCGTGCTGTTTGGCAAATAGCTTTATTTGTTTGGCAGTAACTGTTCCAAGCACAAAATGTGCACGTTCCCAGTGGAGAGGGGGCTGGAGCCAATGCTGCTGCACAGCCCAGTGTGGGAGCCCCTGGATCTGCTGGGGATCCTAATGCTGTTCCCCAACTGTGTATACAGGACATGAACAGGGAGGTGGTGAAGACTGACTGTGCCATGGCTCGAATTCCAGAGCTGGACTTTGAGATCCCTGCCTTCTCCCAGAAGGGAGGTGGGTGATGTGTCCCCCAGCTCAGAGCAGTTTGGGGGGGGGCTGTGGTGTCTGAATGGTGCCATCACCTCTGTTTTCTTCCCCTCTCCAGTCCTCACCACCATTGAGGGGATCATTGACAGAGCTGTGGCAGGCCTGGAGCAGGACCAGCCCGTGCGCAGGGTGAGGTGCTGGGAAAGGGGGAGCTCCTCAGGGATGGCAAATCCGTGAGCTGATCATCCCCTGCCTGCTGGTGTTGTGCAGGGGTGGTGGGGGAGAACACTGGGGGCTCTTGTGCCAGGATCACCTTTGCCATCAGCTCTGGGCAGCCCCTGCAGCAGTTGGACTCAGTGATCTTGGAGGTCTTCTCCAACCTCAGTGATTCCGTGTCATCTTGCAGGCGACAGACGAAGAGGTGGCCAGGAAAATAGACGAGTTCATTGGAAAACTGAGGCAGCTGAAAGAAATGAATTCCCCCTTCACCTTTGTGAGTGCACACGGGAGGGAGGCCCCTGTTTGGCACGGGGAGTGCAGGATGGCTCCCTCAGGCTCCCTTTTCCCGCAGATCATCGACGATCCCTCAGGGAACAGCTTTGTGGAGAACCCCCACGCGCCGCGGCGGGACGACGCCCTTGTGGTCACCCACTACAGGAGGACCCCCCAACAGGCTGCTCTGCTGGGACTGGAGGTGACTGGGGGCTGCTGGGCCATGTGCTCTCAGCCTGGGGAGCAGGGCTGATGAATCCCTTGTTCTCTGGGAGTCTCCAAATTAGGGAACCTGCTTCTCTTGCAGGGGGAGGAGGTGGATGCGAAGCCGCCTGACGCTGCAGAGGATCTGAGGGACGAGGTGGGTGATGTTGCAGTGCAGAGGTGACACCCAGGAGAGGTGTTCTGGGCTGACTGGGACATCCTGACCCCTCTTTTCCTTGCCCTGCCCCAGGTCCTGCAGTTCAACACCAACTGCCCTGAGTGCAACGCTCCGGCCAACACCAACATGAAGGTGGTGCGTATCCTTTGAGGGGGGTGCGCGTGGGTGGGGGTCTGCAGGGAGGTGGGGTGAGGTGAGGGTCCCTGTGCTGACCCTGGGCTCCTCCTGCTGCACCTGGATGGATTCTCTAGTGGAGCCTGCCAGGGTGCAGAGCTGTCTCAGGGCCGCTCACAGCGAGCTCCTGCAGTACCTCGGGAAGGACCGAGGCTGCTGCCTTGAGGTTTTCCTTGACTGTCTGCTCCAGAAATCCCACACTTCAAGGAAGTGATTATCATGGCCACAAACTGCGACTCCTGTGGGCACAGGACAAATGAGGTGAGTTGGAAAAGTGCTGACCTCTTTTTTTTTTTTTTTGGGGGGGTGGGTGCCTTTGTCCCTGAGCTCTGCTTCCCAGTGTGGTGGTTTGGAGCCAGGCTGGGAGGGAGGCTGAATTTGGGGGCGGTGTCAGGAGGTGCTTTATGCTGGGTGTTGAGGCTGTGTCCCAGGTTTGGGGTTGACTTCAGGCACTGTACCAGGTTTCCAGTGGCCTCTGGGCTGCTCTTAAAGCACTGTGGTGTGATTTGAGTGTGAATTCCATGGAGCTGACTGCCAACTGTTCCTAGGTGAAGTCTGGAGGAGCGATTGAACCACAAGGCACCAGGATTACCCTCCGGATTACAGACCCTTCTGACATGACAAGGGACATCCTGAAGGTACACTACCCTTGGATACCTGCCCTGTCCTCCTCTGGAGGCTGTGGGGAGTCCAGGGGGGCCCAGCCATCCCTCCATGGGAACTCACAGGGTGTTCACTGTCACAGTCCGAGACATGCAGTGTGGAGATCCCAGAGCTGGAGTTTGAGCTGGGGATGGGAGCGCTGGGGGGGAAGTTCACCACACTGGAGGGGCTGCTGAAGGACATCCGTGACCTGGTGAGTGTGCTGTGCCAGCCTGGTGGGGCTCAGCCCCCTCTGTGCCCCTGTTTGGGCTGGCCCTGGTTCTGGCTGCCTCACAGGTGCTCACCTGCCCTTCCAGGTGGAGAGGAACCCCTTCACTCTGGGGGACAGCTCCACGCCCAGCAGGACGGGGAAGCTGCAGGAGTTCATTGGGAAGCTGCAGGAGGTGAGTGTGCTCTGGATTCCCGTCCTCTGCCAGAAGTGCTGAAGGATTAGGAAGAGCCTTGATGGCTGGACCTGCTCTATTCCTGCAGATCATAGACGGGAAGAACAAGGCTCACTTCATCATGGATGACCCTGCAGGCAACAGCTACCTCCAGGTACAGCCCTGGGCCCCTGGCGTGGGCTCTTCTGTATTCCTCTGGGGGTTCTTGGGGGCAGGGTGCCCCAGCCTTTGGAAAGAGGGCGGTGCAGGAGGTTTTCCCCTCTCCCCACAGAACGTGTACGCCCCAGAGGAGGACCCGGAGCTGAGGGTGGAGCGCTACGAGCGCACGTTCGAGCAGAATGAGGACCTGGGGCTGAACGACATGAAGACGGAGGGCTACGAGCCTGAGGGCGCCTCGGGCCGGTAGCAGGGGGCGCTGGACCCCTCCGGCCCCTTTCCCAGCCGCTCCAGGGACCAGGACTTGATCTGGGGCCAGGACTCTTCTCCCCTTCCTGGGAGTCAGGGGAGCTGCTCCAGGCTGAAGGCAGCGGAGCTGGGCCTCGGGGCCTCCCTGCGGGAGGTGTTATGTTGATGGGGGGGACGGGGGACTGGAAATCGGGGCCGCGACCCCCAAATAAAGGTGTTTGGATAAAGATATACGGACAAAATAAGGGAGGCGCCGCTGCCCCGCGCGTGCTCCATTCACAACGCTGGGCGCGGCCTGGCCACGCCCACGGCCCCATTCATAGCTCCGATCGCGGCCTGGCCACGCCCCCTCCGCGCCTTTAATGGCCTTTGCCCGTCTGGCCACGCCCACTCGCAGCTCTATCTGTGGCCGCTCTGCGCTCCGGGCACGCCCACACAGCGGACACAGGTGTGGCCCCGCCCCTTCCTGCCGGCGCGGCGGTTGCGCGTCACAGCCGCGATGGCGGCGCCGGGGGTGTCCAAGGCCGAGTACCTGCAGCGGTACCTGAGCGGCCCCGCCGCGCCCGCCCAGCCCCGCCGCCGCCGCAAGAAGAGACCGCCGGGCGGCACCGGCAGGGCCGGGTGAGTCCCGGGGGGAAAGGGGGCGGCGAGGCCTGCGGCGGGCCCGGGTTCCGCGGTGCCCCAAAGTCTCCCCAGAACCCCGCCCTGAGCTCCCCTCCCGGGGCCGGGACGCTCCTGATGGTCTCCCCGCCCGCAGGATGCGGATCGTGGATGACGACGTGAGCTGGAACAGCATCGCCGCCGCCCCGCAGAAGGAGGAGGAGGAGGATGATGAAGCGGACATGCCTGTGGTGAGCCGGCGGTTTCAGACGCCAAATCCCTTCTCCTCCTGTTTCCCTGGGTGGGATTCCTGCTCGGAGCCCTGGAGAGCTGTGTGAGCTCAAAGGAGCCTGTTCTTCATGGCTCTGTGTTTTCCAAGAGCACAGCAGTTCTGAGCGTCACAACAGCTGCTGGAACAAGGCAGGAGGAACTGGGCTGACTGGTGGCTGCTGCAGTGTAGCTCAGGCTGGAAACCTTGGCAGTGAAGGGACAAACGTTGAAGAAAAAGGCTTTGGGAAATTGTTTTGAGATTTTTCCCTGGGAAGGCAGCTAAAGGATGGTCACACATCAGTGTCCATCAGCAGTTCTGCTGAATAAGTTGTGTTGGAGGGTGGGAATCCTGCCTCTTTTTTCCTTCACAGCCCTCTTGTTTACTGTGGTGATGTGTTTCCAGGTGGCAGAGTTCATTGATGAACGTCCTGATGAGGTGAAGCTCATGGAGGAATTCCGAACAAACTCCAAGTGGAAGCTTTTGGGAGGTGGGAGCAGACCCTTCCACCCTCCCACCCTAATGTTTGACTGCTCTAAACAGTGACACAAGTTAAAACTAAATCCTTGAAACACTGGAGGGCTCCTGAGCTGTGCAGAGCCCTAACACTGGTCACTCTCATTGTTTTCCTCTAGACCAGAACGAAGATTCCCAGAGTTCGGATATTTCAGGACCTGCCAAGTCTGCCACGAGGTATGGGGGGCTTCAACCAGGAATTCTGCTCTCGGTTCACTCTGGTTTTCTGGTTTTGTCTCTCTGGTTCTGCAGTTTCCAAGTGCTTTGCTGTAAATTGTGGGCACAGGTGTACATGGGACTTTTCCCTCCCAGCCTGGGAGGGGGGCTGGCAGCTCCCTGGGTGTGTGTGACATGGGGAACAGCTGTCCCATAGTCCTCTGACAGTGCCAGGAAAATCAGGGTGATGATTGCTCTCGATTTGAGTGATGGTGAGGGTGGAGAACTGAAAATTCCAGCTGTCCTATGATCTAGGCTCCTGGGAGGGTTTCTGGGGTGTGCTCTGGGGAGGCTGTGGCTCAGTGCTGCAGGTCCCTACACAGAGGTGCAGAATCCATGTGAACTCACCTTCACAAAGCTGTTTTCAGCCTTGACCGACTCCACAGCTCTGCAGGTTTTGTTTCTGAGCAAACCAAACACAAACTGAGCTCATTGTCACCTTCTCCTGCCCTTGCCCTCCCAGGCGGCAACGCCACGACTCCCCGGACCCTTCGCCAACAAGAGGGGAACACAACGGCTCCCTGGACCCCTCTGCCCCGAGACGGCAGCGCCACGACACCCCTGATCCATCCCCCCCCAGGAGGAAACGCCACGACACCCCTGATCCATCCCCTCCCAGGAGGAAACGCCACGACACCCCTGATCCATCACCCCCCAGGAGGAAACGCCACGACACCCCTGATCCATCCCCTCCCAGGAGGAAACGCCACGACACCCCTGATCCATCCCCTCCCAGGAGGAAACGCCACAACACCCCTGATCCGTCACCCCCCAGGAGGAAACGCCACGACACCCCTGATCTGTCACCCCCCAGAAGGAAACGCCACGACACCCCTGATCCATCCCCTCCCAGGAGGAAACGCCACGACACCCCTGATCCATCACCCCCCAGGAGGAAACGCCACGACAGCCCTGATCCATCACCCCCCAGGAGGAAACGCCACGACACCCCTGATCCATCACCCCCCAGGAGGAAACGCCACGACACCCCTGATCCATCCCCTCCCAGGAGGAAACGCCACGACACCCCTGATCCATCCCCTCCCAGGAGGAAACGCCACGACACCCCTGATCCATCCCCTCCCAGGAGGAAACGCCACGACACCCCTGATCCATCCCCCCCCAGGAGGAAACGCCACGACAGCCCTGATCCATCACCTCCTAGGAAAAAATGCCACGACACCCCTGATCCATCACCCCCCAGGAGGAAACGCCACGACACCCCTGATCCGTCACCTCCCAGGAAACAACGTCATGACACCCCAGACCTGTCCCCTCCCAGGCGGCGACAGCGTCAGGACACCCCAGACCCCTCCCCTCCCCGGCGACGACGTCGTGACACGCCAGATCCGTCACCTCCCCGGAGGCAGCGTCACGACACGCCGGACTCATCTCCTCCCAGAAAACAGCGCTGTGACACCCCAGACCTGTCCCCTCCCAGGCGGCGCCGCCACGACACCCCGGAGCTGTCGCCTCCCAGGAAGCAGCGTCACGACACCCCTGATCCATCCCCTCGGAGAGACAAGCCCGGCTCACCCAGTCTGAGGAAGAGCAGAACAAAAGGTGAGTGTGGGGACAGGTGTGTCCCACCTGCCCCGTGCCATGGGCTCTCCCCGCCCTGCCAGCGTGTTCCACGCTCCCACAGGTGGATCCACAGGTGGGTCGGTGCTCTGCAGGCATGACAGTGATTCCCGTTCCCTTGTATGGGATTATCAGATCTTCACACTCTGATCCGTTTCCTCCAGGACGGAGCTCTCCAGCTGGGAAGGGCCAGCATAGGTCACGGAGTCCCCCGGACCACTCCCCACATCGCCAGGACACCAGGGGATCTCCCAGGAAGGTAAGCATTGCCTCTTTCCTTTCTAGCTGTTTGTTGCTTCCTGCTGTGAAAAACTGGAAGTCTAATGACTGGCAAATTGGGGAAGTTTTTGTACAAATGGCTTTACCAGGGCTGTCCCTGCTCTGTCCCTTGTAGTTTTGGGTGGCCCCTTGTTAGACCTCTGGCTCAGTGTGCTGTTCTCAGCCAGCTTAAACGTGGGGTTTGTTTGATTTCCAGGCAAACACGATGTCATCTGGGGTCAGAGCTGGCTTGGTGTCAGCGGAGGTGCTGCAGAAGGAGAAGCAGGAGCTCCAGAAGCCAGACAAAAGCATGAAGCACCTGGAAGGTAGGAATGTAGGAACACGGCCTGAGCCCAGCCTACCTTCTCCTTCTCTGCTTCAGCTGCTGTGGCTTTGGGTGACAGACTCTTTGGGAGAGCAGGACAAACAAAATGAAAGTTACAGCAATTGAATTGCACAGAGGTGGTGAAACGTTCCAAAATGTGTGACTTGAGGCATCTGTCCCCTCCAGAGGAATCCCGGAACGCCAAGACGGTGTTCCGAGACAAGTCCGGGCGCAAGAGGAACCTGGCACAGGAGCAGCTGGAGCAGAGGCTGAAGGCTGAAGCAGAGGCCAAGAGAGAAGAGCAATATGCCAAGTGGGGAAAAGGGTGAGGTGCTCCCGATGCTCCCCATCTCCTGCCTTTAGCCTAGTTTGGATCTGCTTCCAGTCTGGTGGTGTTGCATTTCACTTCATCCCAAGTTTGGGTCTGGACCAGGGGAGTGCATGTTCCACATGTCTTATAGACCCCTCAGTTGTTCCCTGTGTTGCTGGAGGTGCACTGGGAATGCTGCACACACAGTGGGAGTTCAGGAGCGTGATGCATCCTGCAAACTGAACAAGTCCCAGGGAACGATTGCTTGGGTTTGGGTGAAACTCTGTGTTTTCCAGGCTGGCACAGGAGAGGCAGCAGCAGCAGAACGTGGAAGATGCCATCAAAGAGATGCAGAAGCCCTTGGCCCGTTACATCGATGACCAGGATCTGGATCGAATGCTGAGGGAACAAGAGAGGGAAGGAGACCCCATGGCTGCCCTCATCAAAAAAAGGAAGGCCAAGGAGAACAAGGAAAAAGGTTTGGCTCTGGAATTACACCTGTGTGTGGTTTAAGGCCTCAGCAGTGTAGAAAGGCAGCTGCTCTTCTGTAAATTGCTGGAACAGATGAGTCCTGAGGGACTTTCTCTGTGGTCTCTGGAGTTACTGCCTTGTTACCAGTAATGGTGACTATGATTTCTTAGCTCAGAGCAGGATCTGCTGAGTTAAAACTCGGCAGGGTGCAGTTTGCTGAAGTGGGCCTTTGGGAGCTTCCTCTGGGAGCTGCACCTGGCTGTCAGGTGGCCTGTGCACCCTGCCTGTGGACCTGCAGACACCCCTTGGATGGGTGAGGATGTGACCCCCTGGTTGTGCTGAAAACAGCTGTTCTGCTCTTTTTGTTCCAGAAAAACCCAGGTACAAGGGACCAGCACCTCCACTCAACAGGTTTAACATCTGGCCCGGGCATCGCTGGGACGGTGTGGACAGGTACTTGTTTCTGTTAAAATAGAGTAAAAATAAGTGAATTTTGCTTCAGAGTGGCCATAGTGTAAAGATTCCCAGTTACTGGATGAGTGAGGTTGTTGGCAGTTGGAAGTTTGAATAGATTAAGTTACAAATGGGTGATGGGACAGAAGGACAAGGCTGGTACTCTCAGGAGGGGTGTGAGTAACCTCAGAGATGTGAACTGTTGGTAACCACAGTAACCAGAGCAAATGTAGTGGAAAACTTGTAGGACCTCTACCAAGCTTTGTGGCTTCAGAAAAGCTCCTGCCCAGCAGCTCCTGGTCACCTGGGTGTCCCTTTGCAGGTCCAATGGGTTCGAGCAGCAGCGCTTTGCCCGGATTGCCAACAAGAAGGCAGTGCAGGAACTCGCCTACAAGTGGAGTGTTGAGGACATGTAGGTGAGACAAGAACTGTGCAGAGCTCCTGGAGTGATCCCCTGGACATCACCTGCTGCCAAAGCTGTGAAGAGTGGCCTGCTCTCCCTGGAACAAGCCCTGTCCCTGGCATCCAGTATCCCAGTGGACCATCTTCCGAGAGGCAAGGCTGGATTCCCTGTCAACCAGGGACAAGCTCAGAGACTTGCAGGGGCCACTGCCTGCAGGAGCCCCCAGCTCTCTGTGGAAGACACTGGTTTCTGGTCCCTTTAGATGTCTTCTAACAAACTCTTTTGTTCTATGCCAAATGGTTTTGACCTCTGAGGGTGGTTCCCAAGCCTCAGGTGTCCTAAATCTCAGGTGAAAATATGCCGAATGCTTGGTCATGAGGGAGTTACACTCATGCACTAGGTTGGTCTGCTCCAGAACTCACGTTAAGTTTAGCTTCTGAACTTCTGCTGAGTTTGTGTAGTTATCATGCCCTGTAGATCCCAGAGTCACCAAAGTGCAGTGAAGTTCAAACTCAGCTTCTCTTGGCCCTGTCCAAGCAGGAAAGTGAGCAGGGAATGCTCTGGCACTGGAAGAGCGACCTGCATTGGGCAGCAGGATCTTCTGGAGTGCCAGCAGCTCTTTGGGGGGGTCCATTTCTTGTGGAAGTAAAAATATGGAAGTGGTTAAATTGCCTCCCTTATACTTTGGAGCAGCTGGTTTCCCCAGACCCTTCTGGACAGTGCTATCTCAGCACTTCCCCCACGCTGCTGCCTGGGGCTCTGGTGTGAAGTGCAACAACCCCTCCCCTGTGATCAGATTTGTCAGTCTCAGAGCTGGAGGCCGGGCAGAGCTTCCCTTAATCCCTGCGTGCCAGAAAGCACTTGTGGAAATAAATACAGTTGTTCTTGTTGAGGTGCTGGGGAGCAGGGATGGATGCAGGCAGCAGTTTCCATGGAGATGCCTTGGCTGCAGCAGTGGGCAGGGGCAGGGCAGGATTGCTCTTTCCAGGGATTCTCCAGTGTTAGGAGGGCTGTGGGTGGGAGGGATAATGGCAAAATCTGCCCTGGAATGCCACACTCTTGGGACTTCCCAGTTTTTTATCCCTGTGTAATGTTTCTAGCAGTCCTGGAATTGGTGTGTACACCTGTAAATAACACCTTTCTTTTTTTACGTGATTTTGTGTGGTGGTGGTTTTTCCAACGTGGGTAAGTCTTTCCCAGCCTGGGCCCTGTTGCAGCCTGTTGGGCAGGGAATGGTTTGGGAGTGGGAGGTGATGGTGTGAGGTGGGGGCTCCCAGGGTGTTGTCAGCCTGCTCATGTATTTCCAGTTGTACTTCCCCCTTCTGTCATCAAGGTCCTATTTTTTTGCCCCTGTAACCTGAGGCAGGTGCAGCCTTGACAAGTGCAGTTCCACTTGACACACACTTGTTTTTGCTCTCACTTATCTGAGTGCTGCTGGAAATGTGAAAAAACCTGCTGTGGAATGATTGAATTTGCCCTTGTGAGCAGAGTTGTCGCTCAGGTGGATGCTGGTACCTTCCTCACCTGCTTAGTGACAGTGGCTGCTCTTGCAGAGCCACAGTCACAGCTGGCTCTTGTCATAGCTGGAATTATAAGCTGCTCTTAGGGAAGTAAAGCAATTTTAATGCTCGTACTAAAAAAAATGTTGTGCTTAGGACCTGGAAGCAGTATTGAGTTCTGCTCTTGCAGCTGATTTTGAAAGCTGGGGTTTAAAAATTTTAGAGGTACTACCCTGGGAATCTCCTCGTTCATCACAATGCTGGGTTTATACATCTGTTATATGTTTGTTACCAGATATTTTATTTTTAAGATGCATCTATGCAAAATGAGGGTACAGGGAGCTCAGGTGATGATCCTGTCCCCGTGTGCTGCCCAGGGAGCAGGGAGGCAGGTCTGTCCCCGTGCCCTTGCTCTGCATCCCACATGTCCTGTCCCAGATGTGGCCTTGTCTGAGCAGTTCTGGCAGCAGAGCAATTGGAGAATGCTGCGGGATCCTCTGGGGTGATGGAGATGGAGGAGTGACACCGGGATGTGGATCTCTTCATTAGTGGTTCTGGAAGGGCACAGCCCCAGTCTTGGCATAGAGCAGCAACTTTGATTAGCTTTAACCCAAAAAAATGAATATTAAAATCTTAATTTAATTTAAACCACTGTCATTCACAGTCATGGCAAACAGCGAGCAGAGTAATTATTATGCAAATGAGACAGATAGAAAAATGATTAATAATTGCGCAAATTAAAAATTATTGTAAACATCCTGTGACTAGTGATAAGTCGGGGAGGAGCGTGCGGGGGAGGCAGCGGGGCTCAGCCACCTCCTGCATCCTGATTCCCTCATTAGTGGGATCAGCTAACGAGGAGCCCAGGGGTGTTTGGGGGAAGCTGGGGCCTGGCTCCCGAGGGCGGGACAAGAGGGCCGAGCTCGGGATCTGCTCCAGCTCCTGTCTTTACACTCTGTTACTCTGAGAAAAGCTGGGGTTTAAGCCGTTTTCCTCCTTTTTGGAGTCCCTGAGGTCCTGCCACTGCCTGTCTGTCCCTCTGGAGCTGGCACTGGCATCCCAGCAGCCTCCCCCTGCCCAGCCCCCAGACAGGCACCTGCTAATGACCCTCGGAGCTTCCCCCAACAATTAACAAGCTCATTTGTCTGGTGTTCTGCTGCTAATTGCACAACAGTACTTTTTCCCCTGTTTTCCTTTCCTACTTTTGCAAGGAGCAGGACAATACCAGTAACAGGCTCTCTCTGGCTCATGGGCTTCCGTGGGCACTGCTCGTGTCAAGGACGAGCAATTAAGCTTGGCCTCACGCGTCGTAATTAGATTTTTGTTGATGAGCTCATGGTAATGTGTTTAGATTAAGAGCTTAATTCCTGGGGTGTGACACTGCCTGCCCCCAGGAGCCCCCTGCCCACGGGAGGGGGACTCGTGGGGCTGGTGGGAGGGATGGTCCTGGGAATGGACCCTTGGCCACCCTGTGTCTGTCCTGCCACACCTGTCCTGTCACACCTGTCCCTGTGAATGTGGCTTCTCCCCCCCTCACCTGCCTCTTGGCTGTTGTTTTTTTAACAGCTCCAGCAAAGTGGATTCTGGAAGTGCTGTGTTATTGCACCGTTTCCTGCTGAGTTCTATTATTTTTTAATTAAAAAGAGCCTGAGATTTGTCATTTAATTTCTCTCTAACTGGCAGCAGCTCCAGGTCACGGGTGCTGGGAGGAGCTGGTGGCTCCCTAAATCGTCCTGGGCTTTCAGCACGGAGCACTGGGGGATGGTGCCACAGTGGGGTCCTCCCAGGGCACCCCCCCCTCCATTTCTTTTTGGGGGAGAAGAGTTTTTCCCGGCAACTCCATCCCACAGCAGGGCTGGGAATGAAGATCCCTGAGACCGACAGGTTAGTGATTGTATATGCATATGTGCACTTTCCCTAATTATGGAATAATTAGGGACACGCAGAGATAAAAATTACTAATAATATTTACTCTAGACTCTTATTTTTTTTCAATAACCTCTCTCTCTCTCTCTTCCTCCTTCGCTGAGTCTTGGTGGAAATAACTTTGCAGATCCCAGTTAATGAATATTTGTAAATGCAAGAGCATTCGGCGCCGGAATATCCAGAGGGCATCCTCTCTCTGCCTTGTAATTTTTTTTCACCAGATATTTAATATTTATGGTTCCACAGCCTCGTGAATAAAGAGCCACCCGCAAACCCCCAGGAGCTCGGGGGCCGGGATATTTATGGCGCTTCCTCTTTTCCTTTTCAATTACAAAGACACCTCACATAATTAAGTGCTAATAACCTTGTTAATCTAAAATTGATACTCTTTCTCCTGGCTATCTCTTAATAGAATTAAAAACAGATTAATAATCAAGGGTAGGAGGCATGGCGTGCAATTCTGGGAGAGGGGCCACGCTCCAGCCCCTCCCTGTGCTCCCAGGAGCTGGAGCTGGAGCTGGGCTGGGATGGGCAGCAACGGGAGAGGGGCTGGCAGGGAGATGTATTTTCCCTCGTGCTCTTTACACAGCTTAAATTTTTAAGACAAACAGCCATGTAACACCATCTCCTAATGAAACTGTTTTATGTTAATTAATTATGTATCAAGGCTCATTTTCATGCGCAGCCCGGCTCCGCTTCCCCTCTGCCGAGCCTTTGATCTGTCAGAGGCTAAATGGGAGATAAATAATCAAATTGAGAAGCAGCCTGGATGGAAATAAACATGTTTTAGATGCGTTATCTGGCGGGTAGAGCAAGGCCCTGGGTAATTGGGCTCATGGTTCAGCCACGCTCTGCTGCACACCCGGGGCGTGGGGAGGTTCCCATGCCTCAGTTACCCTGTGGCCACCCCAGGGGGACAGCACCGTGTCCCCACCATGGAACGGGGTCTCAGGGGCAGCCTGGCCGCCCCTGCCTCCCCCAGAGTGTCTGCTCATCCTCTCCAGGAGCAGGAGGACATGGAGGACCCCCTCTGCACTAAACTGATGAAGAGTTAAAACTGCAGCATTTCTTTCTTCCAGTCCACGGAAGATCCCGGCAGCTCCGGGCCACAACCGCTCCGTGCCCGGGGTAGTTGGGATGTTGGCAGTGGACACGGTTTCAGCATAATTTAACACAATCTCTACCAATTTGTTACACCTAAGCGGAGGCAGATGTGCATCCATATTCATTTTGGAGGAACTTCAGGAATTATAACTTCATCAGCCAAGGCTGCCTGCTGCCGCCAGCCCGAGTTCCTGTGCAGGAGAAGGTGAGGATGGCAGTGCCCGGAGCCTGGTCCCCTCTGCTGTGGGGACAGGGATTGCAGGGCTGACAAGAGCGAGGCCCACGGCCTCAGCTGCTCCGGGGGATGCCCATGGCCACGTCCCCAGTGACTGTGGCTGCTCCAGGGGATTCCAGCAGCGGTGGCCGAGGGCAGGACCTGTGCCTGTTGGCACCTCTGGCCCCAGGGCCAGGCTGGTGCCCTGCTGTAAACCAAGTGTTGCTCCAGCGGTAAACACCCTCCAGAAGGAATTCCAGATTATAACTGTGGAGTGCTTTATGTCCCTGATGCCCTGGCAGTGTTCTGGCCCATGTGTAATTACTGGCTAACGAACGGATTTCCTCCTGAAGGGCCCTTCTCTGAGTCCTGCAGCACCCAGGGCTCTGCCCACCTACCCTGGGGGAGCCCCTTCTGATGAGTGCATCGATGGGGGGCTGTGGAGAGCCCCGGAGAGCAATGCTGGCAGCAGGGATTAGAGCTCTTGGCTGCTGCTCACACCTCAGCCTTCCTCAGCCTCCTCATCCCCCTCGGCACTAACAGCTCCTTGCCCCCGACTGTGCTCCTGTTGGGATCCCAGGGAGGTTTATGCCTAGAGGTCTCTCAGTGGATTAGGAGGGAACAGCAGCTCCTCTTTAGGGTGTTTGGGTGGTGATGTGGTTGTTTTCTCTCTTGGTGATGCAGTTGTTTTCTCTCCAGGTGCCGTGCCGGGACATTGGCCAAATCCAGCCCTGCTCAAGTGCCATGCCATGAGGTCCCCAGCCTAGAGGAGAGGAGCCCTGCTCCAGGCAGAGGACATGGAGACACCACATCCCCTTTTTGGCCAGCGCAGCTCCAGTGCTACAGGTGAGCACCTGCGACCTTGCCCTGTGCTGGGGTGGGCAGGGAGGAGGGAGCAGTGCTGGGAGGCTCCAGCCTGGCTCCCATGGGATGCCCTTGCTGGGATGCCAGTGTGTGCTCAGGGGGCTGTGCCAGGGTGCCATTGCAAACCCAGCCCCAGGGATGGTGCCCAGTGGGACCACCCAGCCCTGGGCAGCCCGACTGTGTGTGCCACCACCCCTCCAGCCCCGCTCCCGCTGCTGGGAGGTGAAGCCAAGCACGGAGCGATCAAAGGGAGCACTCAGAGAGCCTTGTCCCCTCCAGGCTTGCCCCGGGCCCTGCCTTTGGGCTTCTGAAGGCTTTGCTCCAGCAGTGTCAGTTCTCATTAATCCACACATCAAAGCTGGGGCTGCCAAACATCCTGGAGAGACTGTGTGGGATTCCTCAGCGGTGTGGCAGGCGGGGAGGCAGAGGGGCAGCTGTGCAGGGGGCTCAGGGAAGGGAGGGGGGCTCCAATGCTCTGGCTCGTGCCCATGGAGCCCTGAGGGAGCTGCCAGGGGCTGCATAGGGAAGGTGTGGGATGTCCCTGGACAAGAGACAACTGGACGTGGCACTCAGTGCTGTGGTCTAGTTGACAAGGTGGTGATTGGTCAAAGGCTGGTCTTGATGATGATCTTGGAGGTCTTTTCTAACTTGTCCCAGCTGTTTCTGTGATTCTGTGAAGGAAGGGCCCTCCTGCAGCAAGATCTCCCATGTGTCACGTGTATGCAAGCAAGGAAAAGAGGTTTAGCAGGAAAACACACAAAAAAAACCCCCACAGAAGGTACTCCTGTGCACTGGAGAGTGGGATTTGCCCGCCAAGGTCCTCTCTGAGCTGCTGTCAGTGCAGACTGGGATTCCCTGCTCAGCTCCAGCGTGGCTCAGCATTCCTCGAGCTGAGCTAATCAGGTCAATGCATTTTTAACAGGGCATAGGAAATCTTTATATTTTTTGTCAGGCTCATTCTTCTCCCCCGTCTCTCTGTAGGGGCTGAATTATTTAATGCTGAATATCAAGCAGAGCTGGTTTCCCTTTGCCAGGTGCTGACAGTGCAGTTTGGGGCTGCTGAGATTGGCAGGTGGCTGCGCTTTGAGCTGGGCCAAGGGGGAACCCATTGTAGCAAGCAGATTACCTGCTTCCAGCTGGATTTACAGAGCAACTTGTGTCCCCCTTCCTGGCACTGGAACAAGAAGGATAGAGCTGGATAAGGGATGAGCATCCAGTGCCAGGACTGGGTGCTCAGAAACAGTGCCCTTCCCAATTTCCCAAACCCTGATCCCAACCTGTCTCCTGTGCACAGTGAGAGTGTCTATTGGAGTTTGGGTGTTGATTATTTCCGTCCTGGGAAAGGACTGGAAGAGCAGGCAGAGTAGGGCACCAGGGGATCTGGCAGCCTCGCCCCAGCAGCTCCCTGGTTTGTGGTGTGTCTCTGGCAGTGCCCGCCCGTGATGCCCGTCATGATGGGCAGGGGTGGCCTGGAATTGGGTGACAGGCAAGGATCACCCACCGGGCACACAAACACAAAAGGCTGGTTTGTGTATCGGGGTTTATCTTTCCCATTAATGGCTTTCTAAATTGGTGGCAGTGGAGCAAAAAACCCAATCTGAACTCGGAGCATGCATGATTACTATTGTAATAACCTTGGCTAATAAGAATATGATGTGGTGTTAGGCTGGGAAAGAAAACACATTTCTCATTAGCTTTTTGATTAATTACTCCACATAATTTCCTAGGGGGACATGCCTGGGACTGATTGCCTTTGCTTTTGACGCGTGGAAGTGGTTTACCTTAACTTAATAATTTTCTCGGTGACATTTTAATGGCAGGCCTCAATTAATCTCCAGTTGCTGGGTGGAGGGGAGGCCCTCACTCTTCTAGGGGTTCAGAGCACCACCTTTTCCCACCCTTCTGTAGGGCAGGGCAGAGGAGCTGCCTGAGGGCGAGCGATGCTCCATCGGCAGCCGTTCGGGCTCTGAGATCCTGGTCCTCCTTTCCCTGCCCCTTCCTGGTCATGCTTGGCCTCCCAGGGCTTTAAATACCTGGGAATGCAACAGCTGTGCGGCCACATCCTCACCCAGCACTGCCAGGGATCCAGCTGTTTGGAGGCATATGTTTACATGGCCTGGAAGCGACCGATTTCCTTCCGTGCATTATAACATAAATATTTTACAGGAGCTAAAATATTCAACGCTCGTTTGATGTTGCCACATGGAGCGGGATCAAATGAGGGTGGGAAGGAGGGGAAAACACGAGAGGGGAGCAAGAAGAGACTCATTTGTTTCCCTGCCTGAAAGTGGAATGATGCTGCATATTTCTGTGTCAGGAAATTACCCAGAACAGAGATCTCTGCTCACTGCTCCAGGAGCAGGTGCTTGGCTGGCACTGATGTGGCACCACATGGAGCCATGTCCAACGTGGCTGCAGGGGTAGTGCCAGCATGGGAAATGCCCCAGTGGCACATCCTGCACCAGGGATGTGCATCCCGCATCCCAGGAGCATCCAGAATCCCTCCCCGCGCTCTCCAGCCAAGCCTGTGCTCTATACCAGCATTAAAACATTGACAAGTCCAGCCAAATTCCCACTAAACGAAATAGCAGCGTAATTCCAGGTCTCGCCCTGCTATCCTGGCATTTCTGGGGGTGCTGCCCTGGTGCTGCCCTGGGGGCAGCTGCTGCTGTGCCCATGCCAGGGCTGTGGGATGGAAGGAGCGAGGCAGGAGGGTGCAAACCCCCAGGAGCAGGGATGCAGCCCCAGACTGAGGGGCAGAGGGAAGCTGCTGCCCTGCGCACTCCGATCCACTTCTGACAGCTCTGTGTGAGCAGGATTTGCTCGGCCAGCCGGGCTGGGAGCTGGGAAGCCACGCCGAGCTCAGCCGAGCGTGCAGGGAGGATAGACGGGATTACCTCCCAAATCCTGCTCACAGCCACAGCTGCCTCCTCCCATGGAAGCACAGCCTGGGGGACGAGGAGCAGCCCAAAAGGCACTGCCAGAGGTCCCTGCAGAAGCCCTGGGGCTCTGTCTGGGGGTGGGCACGGCCAGGCAGCACCCCCGGGCCCCCCGGCCCCGCGGCAGGAGCTGACCGGGAGGAGAAGCACCAGAGATATTTATGTCTCCATCCAAATGCACGGATCAAAGCTGACACTTTAATCTATTCAACAACATCTCAAGGATAAAAAAGTTGCAGGCAAATCACGGGCCTAAATTGGTAATATATTTTTGCTTGTCAGTTGACAAATCACTTTACAAACCCCCTCTGCATCTTCCTGTGGTTCCCTGGGTGTGCCAGGTTGGGATGTGCCAGCTTTCAGCCCCTGTGTCCCAGTGTTTGTGCCACAGTCCTGCTCCTGGGAGGTGCTCAGAGCAGGGTTAGGCAGCATGGAGTTGGGGCTGTTGGTGCTTAGGTTTTCTCTCAGTGTTTCTTTCTGTCACTCACATTTTACTCCTCTTCATGGCCTTAGGGTGGCTGGGGACACAGCTGTCCCCAGCCCACTGTGGTGGGCATGGCACACCATCCCTGTGGATGCAGTCGAGTCCAGTGGAACAGCCAAGGAGTCCCTGCCAGACAAAGTTTGGAGCAGAGGGAGCCAGCAGGGAGGTGGCACTCAGTGCCAAGGGGTTTTTCTGCCTTGACTTTTTTATTGAGTTTCTTTTTCTCTTCTTTCTCTCTTCTGGCCAGTGCCAGGCCGAGTTGATGAATTATCCCAATATATATTCTGTCTGGAAAGAAAACACATATCATATATATCTTTGACAAGTTATTATTCTTCCTTATCAGAATATGTGTGCATCCAGCCACGCCATAACTCACCCTCCGTGTTGCTCCTGTAACCAGGCGTGAGGAGCACGGCAGCTCCGGCTGATCCCGTGTTCCCACGATGGCCCTGGCTGGGTGACCCCCGTCCGGGTGTGCTGGGCTCGGGATGACAGGCAGAGCACCGTGTGCCTCCGCCGCCCGCCAGCGGGGGGGGTCTGGGCGGAGGCGAGAGCATCACGTCGAGCTAATTCGGCGCCTGCCTCACCTCCAGCTGATTGCTGCAAATTAAATTTCACGCCACTGAGCCGGAGGAGCCGGCGTGCGGCGCGGGAAGAGGGGTGGATGGTGGAGGCAATCTGCAGTGAGCTGGCACAGCCTCCTGCGCTGGCCTGGGGGGCACACAGGGTGCCTGTCCATGCCCGTGTGCTTCCCGGGCATCCCCAGCCGGGCTGTGTCCCCCTGTGCTGGTCCTGAGCCCCTCCACAGCCCGGCACGGTGCTGCCCAGTGCCCTCTGCCCATGCCCCCATCCTGCCTGTGCAGGGGATGTGCCAGGGGTTGGGTGAAAATCAGTTCACAGACGAGTGAGCAAACACTTCTGGTTGTTCCCCTCTGGAATGAAGCCCAGCAGGAGACCAGCTCTGCGAGGGCTTCAGGAGTGAGGAATGACGTGCAGCATGGCGTGGAACTGGCCCCAGGGGTGCTGGGGGCACGGGGTGGGCTCCCCAGGGCGGGAGGGGTGGGGATCCCTGCCATCCATCCAGGTGTGCTGTGCGTGCCTGGATGCACGGCTGGGAGCAGCAGGAGCCCTCCCATCCCCGCTGTAGTGCCTTTAATGTTTGACTTATTAAGATAATAACTGCTCCATCTCCGCCGGTTTGAAACACGATCTAATAGGAATCTTACAACAAAAGTTGCCAAGCAGCCAGGCCAGGATTTACTAATAGACTCCGAGCGTGCTGTAACTGAGATGGAAATTAATTTAGTGATTAGGAGATTTATATATGGAGCAGAGCATATCCTTGCCTTTAAAGGCTGGGAGGAAGCTCTGGGATGAGGCATTCCCGTGGTGCCTTCACGGAAGGGGTTCAGCTCTTTAATCTCAGCTCTTCCTTCCAGGCTCCGGGGCGAGGCTGCAGAAGAAGCTGTGCTGCCTCCTTCTCTATTAAATCCCGTCTCCTTCCCCAGGTGTTTGTTAGCATTCTTTTGTCTTCACAGACACCTGGGCCTGGCATTTGGGGAAAAAAAAAAATCCCAATCCACCCCCTCGCCTCCAAGCCGCCTGAATCCGGGACAGCGGCAGCGCTGGGAGCGCACCCAGGGAGGGAAGCAGAGGGAAGGAGAGGGAAGCAGCGGCGTCTCGCAGCCTGCCCCCTTTTTATTTCTGTTGCTTGTGTTTAGCAGCAGCTGTGCATCCATATTTATTGAGGGGAAGGGAAGAAAAACCGACGGTAATCCCGGGAAAGTGGAACATCTTGTAATTATCCGGGCAGCTCGGCTGGCGTGGGCACACACGGGCTCCCGGGAGCGTGGCCTGACTGGAGCGTGGCTCTGGAGTCCTGGCTCCGGGTCACTGGGGACAGGAGAGATGGGATGTTAAACGTGCTCTGAGCACTGCAGAGGGAAAAAGGAGTGGAGTGAGGAGCTGGTGGCTCAATGGCTCCATGGCTGGGGTGAGGTCAGAGCTGCCTCCCTCCCCAAAATGGTGTTGAGACCAAAAGCTGGGGTGGGAGACAGCAAGTGGCAGGGAATCTGTTAAAAGCACAGCCCTGGCTGTGCCTGGAGAAGGAGGAAGAGCAGGTGAGGTGGGAACCAGGAGGAAAATGGAAATGGCACAAGGTGCCTCTGCACTCCAGGGCCAGGGGACAGGATCCAAGCCCCTGCATGAGCCCATGGCTCCTCTCCACCTGCAGTCAGGGAGGGAGCTGGTGTTTCCAGAGGGCAAAATGTGATCTCTTAGAGATGCTGATAAGATTCCTGGCAGAGGGCAGGAGTGTGAGATGAAGAGGAGCGTGAGTGTGTTTCTTCTCCCTCCTTTTTTCTCTCCCCTTGCTGTCTCTGGCGCAGCCTTGCAAGAATAAAGGCTTGTGGGCATCTGTGCTTCACCTCTGCCTTCCCTGGGGGCCATCAATATGCAGTGGCTGTTACCTGGGCAGGGGCCCTTCCCTCTGTACCGTCAAGGTCATGGCAGGAGCTCCTTGCTGCAGAGGACAGTCCTGGAGCAGAGAAGGGATGCTTGGGCAGGAGGAGGAGGAGGATGAGGAAGGGTTCCTCGTTGGCTAGGGTTGATGCTGGTGGCATTTCAGGGTGCAGCCAGGCTCCAGGAGCCTCTCCCAAATCCGTGGTGCAGTATTTCCCCAGTGGGAAATCAGCCTTGCTGTTCTCAAGGAGCGAAGGTGGGCAGACAGCAGCCCTGCTGAGGACAGGGCTTCTGTCCATCCCTGCTCCCCAGCTCCTGGCACCGGGATGAAGGCAAATATTTGGAGAACGGCAGAGCCCGGCTTGCTTCAGACAGAACCGGCAGCCTCTCGGAGGCTGGGATTAATTTGAAGGAATTTACTGGTGGGGTTTGTGGCAGAGAGAACAGTTTGCTTATTTCACACTCGTATGGCCACCTGCTACGAACTGTTTGTTCAGTTTCAAATTCTTTAATTAAAATCAACATAAAACAGATTGAAAACATCCCAAGAAGGGGATGCTTGATTTGCTGGAGGATATTGCAGCAAACGAGCCAAAGCGCTCAGAAGACGCCGGATCACGGGAAGCGCCCTGGGCAGGCGCTCGGCGCTACAGGTTGGGTCTGCGTGGGCCACCAGCCCGGGGCTGAAGGCAGGTGGCCCTGGGGCATGTCACTGCTGAGGTGGGGTGTACGTGCCCCCTCCTTCTCTGTTAGGATGCCCTCCCCGGCGGGGCCGTCCCGGCGGGCGCAGGCGCGCGGCGGCGCCTCAGCCCTTTGCGGAGCCGATCAGAGGCCTCCTCCAACCAACACCAAAGCTTCAATTAACGGGGGCCGCGTGCGACCCTCTTGCAGAGCCCAGATAAGAATAGAAATTTCCCCTGGAAAATGGATTTGTGTTTAGCTGCGTGTGCCGGGCGGTAAATGACCTGCTCGGCACGGCGCCGGAGAGGGGCCGGGGACAATTACGGTGCTCATTGGGAGCCGGTTATCTGAAGGAAACAGGCACGCTGCTATTTAGCTGTCTAATATCCCAGTGGGAGGGGAGGCGGAATTAAAACCCGTCTCTTTTCAGAGCCGTTTCAATCTGAAGGATTCTTCCTTTATGCGCCGGCTTTTCATTTCAAGGGGCTTCTTCCTCTCTCCCAGGCCCTTATTTGCGTGTGGCCGCCTGCAATGGAGAAGGACGGCGAGGGGAAGGAGGGCTGGCTGGGTCTGCACCCCGACATGGAGCCTCAGGATGCTCGGGGACAGGGACCAGCCTCTCTGGGGATTCCTCACAGCGCCGGCGTCTCCCGCTCCGATCCCGGCAAAACAACGACAACCGTGCAGTGCAGAAAGTTAATCCAGAGCCAGACGGGCATTTTAACAACTGGAAAGGTTAAAACAACCCCTCTCCGGCTGCGCGCAGGCTCCCGCCAGCTCCCGCGCTCCTGCGGGTCTGGGAGACCCAGAGCACCATGACTGTATTGATTCAATTATTCTCTACAATGTAATACTCTGCATTTGTGTGATAGCAACAAACAGAGTTGAAAGACATACAAAAATAAATGATCTGAAAGTTAATATGGCTGAATGAGCAGCTCTGAATGAGGGGAGAGCGCTTTGGTTTTACATTGTGGAATCAATGGTGTGCAGAACAATGTCCTCCCTTCCCCGGGGCCCCCGGGGGCCCTGCCTCAATCGATCACTATGCAAATTAATTGAATTCATGAAACCTGCATCGCTGGGTAATTGATGCTTCTTATAATTACCTCCGAGTTATGAGCTTTTAGGGGATTTCATTGATTCCTGCTCGGGGAGAGGGCAGGGCAGGTTCTGGGGGCGATGGCTGCGGCGCTGGGGGCTGGCCGGGATCCCTGGGTGTGCCAACCACTGCCCAGAGCTGACGGTACTTTCAGAGCCTGGATGCTGCGGGGTTCCAGCCCCTCGGGAAAGCACCTTTCCCCTCCCCAGGGAGCAGAGGGACATGAAGGTGATGGTGACAGGTGCCATGGGTGCACAGGGCAGGGCCGTGCCTGGCTGAGGGATCGTGTGAGCAAACAGGTTGTATCCAAAGGGATAATAGGCTTATATAGCACATTATTTAAGAAAAAGGGACAGGCAATTGAGCTCTGCAGACTAATTAGATTAAGTTGATGAGCTCATCAGTATTGTGTGTAATTAAGATCGGAGCTAATTGTGGCTGTTTGATGCCCCGCGTTATCCGAGGTGTCCCTTGCCCGGCCGGTGGGAAGCGCTGGGCTCCCTGGGCTGCTGCTCCCTCCAGGGATGAGCAGGGAACATGTGGCTGTCCCCAGTTCCGAGTTGGTGGCCAGGCAGGAGAGAATCTGGAGGGTTGCTCCAAGGGCTTTGTGCCAAAGGGAAAGCGCAAAAGGGGCATGAAATGGGGTGGACAGAAAGTAAGAGAAGCAGAAGGCAGCCCAAGTTCCGAGGGAACTGCAGCCATTGCCTGCTCTGGATGATGGATAGGATTTATCCAAACGGATACAGCGCTTCACAGGACAGACAGTTCTGGCTGTGATGTGTTGGCTGGAGCGCTGGTGCAGCCTGGGTACAGCTTTTATCCACACTCTTCCCTATTTCCTATCTGATCTTTTCTCTTGCTCTTGCATCATCTCCTTCCCACTTCACTCCCTCTATCCTTCCACCTCCCCTTCTCTCTCCCACAGTCTCACCTGCCTCACCCTCCTGCTTCCCTGCAGAACTGCTTCGTGCTTCCCCAGGCCCTCCGTGGGCTTCATTCCCAGGCCCTCTGTCCAGCTTTGGGAAGGGGTTCACACCCCTCCTGTCCCAGCCCCCTGTGATGTTCCCATCCCGGCGCTCAGGCCGGTGCCCGCCCCGGCACCGCTCCCTCCGCTTCGGGCTCCTTGTCTCCGTCTCCAAGGTTACACAAACCACTTCCCGCTCCTCTCCTGAGCTCCCAGTGGGATTTCCCGATGCTGTTCACCAGCTGGGGTTTGTTTCTCGTCTCCTTTCCCAGTTCTCCCGCACCTTTCTGAGTCTGGCCACTGCATCCTCCCTTGGAGAGCATCCTTTGCCTACCTGGCTGAAGGGAAGGCAGGACTTTGCACACCCTCTCTCTAGAGAAATTCCCCCGTAACTCAGAGCATCCAGGACCACTCCAGGGCATCCTGGCTGATCTGGCAGCTGTTGGGAAGACCCTGGGCTGCTTCCCTGAGGAAGGGTGGGTTCCCACACGGGCTGCCTTCGGGAAGACGAAGTGAGGAGCTGCTCATCCTGGCAGGAATCAGGGCAGCAGGAGAGCAAACGTGAACATACAGTGTTTATTTCCTTATTGCTGGCTGCCGTCGCAGCTGTGGAGGCAGGAGCAGGCTCAGCCCCCGGACATGCACCCTGCGGTGCCTCTTGGTGCCTCTCTGCCTGTCCCCTCATCACAGAGGGGCTCCTTGGGGGTAGAAAGGGGCTCGGAGACCTGCCAGACCCCCGCAGCAGATGCCCCACAGCAAACCCCTTCGGGGCGAGCATTTAGGGACACTGCCTCGAGATAATGACAGGGAGGTTTAACTCTAATCCTTTCTGCGGGGGCTTTTCAGTTCTTACAGCCTGGAAAGTGGTTGGTGGGGAGGGGGGATAGGGGGGAAAGTAAGGCAAACCCCAAACCCCTTCCCAGATGTATGAGCAGCCTGAAATATCTCTGGCTTCTCTCTCTGCAATAACTGAAGGGAACAGGAGCAGATGTTTATAGGTCACGCTGCTGGGGTTTTTTTCCCTTTCTTTTTGACGAAGAGCTTGTTTTTCTCCAGTTTCTTCTGCTAGCAGAGAGCTGCTTTGCAGTGTTCCCTCTCCGTGGGCAGCAGCACCGGCCACCAAACCCCGGCGAGTGTCGGGGTGCCGGCAGCCCCCCGTGTTGGAGGGGATACTCCCGGGCACAGCGAACCCCCGGCAGCGGTGCAGGGACACAGAGCCCCGGAGGGACCCTCGCAGAGTGTGGGCGAGCCCCGGGCTGTCCCCGCGGCGTGGACGGGAGGTGGCACTGCTGCACCGGCGCAGGGACCCGCATCCCCGCGCAGCCGCCCGCCCCGCACCGCTGCCATTAGCGAGAGGCTCTAATGAGACCCCCAGCGCTCCGCCGTGCCCCCGTGGTCGCAGTGTCCCCCGAGATGGCAGCCTGGTTCCCTCCAGGGCGGGACTGACCGCGTCCCCACGCCGCTGGTGGCCCCGCGGCAGTGAGGATGCTGCGAGTGTTGCCCCCATGGGCAGGGCTGTCTGTGTCCCCCCTGATGTGTTGGTGCCCCAGGAGCTGTGGCAGCCAGAGGTGTCCCTGCGAAGCCCTTTTATCCCTGTAGCAATAAAGGCTCTTTCTGCCTCCTGCCAGGCACTCAGCTCAGCCACACAGTGGGATGCGACAGGTCAGCAGTCCCTAGTGCGGCCCTGGTGCTTTTGGGGTCACAGCATCCAGCCCAAAACACCCCCAATGCCTCTGGGGTCACAGATCCAGCCCAAAACCAGCCGGGGAGAGCCCGGTCCTGTCCTCACTCCTGGGGGTATTGCCAGATGCATCTCCCTGTTTCCTTTGGCATGGGAGAAGGGCAGAAGGACTGATCCTCCCTCCAGGGGCACATTCCCAAAGGAAAGGTCTTGGAACAGGAGAGATTGCTCTCTCAAGGCTTTTCTTTTTGTGAAAGCTCTTTTGAAGTGGGGAGTTTGGAGCAGAGGAGAGTTCAGACAGATCTGATTCCCCTATCTCAGACAAACACACTCGCCTTTCCCTGACTGCAGATCAACAGGACATGTTCCAGGGAAAGATCATCTCGAAAGAAATGGATTTTCCCCCTACTGCTTTGCCATTTTTGCTTGTATTTCTGAAAGCCGGAGTGACGGGTTGTGAACTTTAAGGAGCGATTTCTATTCCTTGCTCTGGTCTGACATGTGGGCAGTGGGACTGCAAGCTGAGGAGGGAGACGGGGCTGGAACAGCTCGGGGGAGGACGCAGGGAGCAAGGCAGCAGCATCCTGACTCCCAAAGCAGCTTCTCCTCTGAGCCTGCTGCAGGAAACTTTGTGCGGGGCGGGAGGTGGCTGTCGGGAAGGGGCCGGGCTGGGGCTGCTCTCACTGCTGCCCTTTGCTGGGTGCCCGGGGGATGCTCCGTGCAGGGGGCAGTGCCACAGCAGTGCAGGCTCGGCGCTAATTGCAGGAGCAATAAACACCAAGAATATCAATAGAGTGATGGCATTTAATTAATACCCAATGGCTCATATGGATTTCCACATTAGATCCACATTAACATGAGGTTCTCTGATCCCGAGTAATTTTAAGGAACAAATGCTTAAGGATTAGTGTAGGTGTTCCAATCCTTCTCACTACCAGGGACAGGAAGGTCACTGGAGGTGTGTTGGGATGGCACCTGCCCTGTCCTTCCCCTTCCCTGGGGGTTCTGGCTCTTTTCCCCAGCACAGGGTTTTCCAGCAGGTCCTGCCCAGCTGTGCTGGCCACATCCACAAACAAAACCTCCGAGAAATGGAGATGGAGTTTCTGAGCTCCACCCAAACCCAGCACCCTCCACATTAAGTGAAGCCCCCCCCCAGCCTCGCAGCCTTTTGAGTTTTGTATGAAACACTCATTATACCTTTGGTGTGACAAATGATTGAAAAGTGTAATTTGAAAGCTAAGCTCCCCATCACACTCTTCCCTATTGTTTATTTGCCAGCTCCAAACGGGTTGGCTGCCAAGGAAAGTAATCAGAAGGTAATAGCCTGATATCGGATGAATCCCCAGAGCTGCCAGCAAGCTGGAAAACTACAATCTCGGTGCCGCCTGCAGTATTGATGCGCTGAAAATAATTGTGTAGAACAGCAGAGCTGGGATCAAACTTGGGCTGACACTTGGCGTTGTACGGCTCGCGTTCGGCGCAGTCTGATGTGGTTATTTGTGACTGGCTCGGGGCAAGGCAGCCAAAAGTGTCTCAGGGAGGGCTGCTGCGCTCTGTTTGCCCATGTAGATGAGAAAACACCTTCCCAAAGCAAAGTGCATCTCTTTATCTCCGTCCCTCCCTCCCCGCCTTGCTTCTCGCTTCCCCTCTTGCTGCGATCCTGGGAAAGTGTTGATTTTATTGAATGTGGCAAGTGGCAGTTCATTAAAAAGTGGGAGCAGATGGGGAAGGGATTGTAGAAGAAGATTAATGATGCGCACCGACAACTAAATCGGCCCAGGTTCTGGAGTAAACACAATCACGCCGGCTTCCTGGGAGCGGGTAATCCTCCTCTGTCAGCTCCGGCCTCGTTAGCCGGCCGCCGGGGCCGGGAGCTAACGAGCAGGGATGCCACGAGCTCCCGGCGCTGAGGAGCGGATGACAGGTGTGACGTGGCCGCTCTGGTGGTGGGGACCATGGCTCTAGTGATGATGCCAGCAGGGACTGTGGCGAGGGCTGGGAGTGGGTGTATCCATGGAGGTGGCAGGGCTGGGACATGGCATTCCCGTCTGGGATGCTCGGTGACCCCGCTTGCTCGGGGAAACAGAGCTCCCGGCTTGGAGGACTGGGATGGCTCATTAAGCATGTTAAATTCCTGCCAGCAGCCTCCGTTCCCGGCCGTGACAAGGCTCACCTCACCTGTCCTGGCCCCGTGGCTCCATTCCCTCCGTGCCAGGCCTGACCTCTCCGCTGGGCTTTGCCGTGTGCTGATGGAGAGGCCGCTCACCGGTGAGCGTCTCCTCCGCTGGATTTAAATACAGGGTACATTTGTCTTGCAGCAGGACGGCTGGCTCCTGCCAGCCTCCCCTCCGGAGGACAAGCCTTTCATTACGGATGGGGCTGTAATTTTGCTGCAATTTCCACAGAAGTGCCCGGCTCCTCGTTTAAGTGCCAGCAGGGAGGGGAGCGGGATGGGCACGTCCACGGCGCGTTCGTTGGGTAGCAGCAGGGAGCTCCCGGGGGCTGCTGCCCCTCGCCGATATCCTGGGAGGTGCCACCCCTCAGGGGGCTGTGGAGCAGGATCCAGGCAGGATGGTGCAACTCCATGGATCCACGCAGGGTGCCATCCCTGCTGACGGGACACGATGGCTGTCACTGCTGCTGTCCCTGCCTCACCCACTGCCACGGCCACCCGGCACAGGGGGATGCTGCCAGGGAGGGCCACTGCCCAGCTGAGCCACCGCCAAGGGCATAAATAATTTAATAAAGGAACTTTGGAAATTATATCGTCCTAAATAATATAATAAACCCTAATTTACTCACATTTATCTCCCGGAGTTTTTTCTGAAAGCAGTAATCTTGCATCTTCTACAGTGATGGATTAGCAGGAAGGAAACTCCGCTGGGGAATAAAAACCCACATCGTGTAGTTTTTGACATGTTATTATTCAGTTTTATCTTGGGTTGCTCATTCCTGGGCCATTACTCATGTTCGCAGGGATTTTTCTCCCCCCTTATTTATTTATTTTTGTTATGACCAGAAGCAGAGATGTCAACAAATCATCCTACTTTCCCTGCTCCGTTCAAAGGGGCTGGGGGGGGTTCCTGGTGGCACCCCACGCCGTGGGGCACTGCAGAGACCAGGGAGGATGGCACCGTGCCGGGTCCCACTCACCTTCCCCACAGCGCTCCGGCTGGGGCGGGCAGGGAGGGACACGACTTAATTAGTCTGGGAGTTTCTACCAGATCCAATTGATGGAGCAGATCACAGTTCTGCGAGTTCTGCTTGTTCTGAGGGTGCTTAATAAAATAAACCAGGTGGGGAGCCAGGGTCTGGCAGGGTAGGGTGTCATGGGGGTGGTGTTCTGGCATCCACGGGCAAGCTGGCACTGTGTGCCACGACCCTGGAGGGACAGCTCAGGTGCCACTGCTCTCCTTCTCCGTGCAGGGTGGCTGCATCAGTGCCATGGACTCAGGAGCCACTGGGAGCTTTAATTATTGCTAAAACTCGGGCTTTATTGCTTATGAGCTGTTGTGAGTGGCAATGCAGGATGCAGTACCCGGCGTGGTCCCCTCAGAGGGAAGGATTTTTGGCTGCCTTGCTTGAGTCACAAGGAGGTTATTAAATAAGTGCAATTACATGAGGAGTGCCAGGATGGTGCCTCTCATTTATTACCACTGCTTTATTTACTCCCAGGCTTGAAAGAAATGGTGGGATTTGGGGGCAGCAGCCAGGGCCCAGCAGAGCCTCCACGGCACAGGATTGTCCTGAACCTCAGAGCGGAGTGGGTCGGAGCAGCGCATCCCAGTGGGGTCTCCCAGTGAAAAAATAGGAAAAAATTCTTTGCTTTGAGGGTGGTGAGGCTCTGGAACAGGCTGCCCAGGGATGCTGTGGCTGCCCCATCCCTGGGAATGTTCAAGGCCAGGTTGGACAGATCTTGGAGCAACCTGGGCTAATGGAAGCTGTCCCTGCCCATGGCAGGGGGTGGAACGAGATGAGCTTTAAAGTCTCTTCCAACCCAAGCCATTCTGTGATTCTACAAAATCAGACCCAGTGGTGGTGGTCAGCAGAGCAGAACTGCCCCAGCTCTGCTCCCACCCCTGCTCGTGCTCCTGCCCCAGCTGGGAAGAGCAGGCAGACGGGAATCACTCCCTCTGTGTACAAATACAGAGCAGCCCTGTTTGTTTGTTTGCTGTGAATGTGCCTGCTGCATACACACACTAAGTGTATATATACGTAGATATATACGCACAGGGGCTGGGCTGGGAAGCATGCAGCTCGCAGTGGGAGGGGGCTGGCAGAGCAAAACTCCCTGGAAGACATCCAAAATACTGGAATGATGGAACAAACGAGCCCCCCGGCTGATGGGAGAGGCAGAACTGCTTTCCTTTCTCCTCTGCTGCTGCAGGCACCGACTGTCTGGGGGCTCTGCCAGCCCCTCCTGCTCCCCACAAACAGCCTTTGCATCTTCCTCGGGGAAGAATGGAAGTGGAAGAAGCAAAGCCCCTTGCAGCACTGAGAGAGGGTCTGCAGCACTGCGGGGGGATTCTGCCAAGCCCCCAGCCCAGTGTCCTGCACAGCCCAGGTCCCATTGGGATATGGGACTTGGCACAGCTCTCCCATGGCCATGAGCCCCACAAGCCTGGCCAGCTTGCCCATCCCTGTTTGCCCATCCCTCTCCAAGTTTGCTCAGCTGAAGCTGGACCGTGGCTCTTTATCCTCCCACTAACGAAGAGCTGGCGAGCGCTGCCCATTAATAACTTGGAGGTGGACGGTGTGTGCAGGGGGCATGTGGACAGGACAGGGTGTTTTCCTGGCAACACCTATCCAGTCAGCAGTTTTCCAACAAGCCCAGGCTCTCCAGCCACACCAGCATCTGTTTTCTCCCGTGTCAGTGCCCGGCGCTCCCCCCCACGCCGGCAGCAGCTCCCGCCCACCTGCTCTCATGGAACGCAAGGAAATCACATTTATTGCAAATAGGGATGTTATTGAGACAAACAAGGAGATTATTTGGGGCTCCTGGAATTGTCAGTGTGGGATGTTTAATTAGAGCTCAGCTGTAACACTCATCATTCCCCGCCGCTCCTCCGATCCCGGCTCCGTACCCTGAGGCTTCCCCACCACACCGAGCACATGGAGCCGGCTCGTTCCCCAGCTCCCTCCTCAAATACCTGCTCCAGACTCTCAAGGTGAGCACGATGGGGGTCAGCCGCGCTCCAGCGTTCATTACAGAGTCGGCAGGAGCTGCTAAGATTTCTAATTAAGATTAAAGAATGCACACAGCTTATAAATGCTTCCCAGGAATGTATAATTTGATTTGCTTGTTTTCTTGTGTCTCCTGCTCCCGAGTCAGCTCAGATGGCTCCTGGCCGCAGGCTCCAGCTGCTCCTTGCCCATCCCAGGGATGCAGACCGAGGATGCTGGTGCTGCTGCCTCTCCTGCAGCATCCTGGGCAGGCGTGGCCCTGGAAAACACCCTGGTGAAGGTTCAAGGAGGACAGACCGGGCCCCGTGGCCAGGTGCTCTGCTGCTTTGGGTAGGGAGAAGGCATGATCAGCCCACAGCACCTTGAAAGAGAGCTTGGATGTGATTCCTGCACCAGGAGGGCCACCAGTGGTTACTGGTGTCCCCAGCCCCACCACTGGTGCCATTCCCAGCCCGTCCACTGGCACAAGGCAAGCTCGGAGCCAGAAAAGAGCTCTCCACTTCAGGTACCTGAGCAGGGGGACAGCTGTGCATCAATATTTATTCAAAACTCCCAGGAAACCTGGATGAAGTGTAATTATCTCAGCTCAATCAACCCGGATTAGCATAACATCCAGTCACCCATCAGACAGGGGTTTGATTTCTGGGATCAAAGCCGGCTGTAGCCGCTGATTAGGCGGGTGCAGGGGAGGCAGGAGAGGGAAGCCGTGGCCGTGGCCGCCGCCACTCGTCTCTTCCCGGCGTTCCAAGTTAACTTTTCCCTCCCAAACTTTATCCTGGCACTGGCCCCGACCTGCCCAGTGCCCACTGCACGCTCCTCACGGCACAGCATCGCTCCTCACGCACCATCCAACCCTCTGCTCGCTCCCCTTAATTAACAACTAAATATAGATCTTAATTAAGGCGCTGATGAATTTAATTTGGAGTGGCATTACTGCCTTAACTTCCAGAGCTCAACGCCTTGTTTGGATAATGTATAATATAAGCTAAATGAGTGCTTACTTGTTACCACCATAAATAATTCCTCACAAATCCCTTCAGATACGTCTCAGTCACTAATCCATCTCCTCCTACGGAATATTCACAGGCACCAAGCGTCTTCCTGAAGATTTTAACATAAACCTTCAAACCTTGTGCCAAGTTCCCCCCTCGGAGCCTGGTGCCTGACAGGAAGGGAAATTGGAAAGGTGGCAGCACGGGGTGAGAGGATGGGGAGTTTGGTGTGAAATCGCCTCAGCCCTGGTGTTCCCTCCAAGGAGCCCGGGCTGAGGATGCCTGGCAGCTCCCAGGAAGCTCCAGGGGCACCTCATCCTGGTGGACAGGGAGTCCCAGGTGGGAGCAGGTCCTGCAGTGCTCAGCATGGCACTGACACGGGATCATGGCCAGGGGATGCAGGTGGTTCTGCAGGTGATGGAGCTGGAGCAGGGCACTGTGGGCACCACATGGATACCTGGATTAGAGCCAGTGGGAGGGCACCTATCAGGTACAGCAGGAAGTCAGATAGTCAGGAATCAGCTCCTGCCTCTGATTAAATAACATCCACAATCATTTTCCTCTGCAGAGCAAGTCCAGAGAAATAAAGAGAAGAGAAATAAACCCCTACGTTTGCTCTGCACTCAGCTCCGAGCCGCCGTTGTGTCTTGCTGCTCAAAGGATTTCTGGGAAAGCTCTGCCACTTTTATTCCTTAAACACAGAGCAAAACAATCAATGGGGTTTTGATATCGCCTAAGCCCTGCAAGCCTGTTCCTGGGAAGCCACGGGGAGTGGATAGAGCTGTGACGGTCTGAAAAGAAACCCGCACAGGAGAAGGCACAGCTGGAATTCCCAGTGCTCCCAGTGGCTCTGTGCACCCGCTGCAGGGACTGCACAGTTCAAACAAGGACACCCCGCTGCCCATCCCTGGCTGTGGCCTGGGGAGGGTGCAGGGGGGACCAACCATGAGCCACCCTCTGCTCCAGGCTCCCAGCCCAGGCTCCATCACACACAACAGGTATGGACCTCCTTGCTTTCACAGCTCCTGTGCCCATTGTTTTCTCACAGAGATCACAACATTTCACAAGGAATTTAGTCCCACTCTGCCTTTCATTCAGTACAAGTGTGTTAAAAACAGATCTGAGACTCTTCTAATTTGCTCATCACTAAAAGGAAATGAACATTTGAGATCCTGCCCAGTAAAACCAGCCTGGTGACAGACACATTGTGGCCGTGTGGATGAGCTGGCCACGCTGCTGCATCCCGAGGGAGTGACCTCAGGGAAACACCAGCCCTTGGACAGCCGGGCAGGCGATGCTCGGGCACATGGTGTGGGCTCATCACTGTGGGGCACCATGGACATCCTGGCTGCCTTCCCAGTGGATCACAGGCAGCCAGGCAGCACTCGAGGAGGGACAGGAGCTGGAGCTGTGCCCTCACCCTGCTGGTGGCAGCAGTGCCATCACCCTGCTAATCACTCAGCTGTGCCCTGTGCACTGGGCTGTCAGCGTTGCCCTGGGAAGGAGGTGGCCCACGTGGGTGCGATAAAAGCCAGTTAACCCCACGCTTGGGTCATGGGGACATCCTTCACTGGCAGTGGAGGACACGTGTCCCCAGCCCTCCCAGGGCCACCAGGGTGCTGTGGTAGCCCGGGCAGGCCCATGGCCGGGCTGGGCACCACTCTGTGCCCCGTCCCTGCTCCGCCTGTCTGCTCTGCTTCCCTGCTCCCTGCTGTCCCGGTACAAATCATTTGCTCAGATAACAGATGACGTGTTTATCCCAAGGGGTACAAGCCTGAATATTAGGATGTCAAAACCAGCTGCATTTGCAATACGTTACTGTCAAATGGAGAATAAAAAGGGAGTTGCAGTTATTTAATTTGGTGCCAGCGCAGGAGAGCGGGAGCCGGGGGAGCAGCGTCTGCTCCCGGGCTGGGATCCAGACCCCCAGACCTGGCAGGAGCTGCCTGGGGGGCTGGGGAGGGCACAGGCTGGGGGTCTGGTGCCGGGATGTTGCTGCATTGCTGCACTGCCTCTCCTCCCTCTCATGCCGGAGCCTGGGAGAGGGAGAAGCCGCCTCGTCTGCGGGCAGGTCGCGGGGGGCACGTGGCAGCTCATTCATCCGTGCCAGCAAAATCTGTACTTTAAAAAATTTGTCGAGAAAAGAAAGGCTTTTTTGAAGACAAACATCCCAGCTCCTTGGGGAAGGCTCCGAGTTTGCAGAATACCAATTAAAAATATAAAAGTGCTTTTTAAAAAAAATAAATCTATAAAGGCGAGTTCTGAGATCAGGAGAGGGGGCTGGGGGTGGGTTGGCACACTGTGTCCTTTGGCAATAACAAGTCTAGAGGAGGGAGGGGAGGACTGAAGAACAGTACCTGCTGCAAATCAAAGGCAGCAAGGTGTGTATCCAAGTGCCTCAGCCCTTTGGCTGGCTTGGGCACAGTTGGGTGCCAGGAGAGCTGCCACCTCCTGCCACCTCGTGCCCTGGGAGAGCAGAGCAGCATGTGCACAGTGGCATCATGTCCCTTTTGCCCTCTCTGAGCCCCCTGGCCCCACAGCAGCACTACCTGCCTCAGGTGACCTTCACAGAGGTGGCAGTGGGGCAGGGGACACTCATCCTCTGTCACCTCAGGGCTCGATGAGTGACAGCCTGCCCGTGGCAGAGACCAGAGCCTCCCTGCTGATGCTGAGATAATGCACTGGGTAATAGTTTTCGACATATTTCATTGAAATATAACAAAATATTTGCATAGCTTTATTAGATAAAGGGGAGCTGACTGGAGGCAGAGCTCATTTGGAAATACGATGTGAAAATTCATTTAAAATGAAAGAATCTGGAAGCTTAAGTTTATGGTAATAGATTGATCGCCCAGAGTAGCTAATGACTCCCAACAAATAGATCTCAGCTACTGCATCCTCTGCTTGGCTGCTGCCCTGGAGTTACCCAGTCCCTGTTTATGGGGTGAACTGGGGCCGTGGATGCCAGCTCCGAGCCGGACTGGGAGTGCTGGGAGCCTGTGGCACACGGGGAGAGGGTGTGATGGAGCGGCAGGAGGAGGGAGAGGGCTGCGTGACTCCAGGATAAATGCTGGGGTTTAATTTCCATCTCCCCGATGCTGAAGCAGATTGAAATGAAGCCACTGAAAAGGTGCAGATGAGAGGTGGGGAAATTAATAATGTCATAGTAATAATAGTAATGAGTGGCTGTTCGTGTGCTAATTAGTTTGGAGCCCTCTCCAGCTCAGGGGCACCTGTGCATGCTGGGTTCATCAGCTCCACCTGAGCTGAGTTTTGCCGTTAGAACCGGGGCTGTCCCGGCGACAACTGGGCTAATCCAGAGCCTTTAAATAGGGGCGGCCACACCCAGCTCGGGGCTGCAGGACCCGGGCCGTGCGGAATCTGCGTGTGCTGCTGGTGGAGGGAGACGCTCCCGCCGCGGGAACCCCAGGCAAGTGGCGCGGCCGCACGTGGAAATTCCGTGTCAAAGGAAAATTGTGTGTGTTTTGGCAAGGGGGAGGTGGAGCCCTGAATATGGCCCTTCCCTGGGCGGTTGCTTTCTGTTTCCATGCTGCAAAGAGTCTCCGTGAAATAGTTCCAAGCTGAGCAATGCCTGCTCTGTCTCCATGTGTTTAGGTGGTCTCTGGCTCGGTGTCTGTGCCCTGGGGCAGTGGGCAGTGCAGGGGCCACCTCGGGATGCTGGGGAGTGACGTGGTGCTGCCACACGTCATCACAGCCCACGGGTGGTCGCTTCGAGAGGTTTCCAGGGAGTGTGGGAGGAACGATGGGAGCTGTGTTGTGTGGGAGCAAGGACAATGTGGAAGAGGTCCCTGGAGCCACCTGTGGCAGGGACAAAGGCACACAGCGAATTTCTGGCTTTCAGCACTTGAGATGAGCTTCTCCTTTTAAGCCGTGGGCAGGAGTGGGAGGGGAAGCAGTGTGGGAGGGAGAGCAGATGAAAGAGAGGAGGAAATAAGCCAAGCAAGTGGGCAGCTGGTCCCTCTGCATGACTTTCCAGTCGTTTGCCTGTTTGGCTCAAGTATTTGGCGAGAGAAAGCCCTGTCTTTGGGGTGTGGGTAGATGCTGGGTCTCAAGAAGTTTTGGGGAGGGTGTTGGTCAGTCAATGGGGTGCTGCAAGGCTTTAGTGCTACAGGAAAACCAGCTGGTGAAATGTTCTGTGCCAGGTCCCAGTTGGTGCCAGCTGGGTCCTGCTCAGCAGCCTGATGGGACAGGGCAATCCTGGGGGTACCACAGGGTCCCAGCTGTGCACTGGGGCATTGGATACATCTGGGACAGGCTGGAGGGGGTCCAGAGAACTCCTTTGCTCACTGACTACAGCAAAGGCAGTTTCTCTAAATTGCATGAAATCTGGGGCAGCCTTGGCTTCCACAGGCACCTGGTACTTCAGTGGTGGCATTTCCCTCGTGGGGACGGTGCTCGGGAGGCTGGAGAGAGAAACCTGCTCACAAGGGGGAGGCTGGAGATTTTTCCAGACAAAGCTGCACATAGGAATACCAGAAAGGGAGCAGCCTCATCCCTTGCTGGTGTTCTGTTCCCATTAGTATTCGAGGCTGGTCAGAGCAGCCACTTAGGCCTGGAGACAGCTCTGCGCAGGCACAGTGCAAATGTCTTTATAAATGACCGCCGGGTTTGAGTGACGTGCCCTTCTTAAGCTAAATAAAATGAAAGATAAACCTTCTAAAAAATACATGAGCTAAACATCCCTTTCACGCCTCATTATGCAAATGGCTCTGCCCATCTCAGCAGCAATTAGCTGCTCCCTCCAGCTTGGGGTGCTGGGGGGAGGAAGCTGGGCCTTTCTCCTCCTCTTCCTGGCTGGGAATGGAAGGGAAAACATTGGCTGGTTGTGAATCTGGAACGTTGGAGTGGAGCTTTGGAATGTTGTGGTGTGAATGCTCATCTTTAATAACAGTAAGGCCCATGGTGTGTCCTGGCTGGGCTTTGGGCAATGAGTATCTGTGGGAAGCAGCTGGAGAGCAGATGAACCCCTTTCCCTCTCTGACAGGGACATGTCTGGTGGCATGGGGGGCTCTGGCTTTGGGTCCTCCAAGGGTTGGCAGTGCTTTTCTTGGAAGCAAGTTCAGGTTGGACATTAGGAGGCATTTCTTCAGAGAAAGGGTTGTCAGGCTTTGGAAGGGGCTGCCCAGGGAGGTGGTGGGGTCCCCATCCCTGAAGGGGATAACCGGACGTGGCACTCAGTGCTCTGGGCTGGGTGACAAGGGGGTGACTGGTCAAAGGTTGGACTCGATGATCTTGGAGGTCTTTTCCAGCCTAAATGATTCTCTGATGACCGTGGTGGGTGGCACTGCATCGGTGAGAGTGGAGTTTCTGTGCCCCCTTTCCGTGGCATCGCCAGTGGTTTCATCTCTAATTGATCTGTCCTTGTCACTGCACTGTCCCCTCCCCTGCGCTCCCCTCACGAGCCCCTCCCACTCCATGTTGGGATGGAAGTTCCCAAGTTATTAATCTTGCCCCGGAGCCGTTCCGTGGGTGCCTCCCCGCCGTGCCCGCGCTCTGCCAGCGCCCCCTTATCGGGTTTGCAGTTTGGGATCTGCGTTAAGTGCTCGGAAATCAATTTTCAGCTTATTTTGTGCTACAAAATCTGCCATGCCTGGATCTCTGATACTAATTGAACAAGAGCAATTGATGTTTTAGTAGTAATTAAAGATGGTAATTATTACCAAATCTCCCCGTGGCCCTGCATGTTTGCTTTGGACTTGTCAAAACTGGAGGCAGGCGGAATCAATCTTAATAAAGTTGGGACTTCAAAGCTGCTTCCTGGTAATGGCTTTCCACAAGGTTGGTGAGGAGCGTGAGGGGAAGATGGAGAGAGAGTTTGGAGCCTTGTAGAAGGCAGGGACATTAATGGGTGCTTCCTAACTAAATAAATTTTAAAAATCTTTACCCAAAATGAAAACTCTTTGTTGCTTTTTTAATCCTGGAGTCACTAAGTGGGTCTGGAAGTCATGAGGATGCAATGGCTGTCCCAGACCTTGCTGCTGGCCCGTTCTCTCACCAGCAGTGGGAGGGCTCCTGTGCTTGGCTGTGGCTTTTAATGTCACTTACGGTGCTGCCGGGCCCGTGCTGGGGGATGAATTGCTGACCTATTTATCAGCACCTGCTTTACCAGCATCTTTCCCTCTGCTGCCAGACCCGAGTCCCCCTCGGGACATGGGGGAGGCGAGTTCAGGAGACATCCCGTGGGGATGCAATATGGGCAGCAGGAAGAGGGAGGGAGGAGAAGCCTCTGTGCAGGAAGGAGAAGCCTCTGTGCAGGAAGGGTGGTGGTGTCCAGCTGCATCCTGGGGTGGGTGAGCCCCTGGGTGTGGAGATGCTCCAGCTGCCAGCCCAAAGGGGAGCGTGCCAGGACAGGTATCTCTGCTGGCTCCTGCCTGCATTCACCTGCCTCTGCCTCTCTGTGAGGCAAATCCAGCTTCTTGGCTGGAATGGCTCCTGGCTGGTATTTCTACAGGCACAGGCAGGATCAGGCCTGCTGAATCTGTGTCCCCATGGAAACAGATGCAGGATGCTGCAGAGCAGAGCTCCTCTGGCTCCGGCTCTGGAGGCTGGTCCTCATCCTTGCTCCCTGGCAGAAGAGCCCTTGAGCGGGAGGCGGGGGGGCCGAGCCCCATCTCCATTTTGCCTTAGGGAGAGCAGGACCCTCTCTTCAGGGGAAAATGGAAATGTAATCAGATCGGCTTGTGTGGAGCAAATAGAAAATCAGTTTTAATAAAGGCAGGAGAAATGCAAAGCAGTCGCTTGTGACGGAAATGGTGCTAAATAGACACCTCTTTAAGGAAAACTGCTCCGGGGATGTTTGTCGGGAGATGCACAGCCCCGGGCTCCCTCCTGCTCTCTGTTGTGATCCTGGGTGGTGGCAGGAGCAGCCTTCACTGCTGGGAATGGCCTTTGGGCAGCAGCATCCTCCGTGGAGAGGCACTGGGTACCCCCATCCCTGCACTGCTCCTCGGGGGTGCCCACGCTGCAGCCCCTGCGAGGGGAGCGGCTCCCGCTGGCGCCGCGGGGCTCAATTATAGCTCAGAGGAGGCACTTTGCCTTTATTGCTTTCATTTATTACCCAAGGCCCAGCGCCTGTTTTCTGAGGCAGCTATCTGGTCACATCGTGGCCGATAAGCAATGCTGGTCTGTCTTTATAAGACAGCCAAAATTTATCACTTTCCACTTATTTATTTATTTGGCAGGACTCTGGTGGTGGCCTGTATTTTTCTTCCAGTGACGTTTTGCAAAAGGCTTTATTTTCTCATTCAGCCCTGGGGAAAAAACCCAAACCCAAGCTAAAAGAGGAGGCAGCTCCGTAATGAACCCCACTGGAAGCAGGTCCGGGAGATAAGTTTGTGTTGGATTCCCATGGTGCCTCTGCTGCTGGGCTGCTCTGACACCGCTGCTGGTGCAGCACCACTTGTCAGCCACTGCTTGGTTTGATTTTCTGAATGAGCTGTTGACTTGTGCCAGGGTTTTTGAAGTGCAGGATGGGGGGAGAGCACTTTGCTTCCAGTGAGGGGGCAGAGCTGGGGTGTGGGGTGGGTTTTCCCAGTTTGATCCGCTTCCCAGTGGGTGCTGGTCTGTGCTGGGGGTGCAGGGGCTGGGTGAGCCCACCAGTGGGCTGCGTGGCAGTGCTGAGGAGGAGATGTGAGCCGAGTGGAGCAGACAGCGTGGGAGAGAGCTGCGAGTCTGTGCAGCACCGCGGGTGTCTGCACGTCTCTCTCTCCCTTCCTGTAGCAGGCAAAGAAAGCTCCACTTACAGCAGAATCCTGGCAGCGAGTGAAACAAAACAAGGAGGAATTTAAGGCATGGAGTCTTGGAGAGCCCTGAGGAACAGGCTCCCTGAAAGCTTCCCTGAATGAGATTGCAGGAATGATGCACTGTGTGTCTGCTGGGCTGTGTCAGCGGGTTCTGAGCCTGTCTGGAGCTGGTGGGTGAGATGTGGGAGGTTCCCGGCCCTCGGGAAGGGCTGTGGGCATGTGGAGCTCCTGTGTCATCACACTGAGGGTGGGCTTGATTCTCCAGATCTCCCTCTGTTATACAGCCCCTTGAAAGACAATTGCGAGGTGTTTGTGAGATGGGTGCCCACCATTCCTGCTCCAGAGCCACCTCTGGGATGCAGAAGCTGGTGCTGGCATCCCTGGGCATCCTCAGGATGCTCCTTGCCTGGTGGCACCAGGCACCAGGGCAGAGAATCCACAGGAGCCACCATCCCCAGTTCCTGCTGGGAACCAATGGATTAAACACTCCAGCTTTCTGTTTTTCTCCCCTCAGTGCTTTTCACCAAGGGGAAGATGTTCCAGGGATAAAGAGCAATGTTTTCCCTTTTCTACCAGTCCTTCCCAAAGGAAGAGCTGGGTGTTTGGAGGGGCAGGAGGAATGGAAAGGCACACAAAACCAAGGCAGGATCAGTAATTGACCAGCTGTAATTTCATAATTCATCTCCGTGAAACACAATGAAATTAAAAGAGTTTAGATTCCAAAGTGTAATGATCATCAATTAAATTCTGCCGGGGCTGAGCTTCCCTCTCATTTGAATTTTATTTTATTATTATGACTTCTCTGTGATTGCGGGAGGATGAAAACAAAAGCTGCTGCTGGAGGTGGCGGTGGGGGGAATTAGAGCCGGCAATTACTGCTGGGTGACAGAGGAACCGAGGGAGAGGCGGCTGCTCCTCGGCCCGCACCAGGCGCAGGCAGGGGCATCCATCATCCTGAGCCTAATCAGTTAATGCTGATAAACTGCCAGCAATAACTGACAATTGAGCTGGGGGCTCTGGGCTCGGAGTTCATTCATTTTGAAAGTGCCATAACTAACCCATTAAACCCAGAAAAGCACAAAAGCAGAGCCCTGGCCCCCGCCTGCTGCCCTAATGAAGGCTGCTGTTGATTCTTTTAAGTGTGGATGATGATGTGTTTAGAGGCTATTGATGCCAAAGGTTTAGCCCGGGCTGGAAAAGCCGCTTGACGCTTTGAAGAAAGGAGTCTGTGTTTATCCCTGGCAGCTTTTGCCCTGGGTGCCGCTCCCGCAGTAATCCCGGGGGAGATGGGGCCCTGAGCTCAGGGGCTGGGGCTGGGCTGGGTGTCGGGTGCCTGTAGGATCCAGCTCTTGGTGCGATGTGCTGATCGTGCATAACGCTGCTGTTCCCTCGGGGAATTCCCTCTGTGGGATGGATGGCTTGTGTCTCTGTTAAATCACTGATGCAAAGGGAGCCCGGCTGCCTCTTGCAAGGCAAGGCTCGGGCTTGTATTCGCTGATGGTTAAACACATCCACCAACACGGAGCCCCAGCGGCTCCAGGGAAATGTGGGCTTGGAATTGCTGGACGAGTGTGGGGTGAATGGTTTGACCCTCGAGACGACAAATCACAGGGGCTGATCTCTGCAGGAAGGTCCGTGCAGAGCTGGGACCGAGGGGCAGGGGCGATGTCTGGGCTGATTCACCACCCCGGGGCTGGGGGTCACTTCCAGCCACACAGCCCCTTGGTCTGCCCCGGCTCACTCGGCTCTTGGCACGGCTTCCATCACTGCCTGAAGCCGTGGGGACAGAGGTGTCCTGATTTATAGACCCGGGGGATCTACTCAGCCAGTACTTTACAAGGAATAGCTTCTCCCATAAATTATACAGCTGGAGAGTGGCTGCTTTTGGCTGTCCATCCTGGGTGACAGGGACTGGAGGAGTTCCCTTTTCCTTTAGTGGGGGAAATTTCCTACCCCAAATCCCTGTTGGGGTTAGAACATTCCAGGTGCTGAGATCTCTTGCCCAGCTCCTGATGTTTTATTCCTCTCAACCTGTGCCTGATGTCTGGGCTGCATTTGTCTGTCTCCTGCTCCCAGCCACTGGTTTTTTTCCACCTTTGTTGTTAGACTGAAGAGCCCTCTATTATCAATTTTTTTTTGTTCTCTGTGTAGGTATTTAAAGACTTTGATCAAGTCACCTCATCACCTTCCCTTTGTTAATCTGCAGAGACTGAACTCCTTGAGACTTTTGCAGTGAGGCAGGAATTGTGCCTCTTCGTCCCTCGGCTGCTTTGAAATTCCCAGCCAGAGAGGCGAAGGTTGGGCACCTGAAAACGATAGGGTACCTGGAGAACTCGCCCCGTCACGGCTCTGTGCTGCTCCTCTGCTTTTGCAGAGGGCTTTGAGTCGTGCGAGTGACTGTCGGGAAGTTTCTGTTTGTATTTTCCCTTTTTTCTCCTGTGATAGATAATAACTCCTTCTCAGAAGCAGATTTCCAAGGGAAATACTGTTTCTTCCCCGAGTCCTCCCCCCTGACTGTGCTCTCTGCCCTGAGCTGGTGTCCCCATGCTGGGAGCTGCAGGGTCTGTGTCTGGGGGAGCTGGGCAGTCACTGCTTCTCCCTGTCCTTCCCTGTGCTGCTGTGCTCCCCCCCACAGCCCACTCTGCTCCTGCCCTTTTCCTTGGTGCTGGCAGGAACCCCGCTGTCCTGGGTGAAGTGGGAAGAGCAGTACCTGGGAGTTGTTTTCCCAGAGAGCTGAAAAATCACGTTGTTTTTGCCTCCGGCTGCTTTTGTGGATCAGTCCAGGAGGACTGACTTTAATCTGGACCCGGCAGACCCCTCAGCACAGCGTGCTCGGGAGGTTGAACGAGCTGGCTCCAGGGAAGTCTCCTGGGAGCCCACTAAAGCCGATCATCAAAGGTGTTTAGTCTTTGCAGGAAGCAGGATTGCAGAGACTAAATGATACCGAGAGGATGTTTCACCTCAAAGAGGTCTGTTCCCTGCCTGGCTCTGCATTTCAAACCCTTCACCGCGCTCTGGGCCCGCCTTGGTCTCAGAAGGACCAAAGTGCAGTGTGTTTGATGGTTTCCAGGCCTGGGATTGCCTGGTCTGTGGCTCTGAGTTCCTCGGCAGCAGTGGCCCAGTGGGGTGGTGGCTGTGCCAGCCCTTGCCGTTGCTCAGCCCCCCTTGCTGTGTGAGGTGCTGTGAGGATTCACCTCCTCGAGATGCTGCTTGGTGCTCTGCTCACCCTCCCTCACACCCACGGTGCCTTCCTCCCTTCTCCTCCTCTCCCCAGCTGCCCTGGTGTAATGAGTTGTCAGGGTGGCGAGGATGGACGGGGCGCACCAGGTCCTGATGAGATGATACAGCAACGATTCCATTTCATCTCGAATTTGACATTAAACTTTAATAGTCTCAAGGACAAGAAGCCAAGAGATATCAGATGTAATGAGATAAAGCAAAGTTTCTCTGACAGCAAATTTGATCACAAATGGGCTCTGAGATTGCTTCTTTGATATAAATGAAACATAATTCATCTTCCAGTGCCTTGAATGGGCTTTGAGGCCATGTATAATAACAGTGTCGCCATTGCTGGGCTCTGACAAGTGCCAGTGTGGCAGCAGCAGGAAGGGCCCTGAGACCCTGCTCATGCTCCTCTGTGGCCCTGGATGGGACATGGAAGTGGCAGGAGCTGGCAGAGGGAGCAACAGGCAGGGACGAGCAGCACCACTCTGCTCCATGGCATGGTGGCAGAGACGCTTCCAGCATCCCCCTGGAAAATGGGAAACGGCCCGTGTGTGTCTGGGCTGTGCTCCCGCATCCCAAAGGCTCTTGCAGTCCTGTCCTGAGGGCTTGGGCAGCACTGGGAGCTGCTGGAGCTCTGGCACCAGCCCTGCCTGCCCAGGGAGCCAGCTGTGGTTTTCCAGGGGAAGGGGAGATGCAGGGAGACGACAAGGGATTGGAGGGATGCTGGGCACAGGGAGCAGTGCCAGCATGAGTTTTCTTTCCTGTCATGGTTGCTCAGGCTGCAGCAGCTGGAGTGGGATCTCACCAAGGCACGGTCTCTGCTGAAGAGTTTGCTCCTCACACGACTGTGTGGCTCTCTCAGCAGAGGTAGCAGTGCAGACCCCCTGTCTGGGGTGCTGCCCACCTCCCTCTGCTCAGAGCCTGTGCCCTCTGTCACAGGGACGTTGGCATTTGGGCACAGATAAATGCAGGATGCGTTTCTCTTTAGTAGCAGCAGTGAGTACTGAATTCTGTGCTCTCAGGGGTTGTGTAAGTTTACTCCTGTCTGTGAGAACTCAACAGGTTCTCATATGTGAATATGGGGTGCAGGGCAGGATGAGGAGGCCTTTCTGTTGCAGTTGCAAATGCATAAAGTGTCTGTGGAGAAATGAACAGGAGCTTTTTGCATGATAAAGAAGCCTGGAAATCGAGGATGGCAGCTGCTTCATTTCCTGTTGGTTTTTTTCTTTTAATTTTTATTATCATTAAATTGCTTCCAGTGACCTGTAATATTTTTGTACAGTGGCAATTACAGCTCTGGGAGGATTAAACCGTGTGCACACACACACACAGAGCCCATTGGCTTCATCTAAGGGCAGAGCCCAGGCTCCCTGGTGCGAAGGCAGCCGCATCCCCACAGAATGGTCCATCTCCCGGCTGCCATTTCCTGGGGCTGCCCCCAGCAGAGCTGGGGTGATGGGAATTCTCTCGCTGTCCCCCCTCCTGGGCCTGGAGAACAGCACTGGTGTGTTCCAGCAGTGCTGTGCAGGCAGACATTTCTCATTCCCTCGTTCCCCCCGTGTGCTGATCGAGCCGGAGCGCAGGGGTTGAGCGCCGGAGGCTGATGGGGTCCTTCCTGCCTCCAGCTCCTGGTGAATATGAAAAGTCGAATTGATTCCCTCTAATAAATGAAGCAGTTGGATGTCTCATTTGTAACTTGACATCCACGCCGGCGCTTCAGCTGCTGCTTCTCACCCCTGGCTGGGAGATGCACTTATGAAGATGGGTTTCTGCAAAGCTATTGCCGTTTGCCGGCAGCCAATCTATCCGCAGTCGGCTCCGGGTCGGGAAGGAGCTGCCGGCGGGGGCAGAGGGGGCTGGGGGTGGGAGAGGGCTCTGGGGGGCTGTGGATGGCTGCTTTCTGCCCACGGATCAGCATCTTGTTCGTTGTCCATCACCAGAGGAGATGCTTCCAAGCTCAGCAGTGATTCCTGGTGCCGTTCGTGCTGTCTGTGTGTCAGTGCCTGGTGAGGGGTGTCTGCTGCTGGACTGGGGGGGTTTGCACATCTGCGTGGCTACTCCACGTGCTGCAGTGGCCACGTGTCAGGTGCTCTGTTCGTGCCCATCTCCAGTGGACTCAGTGTTCCCCACAAAGCCCACGACAGAGGTCACGAGCTCTGCCCTTTGGAGGGAGCGGGGCCGAGGCTCCTCCGCGCGCCCTTGTGATGGAAGTGGTTGTGCCCGCTCCCCTCCCCTCCCTGCTGCTGTTCCTCCACAGGACTGAAAACAATCAGGATAAATCAGAAACCCTCCCCTGGCCTCGGCGAGGTGCTGGGAACTTGGGATAAGAGTTTATCCATCCTAAATAATAATGTGCTGGAGCTGCCAGCTCCCCGCTGGCTCCATTTGCATGACGCTAAAAATCAATGACCCGGCGACTCTTTGATACACAGAGAAGAGTCCAGAGGACTCGGAGCTGGACTATCCAGGGACACAAGGGATCCTGGCTGCCATTAGCAGTGAGGACGCTGTCACAGGCTGGCCGTGCCCCGGATTTCACACCAATCTAACAAAGGGAGCTGGATGCTGCCAGTGCAGAGCCAGGGCTGATTAAATCTTTGTTTAAGAGCTCGGGAGCTCCATTACCTACATCAGGAGGGAGTTAATTAAACAGGGAAGGTGGGAGGTGGCAGCAGAGGTGGTCAGGGCATCTCCGTGGAGTCACAGCTCCAGTGTGGCGCCGGACAATGCGCCAGACAGGAGCCAGCCTTCAGCAGCACTGTCTGCTCGTGTTGGTGCCAGTGCTTTTGGGGGGCAGCTGGAAAATTCCAGTGTGCTACCACCTCCTGCCCTGCCCTGAGTTTCATTTCTTTCCCTTGGGGAATCTCTGGAAAATTATATTTTTCCCTGGACACTGCAGTGGAGCTCCTTTCTGAGGCCAGCACAGCTGCTGCTTCTCCCGGCCCTCTCTTTGTTTTGGGGATACTGGACTGCCTGGAATTGGTTTCTGCTTTCCTGTCAGGAGCAGGAGGCTCTGTGGCAACCACCCTGCTGCTTCCATTCGGCTGTACGAGGCCATAGATTAGATTCCTGTTTGCTTCACAGAGGAGCCCTGGTGATATCAATTAGATATGTCAGAGGGACCTGGGGGAATATTTCTTCCGTTATTTATTTATTGGCGCCAAAGCCATCGCAGGCTCTCACAGCAAGACACATAATGTCTCTCGCCTTTCTTCACTCACACTCCCTCTCCTGCTTTTTATGGCTCCTAATAAAGCCCAGCAAAGGTTATTTCCAGAGGGGAGAGGCTGCTGCGGGGCCAGTACCCAGCCGTGCTGGATGGAGCATCCCTGCCTGCAGAGCTGGGCATGTGTTTGCCCTCCCTGAGCTGGAGCATGGATGAACTGTGTGTCACCTTTGCCCACACTGGATGCTTCCAAGAGCCTTGCAATTCCATCCCCAACCAAGCTGCCAGCTCATCCAGTGTGTCCTGGATGGCCTTGGTGTGGGGCAGAGCTGGAGGCAGCACTCAGCATCCTTGGCAGGTCCTGAGTGCCACTGGCTCCTGCCGCAGGTGCCACCGAGAAGCACCAGAGCAAATTTAATGAGATATGTGAGAAAGCAGTGCAAATAATTAAAATCTGTCAGGGCCAGAGACAGAGAGAGGTGAGGGAAATAAAAGGAGCCCTGGTGATACCTGATGTCCTGGGTACATCAGCTGAGCAGATGCTTCAGTGTGGTACTGTGGGCCCTGGCCAGGTCCAGGGACAGGAGAATGTCACGTAATGATCTTGGATTCTGTGTGGGGCAGCCTGTTTGTGTCCCTGTTCTCCTGGAGGGAGCTGGGGCATTAGCAAAGTGAGGATAGGGACCAGGGAAAAAGGTTTAACTAGCCTGAAACTTAGTGTTTGTCTTTGCTCTCCCCAGGGAGGAATGCTGGTCCCTGGGGAAGGATTCTGGGGACCAGAGGGATCCTGGTCCCCAGGGAGAGATTTCAGTCCCCAGGAAGGCAGTGGGGAGCCCCGTTGGGCAGCGAGGGGGTGAGTCCTGTGCAAAGCATTGCTCTGTGCCCCCTGGGCTGAGGTGCCCACCAGGGCTGTCTGCAGAGCAGCTGCACACCCAAATCCCATGAAATTCCCCAGAAGATGCAGTGCCCCTGCTTTGGATGGAGCTGCTGGATCCTGCTCTGCAGTGTCGTGTCCCTCTGAGTCCCGCCTGTCCTGAGCAGCCCAGCCCTCTGCTCTGCAGGGCCCGTTAATCTGGGCAGTGTAAAATACCCTTGGCTCCTGTCATCGTCTGTCTCCTCTTCCCCTCGAGGTCAAGCGTGGCCCTGCTGCCCATCCCAATGAGCAGGGCAGCCCATAAAACTTGCTTTATGAGCACTGGCTAACAAATCCCTCCCCTGAGGCACGTGCTGCCTGCTGAGGTGCTGGGAATAGCTCCTCTCCATCCCCCTGGAGTGCATTGCCTTGGGGCCCTGGGGGTTTATTCCAAAGCACTGGGTTTTTATAGGAAGGGTCTAAGATGGTGTGTGCACCAGTGCTTTAATTGTCACCAGCCTCTTGCTGGGATCCCTCGTGGGAAAGGCTGGGGATGATCCTGTGTCACCTCCACTGTGTTGCCCATCAGGTTTGGGGAGTCCTGCCCTTCCCACCCCCAGGCTGGTTCCAGGACATGGGGGTCCTTGCCCTTCCCACCCCCAGGCTGGTTGCAGGCTTGTGGCTGACCTGTGAGTGACTCGCTGCACCCTGAGCTCGGAGCTGCCCGCTATTAATGCCTTGGTTTACTCAGGCTCCATCCCTGGAAGTGAGTCCCATTTGAATGTTAATGCCTCTAAGATGAAACCTGGCTGATTAAATTTTAGACTTGCAAATGGATTTGGTAAATAGACGTAGGGAGAGGCGGGACAGAGCTGCTGCTTCATAGCAGATACAGTAAATAGCTGCACTCTGTGATTAGGTGTGAGATTCACTCTCGGAAAATGGGAGTCTCCAGGGGCTCTTTTCTGGTGAGAAATCCTTTAAGTACGTAAATTTATGGCAGTTTTTCTTTCCCCAAACAAAAGGAGGTCCCTTGGCTGCTTCTCCCAGGCTGTATGTGGGTGGCTGAGTGGGAAATACAGAAGTAAGGAGCTGGGATGGACAGGAGCCCTGGTTGGGCACTGGGGGGAGGCAGCAGCATCCCGGTGGGCAGTGGGACAATGGGACACGATGCTCAGGGGGAGGTGGGTGTTGTGGGAAATGCCTCTGAGATTGGAATCCATCATAGGCTGCACCCTGCAGATGCTGCTGCAGGGAATGCAGGAATAACAGGCAGGGAGGGAGGGATGGATGGATGGAGCCTTCTGCTCCTGGGGAAGCACTTGAGCGTCATCGTCTGTGGGTGGGAAAGTGGAGGCAGGGAGCAGAGATGCAGCTTGGCAGAGAGATCCTTCCCTCCTGCTGGCCCTGGCAGCAGCCTTCGTCTCAGTGCAGTTGAGGATGGATTATTCCAGCTTGGCACACAGGTTTGTTTTATTTTCCTGGTGAAAAAGCAAGCCTGGATTTGAAACACCTTTAAAAATGCAGAGAGTGGGGCAAACTGCCTCGACCCCTGTGCGTGATATAGAGGAGGACTTTAATGGCAGCACTGCATTCATTCTGATCTGGGACACTAGGAAATACTGAGAGGAAAGGAGACAAAAGGAAGTGGTGAAGTTGAAGCCTGGATCTAGCACATATTAAACCATTTGTTTTTTGCTCCCCTGCTGAGCAAGAGTACACAGGGCTGCTCCAGCCCTAAAATCTGGGGAGAAACCCAAGGCAGTGTCTGAGGGGAATGGGCTGCTGAGCTGCCTGGCAGAGCAGAGATGCTTTCCTTGAGCTGCTTCCCTCCCTGTCAGGGTCTTCTCAAGTGGGATTTTGGGGCAGATTGGCTTTATGCTGCTCTTGGAGGTCCTTTACTTGGTGTCTCTTCCTTGCTGTCTCTCTGGCCATCTGCATCCAGTACCCGGGGTTGCATCCCAGGGCTTCACGTCATGGCCTGCCCTTCTGCTGGGGAGCCATGAACGTCCTTGGAGAGACCTGCTCCCGATTTCCCTGGCTGAGGTCTCCACGTCTTCCCTCGTTCTGTATATTGAGACACATCATCTGTTCATTACAGCACAGTCTCCAAATTATCCCGGCTCTGAGCGAACACGGCTCACTCGCCGGGGCATTAGCAGGGATCGATACTTCCTGTGCCTGCTGCAGCTCTCGGGGAGGAGCCGGTGCTAAATCCTCATCCCTGCAAGGCAGGTGGAGGGATGTCCTGCCTGTGGGAGCTCCGGGAGCTCTGGGGTTCGTGCAGTGAGAGAGGCAGAAGCAACTTGAGCTGGGGCTGGTTTGGTGGGCGCTGGGCGTGTGAACACCTGCGAGTGGATGGAGGTGGGGGTGGTGTTGTAGTGACAGATGAATGGAGATGCCTGGAAGAATTCCCTGGAGGAAGGGATGGAATCAGTGGGGTGCCAGCTCCCCAGCTGAGGCAGTCGGGCTGGGCGCTGCCAGGCATCAGCATTGCCAGGCATCAGCATTGCGAGGCAGCACCGCAGTACCCGACCACGATCCTCATGGGCACAGCCTGGGTTTGATTTGACAGGATTCATGGGAAAGTATTTTAAATAATACATGAAGTTTCCGTGCAGTTCAAGGCTCGCGCGCTCGTTTACCAGCAGCTGCGATGTGTTATCGTCTGATAAACATGGTTGTTATATATTATGTATATCGCATCCCGGTGCCAGATTCACGGGGAGGTGTCTCCGGTCACACAGCTGGGCTGTTTGCTGTGCATGAGGATGAGGTTGCGTGAGCATCCCCGATGTAAACACTGCCGGGAAGCTCCGCTCGGAGCCGCCCCGCCGCGTAGTGAAAGAGCCTAATCGCTACATCTAATTACTGAGACGGGGAAATCGATACGGAAGATTTCCAAGTGCCTTAAAATGTCTTGAATTCCCTCCCTTTGGCTGGCTGCTGCGCAGCTCTGCAGCGTGAGGGTGATGAGGCTTCAATCTGAAGGCCATGGGGACCCCTCGGAGCCCTGGCACTCGGGACCGGAGGGCACCCATCCAGGCTGGATTGGAATGGGGACAAGGAGGAGGAAACTCCGTCGGGTTTGTTTTTGTCTCAGGCTTTTCAGAACGCGGGAGTAAACATTTCCTACATCCCATGGTGAATACTCGGGGCTCAGATTAAATCTCCCGTTCATTCACATGCTGATGAGGCCCTGAGCATCCCTTTCCAGGAGCTGTTGTTTGAGCTTTCCCAACCCCTTTCTCAGCCAGAAAAGCCTTGTAAAGGCTACAAGTGGCCTTGGCTGCCTCCCTGCCCAAGCATCAAGTGTGTGGGATTGGGAGCAGGGGGGTCGGTGCCCCCCACATCTGATCCCACTGCAGTGCCCTCCACGAGCGCTTCGTTCCTGTGCTGTGGGGAAGCGAGCCAGCTCCTTAATGAGATGAGCTCGGGCTCTTACCTTGCTCGGCAGCTAATTGAGGTGTGTGAGCTGCTCTCCCGTTAGGCAATCACCGGGAGTTTGTCGAAATCCATCGCGGAGCGCCCGCCGGATCAAAGGGCCGGGCTCTCCAGGCTGCCATGCCCAGGCTGCTGACAGTGCCTGCTGCCACTTCCCTGAGTGACTGCTTGACACAATAAATCTGTGGGAGAAGGAGGCAGTTCTGATCTGCTGTCATCTTCCCCAAATGCTCCTGATGCATTTTCTTTCCTCATTACACATGAGATGTCAAGTCCTCACCTACGAGAGTGCAACTCGACATCCCTGCACGCCCCCCTCCCTTCGGAAGGCTCCCAGCTCCTGGCTGACAGGGTCCCTGCAGAGGTGGCTGCCGGGGGGAGCTGCCCCCCCACCTTCCCAGTGCTCTTCCCTCAGCCTGGCACCCTTCAGGGTGGCTCCTATCCCATGCTGTGCCCCTCTGCCCCACGGCCTTGGTGGGGAGGGACAGTGTCCAGTCTCTTGTGGGGTTCCTTCAGCCAGAAACCAGGTTGTTGGCTGGCTCGTCCTATTTTGAGGGGGCTCATCCCCTTTCCTGGGGTCTGAACTTCTCTGGTGGTGCCTGCAGGTGTGGGTGCAGCCCTGTCCCCGGGGATGATGTCCTGACTGCAGGGCTCCAGAGCTTCTGTGGGAGGGAGTCGGGGCTCAGGGAAGGGCGGCAAAGCCGGTTCACCTCCAGCACGCCTTTGCGGAGGAGAAGGAGCAATTAGCAGTCTGATAGCAAGATTAATAGCAGATGCTCATAATTAACTCACTATGCATGTAAGCAGCTATTGTCTCCATTTTACCCTGCGTGGATTGATATTCAGGAGTGACTCATTATAGAGACAGAACCGCTTTTGCCTGCAGAGCGCAGCCACCAGAATGGAAATTGCAATTAGAGTTGGCTGTGTCCCTGCCAAAAGCTCGAGAAGCAGGCGCTGGGGTGGGACAGGAACCACCCCCCTGCCTGCCCTGGGCCCTCTGAGCAGCGTCCAGGACTGGGTGCTCCCCCTGCTCCAGCTCAGCCCAAGGTTTATGGCTGCAGAGCTGCCGGGCTGGCCCCAGCCCACTGCTGAACAGAATTGAAAAATGGCTGGAGAAACTGGAGAGTGGCCAAAAACTGTGGAGAGTTGCAAAGGGAAGCTGAACAAAGCGAGGTCAAATGCTGTGGTGCTTTCCAGACAGAAGAGCCTTGGTTTTCGCCTAGAAATGCCATTGGGGCTGGCCCCTCCCATGCTGGGGTGACAGGTACCCTGTGCTAGCAGGGACAGGGACTTTACAGCGTGTGACTCCCCCCCAGAAGGGCTTTGGGTGTCTGTTAAAGGCTGTGAGAGCTGTACCTGCATCCCTGACAGGTGCAAGTGCAGCTTCCCTGTGCCTGGTGCTGGTTTTGGAGGCTGGAACACTCTGGGCTTACATGGTCTGTCCCTGCCTGACACCTGGGATGTGTCCTGGTCCCACTGGGTCTCCAGCACATCGATCCCACCAGGGTCCTGCAGCACATCTCTCATAGTTCCAGAAAAACGGTGTCAGTCAGGACACCCATGTGTGTCCCGAGGCAGTCATTGATCCCTGGCTAGTCCTGGCTAGAGCTGTTGTGCCGGTGAGAACCGGGGCTGTGAGCTCTGGGGCAGCAGAACGTGGGCCCTGTGAAGATGTGTCTGTATTTCAGTGCTGTCTGCTCTTTGCTGCTGAGCTGCAGGGACTCGCTGGACCAGCTCCTTTGGACATCCCAGTAATTGCCTGTGTCAATTCAGTTCCCTGGAACAGCTTCTCTAAGGACGACCCTCCCTGGGGAGAAGTGTAGAGCTGCTGCTGCAGTCTATCTTTTGTGTGGGTTTTTTCTTCCGTGCTCACCATCACCTCTCGAAAGTGAGACTGAGGAAGGAAAGGTTTGTTTGTGTAACCCCGTGAAGTATTTTCACTCTACAGAGACAGGAGCGGCCACAGCAAGCGGCAGCTCCATCCCTTGCCCAGTGCTCGGGGGGAGGGAGGAGGGTCCTGCACCCTGAGATTTAAGGGGGGATCTCAGGGTGCATCATTTTAACACTGACACCAACACAACCACTCCCTAGAGAAATACTGTGTCCTGTTCAAAACCAGTGCCTGTGTGTAAGAGCCACTGAGCTTTGCTGCAGGGGTTTGCTGGGGCTGGAGGGATGGGTCCCAAGAGCAGCACTGCCCTATGTAGCTGTGCCATGGGGAAGGAGGGGAGGGGCCCCGCCCGTGCTGTAACTCTGTAGTCGAGCCGGGTGACTTGGTTGTGGATCTTGTGCTACTTGGTGTGTTCTTAACACTTCAGATGTAGTGTTAAATAATAAATAGGCAGGGAGCCTTTGTGGTTGTTGAATTCCTCCACCTTGGTCCCCTGGGTGTGCAGTGCAGGGCTGGCTGCTTTGGCAGAGAGAGGAGGAATCCTTCCCCAAACCGTTCCCGCTCCCCTCTGGCAGCAAAGCAACCCCAGTTCTCCCTCCGGAGCCGCCTCCTGCTGTACCCGCAGGGATCAAATCGAGCCGTGCCCGGGGTGGAGGCAGATGCCAAGCGCTGTGAGCGGTGGGGATGGGACAGAGGCAGCGGGACCCCGGGCAGAGGGGAGCTGGAATTACGCAGCACCTCCTGCCAGCGCCTCATCCCATTTGCGTAATCCCTGCCCCCCTCCTGCGGCCGGGCTGTCTGAGCTGCTCCGCGGCCCCGGCCAGATCAGCCCTTTTTGGCTACTGTCACCTGCACGTGTCATTAGACAGCCACGGCCGCCATCTGGGCTCGGCCTGCGCGCAGACCCGTGCCCAGGCAGGGGCATCCCATCCCTGCTTTGGGGATGGCGTCCCTGGCACAGGGATCGCTGTCTCAGCCCCCCCGTGGGACCGGCGGGGAATCCTTTCCCCCCTTCTCACTGGATGGGGTTCCCTCGCCAGGAATGCCGCAGGTCCTGGGTTTTGGGTGGGCTCAGCCTCGGCAGGGCCATGGGCAGGAGAGCAGGAGCAGGTCCACAGCTGCTCACCTCCACGGGCACTGGCTCCAGCGTGGGCTGGGGTGCCAGGCTGGCAGGGAAGGAGCTCGCTCTCCTGAGCCTGCAGCTCTTTGCTCCTGCCTCTCCTCCCTGGCTCACGTTGCCTCCGAACAGACCGCGGAGGCACAGGCATATGGTAATGCATATTTAACTGGTATTTACATTCAACAGTGTCTCTCTGTAGCTCTGTTTTCCTTCCCAAACGCTCTAATTCCTCCCAGCTCCCAGCTGGGGAGGCCGGGGGAAGGCGGGTGCCCTTGGCAGGGGTGAGGGGCTGTGTGAGGCTGGTGCTGCCTGCGGGCTCCTGCTTGGTGCCCCCTTTGCCAGGGCAACTTTCCTATCTGGGAGCCAAAAAGCAGAAATCCCCAGGGTAGGGGCTCAAACTGTGCTCTGAAGGGAAAGGAAACCATCCAGAAAGCTGCTTTTCAGGGTAAAGTACTTGGTATTTCCAAGAAAGGTGCATGAGAAGGCTGTGTTTGGGTCTGCAGAGAGCCAAGGTGAGATGTGCCAGGCGTGCTGCCCCAGCCTGGCTCCCCTCTGGGCTCCCATCCACGTCTGCCCCACGGGTGAGCTTCCTGCTGTAGCAGGGAAGTGCTCCCTGCTTGGCACAGCCATTGGCACGGGAAGGGCTGAGCGTGGTGTGGTGTCTCTCTCCGGCACTTACCGATGAATGAGAAATGTGAAAACCAATTAAGAACAGAGGGGAACCGTTAAGACAAAAAAATAAATAGCTCCTGTTCCAATTGACTTTGCTCCTTAATCCTGGTGCTCGGGAGATATCGTTATTCCAAACATACCGGCATAATAATTAAACATAATTACTTGTAGGTTCTGGGCTGGTGACTGTCTATACTGAACTCTCCTAATGAAATTTCTATTAAGCACACACTGGCTGGTTAATAAATAATAACAAGGCCTCAGTGTCTGGCCATGGAAGGGCTCTGGTGTGTCCAGGGCACCCGGTGGGGAGGGGGCTGGGAGCAGAGGGTTGTGGAGCAGCATTCCCCAGTTCCATTCCTGTGCCATCCCGTGCCCCTTGGAGTGCTGCTGGGGGCTGTAAGAGCCCAAAACATCCTTGCAGGGCCTGGCTCCCCCATCCTCACCAGCCCTGGGGGTCCCCATCAGCCCCTGGCCTCTGTCCAGCCCTTTAAACTCAGCCTGGCGTGACCTGTGGAAGGTGCTTCAGGGTTTTTGGTCTCTCTGTATCAATGTAGAGCAAATGCTGGGTAATGAGGACGTTGTCAGAACTCCAGAGAGGGAAATCACCTGTTTAGCTCAGAACCTTTTCCTTGAGAATTAATCCTAATTTAGGATCCAATTATAAACATAGAGGGTGATATAATGGCCTGAAACATTAGTCAAGGCAAATTCTATAATTGATGACTGCTAATGTGAAACAGTTTGAAAATGAGGACGCATTTTGTTTTTAAATCCTCCCTCCTCCCCCTCCTCTGAGAAATCTGTGGCTTCAGGAGCCAAAGCACTTCAAGAGAACAAAGACCCTTTGAAAGCTCCTTTTTTTCCCCCCTTTCAATGCTTATCTGAAAGGACATCTCTCTTCCCTTAGTTGCTGTAATCATAAAAGCACAGGTGACAAACTGCTTCGTACCAGGCATCATCAATTCCAAGTTGGGGATTTTATAAACACGTATATGTCTGTCTGTGTGTGTACACACAGAGAAAAGGCAGCAGCAGCAGCACCAGGGCTCTGTGCCAGCAGATGATTCCTATCAGCTCACTGGGGAAAAACCAGCCAGCAAACTTTTAAGGGACGACTTTAATGTGGGTGCCCCCGCGGCGGGGACAGGGAGAGCGGGGTCCAGGCAGCTCAGGGAGGGGGGACAGGCTGGCCTGGCTGCAGGGGACACACGGGGACCACTGAGACCTCGTGCTGCTGCCAGCTGTGATGTCAGGGCTCAGAGGTGCCCCCACATAATGTCACTGGGCAGCCCGAGGATGTATGTCGTGGTTTCATCAGCCATATGCTGATTTGTCACCCTGTCCAGCTCCCTTTGCCGTAGCCAGTGGGCTGTGGTGTGGTTGTCCTCAGTGCCTGCTTGGCTCGGGGGGTTCACTGACCCCCTGTTCCCAACCACAGGTACATGAGGGGCTGCAAAACCCTGTTAGGGCATATCAGCCCATAGCACTGAGGCAAAATACCTGAGAGGGACACTTTGCTCATGGAAGTGGATGATGGATCTGCAATCCACGTGTTTAAGGGAAAAGGAGGGGATCACCCACCCCTCAGGTGTGTGAATCCCTTTCCTCTCCCTGCCTGCACTTGGCATGGGATCCTCAGCATCCATGGCCAGCATCCTCCTGGTCCATGGCCAGCATCCTCTAGGGCTGGGCAGTCAGCATTGGCCGGGTCTCAGTGATGTCTCTCATGGCTGGTTTCCAAGGTGACTATCTCCTTCCCCAGCCTTTGAACTCCAAGGTGATTTCTTGTCTCCAAACACCACCTCGGACCCGCCGGCGTTTCCCTGTGCCGTGCCAAGATGGCTCTGCTGCCCGGGGTGTTCTCTGGCTGATCAACAAAGTGTTTGGGTCAGATAAGGCTGCCTTGGGTTGTCATATGCTGAAAGAAATAAATACCTGTCTCTGTAACCAGTGTACTCAGTGGCACTGAGAAAGAACCTGGGTTTTACCCATCCGGTGTTTTCCTACTCCAGCTCAGCCCCAGGTGGGCAGAGGTAAGAGTGGAGTGAAATAAAGTCCCTTGGCTCAGGAAATGAGTAGGGGAGCTCTTAGCAGTGATGGATGGATTGGAGAGGCAGTGGAATGCTGTGGGTTGAAATCAAGCTGGAATACCCTTGAGTCTTGAGGGGACAGTGGGGTGGGGAGAACCTGTTGCTGGACCTGGGGGTGCAGCACCCCCAGCCACCTTCCCTCAGACTTTTCTCTCCAATCTTTAGTGACTGACAAAGCAAAGAGAAAGGAAAAAGAGGAAAATCTGAGGAGGTTGAAAATTGCCCTTTAAGGACAATTTTATTGTTGCTTTGCAATCCAAGTGGCTGAATCCACTCACAATTCAGGGCCGAGCAAACACCTGAACTGTGTGAGCTCACACAGCTTTGATCCCAACCACATGTGGCTGCACGTGGAGCAGCACATCTGGCCCTGGTCCCTGATCCCAGGGCTGCTTCCCTCAGATATTTGGCATTACTGTTTCAGGTTTGTTTGCTACTGCACATCCTCCTGGTGCCTCAGCTGCTGCAGGTGGGTGCTGGGGGCTGCTCAGCCCCCACATCCCCCGTGGGGGAACAGGACCTGCCCCACATTCCCACGGTGCCTGCCCCACATTCCCACAGTGCCTGCCCCACATTCCCACAGTGCCTGCCCCACATTCCCACCTCGCTGCCTCCCTGGGCTGATAAGGAGGTCTCGCTCCCAACTGGTGGGAGTTTGCCTGGAGTGCAGGGGTGTGATCACACATAATCCATCAGCCTCTGGCTTTCTTGGTTTGAGGAC